>NC_140969.1:87590208-87829357 GCF_056783735.1 Eptatretus burgeri
ACACATTCACGTCGGTTTCTATTAGTCCGGGAACCAACCTGTGTACGAGGCTGTTTTAGGGTTGGACCTTACAGCCTCTGCTATAAAATTTTACACCCCCAGGATGTTTAGATATATGTTTGCAGTTCATGAAAACCAATGTTGGCAATTCATAAGCTCTTGCGAAAAATTTTGGCGGCCGTTTTTGTTTGAGGAAGATTTGAAAAATTTGATAAAACAGCAATTGTCAATAAAATTTCTAAAAAAATTAAAAAATCACATTCATGAAAAATAAATGTGAACTAAATGTAAGAATTCAATCAGTGCATTGTAAAATGACAAAAAAAAAATTGCCTTTGTGAAAGTAAACCTCGTAAAAGTACATAATTTTGTGAAAAATGCCTTAAAAATAACGTTTTTTGAAGATGGCCTTTAGAACTTTTCTTATCATAGGCAGATGCTGCATTAGAATACTAATTTCTCTTAATGTGATATGAACATGGTATCCATGGCTAATTAAAACAGCAAATTTGATTGAGTTCTATCAATTTTTAAAGAGAAAATTAACATTTTTGTCAACCAAAGTTACCCCTACCCCCAAAATCCTCTTACTCTATTGAACACAGTTCGGTTAAGGTTTGCTGGATCCAGGTTGGGTACTTCACAGTTCACTCTTCCAAAGGAAAATTCAATGGTGTTTGGAGTGACATGGCCCTGGAGCAGACATACAACAATGAAGGGAAGACATCTCTGTTCAAACGCATATCTCAGGCACCAGCTGCTCGAGATAAATATGTGAAAACAGCACCATTTCTCACAGCTGTATCAGAGAACATAAAGTCTATGGCTAATCTCGGCCAACAGGAATCTACTCATCATGGAGAAACACAGAAGCAGGCAACAGAAGAACATATGCATGTTGAGGAGATCAAGAAAGTGATATGCCAGCAGATGATAAACCCATTCCAGTGTAACAACCAAGTGGTTCTGCTCAATAGAGCAACTAGTGAGAAGGCTGCTTCAAAAGACTTGGTCCATGCTCAAGCTAAGGGCATGGAAGCCATTATGAAAGCAGAAGAGGTGGTCTCTATTAAGATTGAACCACTGAAGCTGGTAACTTTCTCCTCACAGAAGAAATCAAAACCATCAAGGAAACAGAGTTTAATCAGGATCTATCAAGATGAGACTGCAACTACACGTGTGCTGTGTTTCTATCGAGATGCCGACCCAGTCACAAGACAGATTGCATTTTCCCATGAGTGGACAGACTATCCATCATCCCTGTTTGAGGTTGATCCACGCTTAGCACAGGGGGTTGTAATGCGCAAAGGCAACGAGTCTGATTTCGTGGCAGTGCTAATTGCTGAAGCTGAGCAGGATGTTGTTTTACAGATGCCATCATTACCACAGAGTGACCTATACACAGTTTATCTGGTAGACACAATGGCATTTGTAAATAAATACCAAAAAATGGGTGCGAAAACATTTGGTGAACTTCCCCAGCTGTATCTTCGCAAGCAGGTGTATCCTGCAGTTGAAACCTGAAATGTGCAACTGTGTCAACATCATTGGTGATCAGTATGATTTTGATGATAGCCATACTTTGAAGGGTGATGAGCAGCAGAGGAGAAACCAGACAGACCAGGCAAGACAATTCTCACCATCCAAGAGTCTAGAAATTCCGGACTGGAATTTATTCATGAAGAATCCAAGAAATAAAGGAAATCTTCAGAACTTCATTGGCACTTCCCTTTGTGAGAGTCCTGAAGCTATTCCGGATGGAGTGACCATCATTCTTGGTAGTATGATGGAAAACAAAGGTCACACTCTTTCCATCACATCAGCATCAAGTTCAGTTCTGGACTTACCTTGTGAAGAACATGAAGAGGCAGACACAAGGATTATTGCTCATCTTGCGTATTGTGTGGAATATCTTGATCACCATCGAGCTGTTGTGCATGCAACAGATACAGACATAATTATGCTGTGTATATATCACTTCTGCTGCTTGAACACATTGCAAGAA
Organism: Eptatretus burgeri; assembly: GCF_056783735.1. Classification (NCBI taxonomy): domain Eukaryota; kingdom Metazoa; phylum Chordata; class Myxini; order Myxiniformes; family Myxinidae; genus Eptatretus; species Eptatretus burgeri. The sequence continues at coordinate 87,592,214 of NC_140969.1, forward strand.
CTCTGGATACAACGGCAGAATCAATACCTACCTATTCATGAGCTGGTAGAAGTGTTGAGCAAGAAGTACCAGAAAATCCTCTTGATGTCGCAGCTACACTTCTGTGCACATATGTGTTGTGTGGATGTGACACAGTGAGCTACCCATTCAGAAGGGGAAAAGAAGAGGTCAGGTCAGGTATGGGAGCATGTGCCAGAACAGCGCGTCGCTGCGTCCACTTTCCGCCGGTACTCCAGGGGCCTCCGTCTGGCCATCCCCCAGGCAGATGCCAGGCCCATCCCCATCTCCTTGAGATGATGGTCAACCTGCTGCAACCATGAGGCACGTGGTCGGCCCACTGGCCTCCCACTCATGAGACTCCCTCGCTGAGAGAATCTGGTGAGCAGGATCAGCGTCAGGAAAACGAGCCACATGTCCATACAGCCGCAGCTGACGCTCACGGACTATGCAGGTAACAAATCTCATCCGAGTCTCTCTCAGCAACCGCTCGTTGGACACAAAATCCGACCAGCGATAGCCAAGGATTCTCCGAAGAGACCTGGTACCAAAGGAATTAAGTCTCCGTCTCAGATCCTTGGTCAAAGTCCAAGTCTCGCACCCATAGAGCAAGACTGGAAGTACCAAGGACCTGAAGACTCAGACTTTCGTCCTCCCGCACAGGTACCGGCAGCGCCACACCCCATGATCCAGTGAATCCATGACTCCCCAGGCCCAACCCAGATGTCTATTGACCTCCGGCTCACAACCTGCGGAGACATGAATATCACTGCCAAGGTAAGTGAATCTCTCCACGACCTCAACATCCTCACCACAAACAGACACAGACAGGACAGCAGCATCCAAGATGTCACCGAAAGCCTGGATCTTAGTTTTGACCCAAGAAATCCGTAATCCCAACGGCTCCGACTCCTCATTCAGCACCTCGAGGGCCCCCAAGAGGATGTCTAAAGTCTCCGCAAAGATGACTGCATCATCTGCAAAATCAAGGTCTGAGATCTTGACATTGCCAAACGATGCACCGCAACTTGATCTCTCCGACATCCTCCCTAGAATCCAGTCCATACAAGTGCTGAAAAGTGTGGGGGCAAGTACACATCCCTGACGAACTCCAGTAACAACTGGAAATAAGTCAGAGATGGTACCACCACACTTCACAGCACTCTCAGTACCAGAGTAGAGTTCAGACATCAGATCGATCAGTTTCGGTGGCACCCCACGAAGACCAAGAATCCTCCAGAGGACATCCCGATTCACTGAATCGAACGCTTTACAGAGATCAACATAGGCTGCAAGCAGCCCCTGCCGAAACTCTCGTCTGTGTTCGGTGAGGACACGAAGTGCAAGGATACGGTCAATCGTTGACCTCTTTGGTGTAAAGCCTGACTGCTCTGGACGCTGGTGCTCAAGCAGATGGTGGCAAACCCTATCAAGAATTATCCGAGCAAAGACCTTGCCCGGCACTGAGAGCAGCGTCACCCCTCGGTAGTTTTTGCAGTCTTGGCGATCACCCTTCCCTTTCCAGAGAGGGACAACAAGGCCCCTCTTCCAGTCAGTTGGGATGATGCCTGTGTTCCTGTGAAAAGAAGAGCGGCACAGGTTTCTCTGGGACTGATAGGAAACCTTCCCCACCTTGTTGATTTTGGAAGAGATAGTGAAATGGCAGCAACAGAATGTGTCATTGATGAGGCCAGAGTATACTGGACTGCTCTGCATGGCCAAAAAGGGTTCAGCTGTTTGGATACCCTCAGGCAGCATATGTTTGTCTCTTCAAAATTAGACCTTAGGTCACTGCCAGCAACAGAAGATGCGTTTTACTTCCTTGTTTTAAGAGCATTGTATCAATTGCTTCTGTATAGACGTGCACATCTCAGTGACCGAGCACTTCCCCCAGCCACAACATTTGGCAGAACCCTTATCAATGGAAAACTGGTCCCAATTCTCATGTCTAAGCCAGCCAAGCCAAACATAGACAAAACGGTGTCTTGCATGTGCAAATTATCCAAATGTCTGAAACGATGTTCATGCAAAAGGCTGCTGTGCCTTGCTGAGTGACATGCATATGCCTTGGTCAGAGAGGTTCATGTGGTGGAGTTGTTTCAGAGAGTGACTCTTCCTCTGAAGAGGATGTTTCATGTCACAATATTGTGTTAATCCATTTCTAATTTTATCTTCCTTAAAACCATGGCATGTAAAAGTATGTTCTTGTTCCTGACCCCATTGATAGTCAAGCATTTCTGAGTTACATAAATCTTTTGTTGTTTGACATATAACCTTGTCAATTGAAGGTAGGTTAAATCTACACCAATTGTGATATAGGAAATGAACTCCTCTTTAATATGAGGGGTCATTTGTGTATATAGGTTTAGTGGTTATGATTTTAGGACAATATGAATTACCCCTACCCCCATCCTACATCTTTGCTTTTGCCAACATTTTGTTATCAGAGGGGGCTCGCAAAAGTGTTGACTGTGTTGTTGCGCAAGAGTTTCACCATTGCCAACATTGGTTTTCATATACTCAAAGGGTGTCTCTTTATGAAAATCAACACAAAAATTTTATAGCAGACCGGGCAATTTTTTTTTAATTTTGATCGGTTGGCTCCCGGACTATATTTTCTTGTTGAATGACGTTTTATAAACCCAAATGTGCAGGGTTTCTTCTTCTTCTTTTCATTTTTCCATTTTTTTGTTTTTTTTTGTATACCTTGGTCGAGGCTCGTATGAGAGCTAACACACAACTCACAGCAAGGAGGCATGAGACAAGAGGGGCGGGAGTGGAAGGGACAAAACAGGGGAACAGACACATTAGGTGAACTGTGGAAGGGAGAGGGACGGGGATGGGACGGGGAACATGGCGAAGAGAAGATGGACATTTCAGGGACTTTCAGGAAGGAAAGCAGGAGAAATGAAGGAAGTGGGCTTGGGTGGATTATCGGGGGTAGAAAAGATCGAGGATTTGGATGGGGGAAGATAAGAGGTGGTGGTGAACAGCTGTTTTGAAAGTGATCTTTGGTTATCGAAGTTGGTGATGTGTAACTAAATGTCATTTTAATAATTTATCATGGCGGGGTGACCAGTTGTCCGTGTTGTTATTTTCCAAACAGTGTGACCAATTAAACAGGAAAATGTATTTTTATATATATATATATATATTTATATATATGTATATATATATATATATTATTTTTAAAAATAAATACTTCCAAATAGCACGGCTAACACTTCACTGCATATGTGTATTGATGAATGGTACTGATGGTCATCAACTGTAACAACAGATTGAGCAACATCGCACAAGGTGGTTGAGCCGTTGCTGCTCATCGTTTCACAGATAACAATGATATCCATGGGATATAGTGTAAAAGTGGAGGTTGATTGTCTCAAAAAAAAAAAAAATCATCCAAAATCTCGGTTCCTGGAAGAGTGACAAACGGTAAAAGCGCAATGTACTGGCAATGGGGCTTGGGAGCAACAGTGGGACACAAGCAGGGAAATAAATGAACCGTAAGAAAAGAGGGAGAGGAAACGTAATAACTTGCAAGTTGGAGGGTTGGTTAGGGTTGGAGCTCTTGATACCAAAATTTTGTGGTATGCAAGCGTTTATCATTGGCATTAATAAAAACCCACATCCTCCTCAAGATTGTTTATAAAAATAAAAAATAAACCATTTTTGGCGCAATGGATGCAATGGCCATCAAATTGGAAAGTTGTCCTAATTCGGCAAGTACGTACGAGTGAAGTATGTGTCACATTTGGTGATGAAGAATGAAACAGTTGCACTTGACACCTGGAGAAAAGCTCCATGGACACTTTGTTAAAGAAGCCGAAAAAGAATCGGCTGACATATTTGGCCTGTTTCGCATTTCCATTTGAAGCCCTCGCTTGTGGTGCATGGGAACCGAAGTTCTAATCCCATGTGCCATACATGGATGTGTTTGCACATTGTCTACTAATATCCTTGTAATAATTGATAATGTAAAAGAACACTCGTCTACTAATATCTGCCCTGCATGTGATATATATATATATATATATATATATATATATATATATATATATATATATATATATATATATATATATATATATATATATATATATATATACACACAAGCTCCACCATGTGCCTGAGATTTATGTAAAAATAAATCGATAAATTATTGAGGAACACACCTGATGGTCACTCGTTACGTGTAAATTAAATGAGTGGTATTAAGGTTCGTGTTTGCACTTAGTCTGGGACGTCGGCATTTTGAATCCCATCCCGGCCGAGTGATACTGAAAGCTTTAAAAATGGTATTTGCTACTTCCTCACTTGACGCTCACCATTTGGAGGTCTCTCCAAATGTTTGTTTGAACAAACCGCATCCGTTAAATTTGGAGAAAATGCCCCACTGATGGAGGAGAGAAAAGCACCACCACGAGATAGCACCGCTCTGCACTCAGTGTGTTCCAGGAAGTTACTTCCCCAAGGTCAGTGGTCGTGTTCGTCCACAATCTCCGCTTGTGAGTGTGCGATTTGTGTGTCTAATGGGTCTTCCATATACACCTGAGGAACCAGTGAAAAAAAAAAAATTAATGTCACACTTAAATATTTGAGGACCTCATTATTTAAATGGTAAAAGTGTGCAGGTACAACCTGGCCTTAAGGGTGCTTGTCATCTCTTGAACGGTGTATGATAATGGCGTTAAGAGTTCATCTTCGAGTTGCAAGCCTTTGACTGCATTGCTCTGTCATCGTTTCTCCCGTTCCCATTGCAAATGCTGTGCATTGCAAACAGGTTGGAGAGAGAGAAGATTCGAACCTTTACATCAAGATGAAGATGAAAGCTGCTGCTAATGTAAGCATGCCCGTTGTGTGGATGGAGAGACGAGCACATGCAAAAGAGATCGCGAGTTTGCGTTATCAGAGAGGTTCCTCTATGATGAAGTCTTGTTATCTTGGTCACATGACTGACTGTGGTACACAGTATCGAAGTCTCTTCATCATGAGAATCAGGAATTCTGCACAAAGGTTCATCATGCAGCAGCACGGATCTCTTGGGATTATCCATACAGTTTGTAAATGTCTTGTAGGTCACAAATCCTTAAACGCTTTGCTTGTTATTGAATTATTTATTTGCTTTTCATCAACTATGTAATGCCATTAACGATGAAAGATTTTAACAGGTGCGCTTGCGGATTATGAGGAGGCTTGTGTACGGAATATCGTCCCGTGGTCACATTCAAAATGTGCAGTAAAGATTATACCCATGAGGCGTCCGTCACAAATTGAAATGTCACTTGTAATGCTCACGAAGTAAACCGATTCGTTTTGGTGCAGTTCACACACTTGCACTCATTTTGGGCTATTTGAAACTGGCGGCAAGTTGCCCTTTTGTGGACATTTCACGAATGCTTACTCGTGGGAAGTTTGAAATTCGTACAATTGAAGACCATTGTGATCTCTCGTTTCGAGCTGTCTGGTTTGGTTCCCAACTCCAATTAACATGGTTGAACAACTAAAATCTGTCCTTTCCATGCAGTGCTAGCTTCAAACCATGTGTACCACCTGTATTTTAATTGTGGACATTAATGATTCATGGTACCTTTCAGAAATGGCCATTGTGTGGTTGTACACTTGCCAAATGTACTTGAATTGTGTCAAAAGTGGGGAGTGCCGAGATGAGGTGTGGCACAGGTCGGATGAGCCAAATGGCCTTCACCTTCATTGCACTTCACTGTATTCAACAAACCCAGAAGTTTCATTGAAACGATTTTAGCATCATGAAGTGAAATGTCCCAAGTTGCTATTTTGTTAATATCCCTGAGAACATTTGCTTGGGTAAAGGTCAGTTTCTCGAGCATTTCTGTTTCACTTGTCTGACCATTTAAACAATTTGGACTTCATTGTGAAAAGTCAAGAAGCCTTGCTCATGAATCGATGAATAACCTTTCATTTGGTTCACTAATGGATGGTCTAAGCAATGTATCTTACTGTAATTTATGTGTGACCTCTGTGTGCCCTGTAGATCGGAATGAATGCCAATCACGTTTGTTTGCCCAAGAGTGTCACGGAGAGCGAGGTAATGCTTTGTTGTTTTCCTTCCTGTCCTCACCAACATCTCTGACCACCCCCCCCCCCTCCACATATGCCTGCCCCACCTCCCCACAGCTTCTTTTTCCTCCTTGCTCTTTTATTTATCTAATAGATATAAAGCTCTTTCTAACCACGCACTGACTGATATAAATGTTTAGTACCTTCGAGGTGGGGTAGAAAGCCTAAATTTGGCATAGTAATCTATCTATAATTCCAGCAGTGTGTGTGTGTGTGTGTGTGTGTGTGTGTGTGTGTGTGTGTGTGTGTGTGTGTGTGTGTGTGTGTGTGTGTGTGTGTGTGTGTGTATGTATGACCGCTGTTTCTCGACAACCACTGGTCCGATCTAATTGAAACTTGCCAGGTATATTGCTGGGGACCTGAGGATGTGCCTTTTCAAGGTTTGATATTAATCGGACAAGTGGTTCCCAAGTTATGGCCATTTATTTACCAAAGCAATGACAAGACACGTTGTTGCGTGGGCGTGGCCGATGGGGAAGGGAAGCACAGCCACGTTCCCCATTACGGGTTACAACGTACGGATTCCGGAGAGTGATGACTTCGTGTATTCTAATAATTTCTCGATTCCTTATGCGCATTTATAGACAAACACAATGCCCCAAGTTATGATCGTTTTCATATGAGACGGTGCATAAATTTCGGTAACATCAGAGTGAGCTGGTGTGCTCCGAACCAGGAAGTATTTTTTTTTCTCTCTTCTCTTCTCTTTTTGTTTTTCCTTGCGATGACATTGCGAAAAGGCAAAATACGTTGGCGCTAATTGAATATTTGGGCATTAAAACTAAATTGCGAATAATTGTAACTGCGATATGCGAACTTCCGGGCCACGCACGTACGGGCATGCGAGAGTGAAGAAACGGCCTGTGTGGTTGTTGCTTGTTGCTCGCAGTTTGAATATTTATTTATGATTATTTTTTACTTTTATTTTTTATGGGCACGTACTAGTCTATTTATAATTCCAGCAATGTGTGTGTGTGTGTTTGTTTGTGTGTGTGTGTGTGTGTGTGTGTGTGTGTGTGTGTGTGTGTGTGTGTGTGTGTGTGTGTGTGTGTGTGTGTGTGTGTGTGTGTGTGACCGCTGTTTCTCGACAACCACCGGTCCGATCTCATTGAAACTTGCCAGGTATATTGCTGGGGATCTGAGTATGTGCCTTTTCAAGGTTTGATATTAATCAGACAAGTGCTTCCCAAGTTATGGCCATTTATTTACCAACCAATGACAGGACACGTTGCTGCGTAGGCGTGGCCGATGGGGAAGAGATCCTCAGCCGCATTCCCCATTACGGGTTACAACGTACGGCCTTCCGGATAGTGATGACACGATCTAATAATTTCTAATATGACATGATGACATGTCTAATATGATGACACTATCTAATAATAAGTATTCTAATAATTTCTCTTTCTTATGCGCATTTATAGATAAACACAATGCCCCAATCCAGTCTTCATTTACGAGAGCGAAGGAACGGCCTGTGTATTTGTTTGAATTTTTTTTTTGGTTTTTGTTTTTGTTTTTTTTGTTTGTTTGTTTTTTCTCTTCTCTTCTCTTTGTGTTTTTCCTTTTGACAACATTGCGAAAAGGCACATTACGTTGCCGCTAATTGAATAATTGGCCATTAAAACTAAATTGCGAATAATTGTAACTGCGATATGCGAACTTCCGGGCCACGCACGTACGGGCACGCAAGAGCGAAGGAACGGCCTGTGTGGTTGTTGTTCCTGGCTCGAGGTTTGAAAGTTTTTTTTTTGTTTTTTTTTTGGTTTGCACGTACGGCCACGAACGTATGGGCACACACGTACGGGCACGCGAGAGCGAAGGAACGGCCTGTGTGGTTGTTTCTGGTTCGCGGTTTGAAAGTTTTTTTTTTTTTTGCACGTACAGGCACACACGTACGGGCACGTACTAGTACAACTTTAAGCTAATATCCCAGGAAACATCACAAAACCAACGGAAATTGTCCATAACCTAAAATATCCACGAATAAAAGTTGGCTGGTGCAGCCTCTGTCTGCTCAATGCAGGTCACATGACCCAAGACAATGGAGCTTACAATAGAATTGGTTACTAGGCAACGCTATTAGACTCCTCTTCCGCCTCTTCTTTTATAACCTTTTCCATTCCGTATTTACATTAAAAAAAATACTGTCGCTGTAAACTTTTAAATAAAGAGCTCATTCTAATTACTAATTCTTGATTTACTCGTTATTTAGCTGCTTGTAGAAGGCAACTACAATTCACTTCATCAAATATATGAAGCTTGTATTTATTATGTATGCACGTCGGGTGCACCCGAGTCGTTGATTGTAGTGTTTGTGTTTATGTGTGTTTATGAACTCCTCTGAGTTTTCCAAGTTTTAATGAGCACATAATTTCTTGACGTTTCAATCGGCAACGCAAAAAGTGTGCATCCACTGACCTTTCTCAAGAGTAAAGAAACAACTTGAAATCCCCCTTATGTCAATGCGAAAAGGGGGGGGTGTGGGCACACCCAAACCCACCAATCACAGGCGATCCACCAATTCTGCAACTAGACCCTTGACCTTCAAATTTTGGTACGTTAAATCAAACAAACCATACCGTCAAACCAAATTTTGGTACGTTAAATAAATCTCACCACACAACAATTCAACTAAATTGATGTAACACACACATACATGAAAGTAACCCTTGATTCATGTGATGGTTGTCATGTAAAACAATTTAGCTAAACTGATAAATTACAAACAAACATTAATGTAATCGACTGAGCCACTGGAAATATTGTGAGCGAGTGTTAGAAAAGTGCAGGGGGGGGGGAGAGGAGTATGTTGAAAATGAATATGATGTAACAGAGTACTCCAACTGGATACCAATGGATACTACCCACCAGTGTACTTCCAGAACAGCTTTGATTGGTGGGTCTGGCTGTGTGCCCAGTGCCCACCCCCCTTTTTCGCATTGATGTCACGTGGATTTCAAGTTGTTTCTTTACTCTTGAGAAAGGTCAGTGGATGTACAGCTTTCATGTTGCTAATTGAAACGTCAAGTAATTATTTGCTCATTAAAGGTTGGAAAACCCAAGATGATTTCATTTGATTTTTCTCTCCACCGCAAGTCTTTTCACATATATATATATATATATATATATATATATATATATATATATATATATATATATATATATATATATATATATATATATATATATATATATATATATATATATATATACATATACATACATACATACATACATACATACATGCATGCATACATACATACATATACACACATTTACAGCGGGCAGGTCGTGCCAGTGACTGCAACAGTCGACCACTTTGAGAACTTCCTGCGTCTGAGCACCACATTACCGTGCACATTGGAAGGTCCAAAGCAGCCCAGTGTTGTGCTGATAGGCGTCACATGACTGGATACAATTCTGATGACTGGATAAATATTCTATCGATAGCAAAGATGACTCTATGATCAATTAATACAGGACGAACAATAAAATCATCACAACATTGTTTTTTGTTTTTTAAACAAAACCACAACACACCAAACCCCATTGCTGAACAAAGGCTCGATTCCTTCACCACCAACAGCTGCTGCAGGAGGTTGCGAGGCTGAATGGAGACCCTAACATTCATGGGATAATAGTTCAGCTTCCTTTGGACTCCGAGCAGCCGATTGATGCCGTCCGTGTCACAGATGCCATCGCTGCAGAAAAGGATGTTGACGGGTGGGTAATAAAGCGGCAGATAATGGAACTTCCTCATAAAGATGTATGATAAAGGTAAAGAGCAAATGATACAATGGTGGTTGCTTACCAATTTTGTGAAGCAACAAGACGGAACCTTTAACATTGGAGAGGCTCATTGGGAGATATATCGATTTTGGTGGATCTGAGAACCAGTGTGTACTCACTGACTGAAACATCAGCTTCCCTTGGCGGTTGGCATACTTCAATCAGCATTCTACTGATTTCATCCACCGTATTAAAGTTGGTCAATCTGTGCATGTGCGGTCGCCCACACGTGCCGACACCCAGATTGATCGTGATACCCTCTCGCGTCCCTTCGGTTATGGGAGATGCTAAGTACGTTAACATGACACACTCTCGCACAGCGAAAGCTTATGCTGCATATATTACAAGGTCTTTAACTTCCTTGGGGCCATCTATCCGATCTGATACTTGTGCAGACTTACGAGTGGGAACGCAGGCCGCTTGGCACGAGGAGACTTGTCGCGTTGCCTCGTGCCGTGTACACCCAAAGGTTGCATGGAGCTCATACACAGGACAGGTATGCACTGTTTGCACGTTTCTTAACTGTTGTTTGTATTGGCTTCCTCTCACCTCCACATACTATTTGTACTCATGTTTAATATTGTCTCACAGTCGAGTAAACAAAAATGGTGGTGGTCTAGTGGTGAAAACATTGCTGGATTTACATCCCAAATGCTGTGAGTTCCCAATCCAACTGGAGACACCAGCATTAAAGTGTTCAGATTTTCAGCTCATCTCAGAAGAGTTCCCCTGTAACAAGGGGATTCTTGGTTAAAATCCAGCCGGCTCACAAATGACCTTTTGGGAAGGGGTTCAATCTGCCTGCCTCTCATGGTCTCGTCAACTCATCATGCCAGTCCATATATGGTGGTTGACTTGATGCCGTCAAGGTGACTTGTGAGTGCTAGCGTTTATTAGATAGTGATTAGCAATACCAATAAATAAAAAGTTCGTTCATGATAATTCCAACACAGACATTTTCAGAGCAAGTTTTCTCTTTGCTTAATAAATACCATGTAGATTGTGAGATCTGCCATGTTGTGATCCCAAGGTGAAGTGAGTGTTGATCACGTACATTATCCACCATTGAGCAAGTATAGAAAGGTTACACCTTTGGGCTTTGATATCTGCTGAAGTTTTCATTCAATAGTTTGACCTTTTTTGTTTTGGAAGATGACCTCAGGAGTTGATATAGCAAGTGAGGTGATGAGTTTGGGTGTCTGCATTTTTGAAGGTGCACTTAAAGTTTCTGCATAATCTCTGCCTGAGCTTTCCATTGTTCACAGGTGTCACGGTGGCAGGTGCACGAGCAGTTGTCCTGGGTCGTAGCAAGATAGTTGGCGCTCCCATGCATGATCTCCTCCTATGGAACCATGCTACCGTCACTACGTGCCATTCAAAGACGAGAGACCTGCCGTCTGTGGTGGGGCTCAGTTTAACATTTTGATGTTATCAAATTTTATGAGATTTGTTAATATATCACAGGTTATCTATCCATGTGCTGCAGGTAAAAGAAGCTGACGTCTTGGTCGTGGGAATTGGGAAAGCTGAATTTGTACGTGGGGACTGGATAAAAGAAGGGGCTGTGGTTATCGACTGTGGAATTAACCATATACCTGGTGCCTACAACTACTCTTTATGGGATTGCCACAGAACCCTCTTTCTCCTCTCTCTCGCTCTCTTCTCTCTCTCTCTCCCTCCCCCTCTCACTCCCCCTCTCACTCTCCCTCTCACTCTCCCTCTCCCTCTCACTCTCCCTCTCACTCTCACTCCCACTCTCCCTCTCACTCTCACTCTCACTCTCACTCTCCCTCTCACTCTCCCTCTCACTCTCCCTCTCACTCTCCCTCTCACTCTCCCTCTCACTCTCCCTCTCACTCTCCCTCTCACTCTCCCTCTCACTCTCACTCTCACTCTCACTCTCCCTCTCACTCTCGCTCTCACTGTCCCTCTCACGCTCCCACTCACTCTCCCTCTCACTCTCCCTCTCACTCTGCCTCTCACTCTCACTCTCCCTCTCACTCTCACGCTCACTCTCACTCTCCCGGCCTCTCTCCCGCTCCCCCTCCCTCTCCCTCTCACTCTCCCTCTCACTCAACTCTCACTCTCCCTCTCACTCTCCCTCTCACTCTCCCTCTCACTCTCCCTCTCACTCTCCCTCTCCCTCTCACTCTCCCTCTCACTCTCCCTCTCACTCTCCCTCTCACTCTCACTCTCCCTCTCACTCTCCCTCTCACTCTCCCTCTCACTCTCCCTCTCCCTCTCCCTCTCCCTCTCCCTCTCACTCTCACTCTCACTCTCACTCTCCCTCTCACTCTCCCTCTCACTCTCCCTCTCACTCTCCCTCTCACTCTCCCTCTCACTCTCCCTCTCACTCTCCCTCTCACTCTCCCTCTCACTCTCCCTCTCACTCTCCCTCTCACTCTCCCTCTCACTCTCCCTCTCACTCTCCCTCTCACTCTCCCTCTCACTCTCCCTTTCACTCTCCCTCTCACTCTCCCTCTCACTCTCCCTCTCACTCTCCCTCTCACTCTCCCTCTCACTCTCCCTCTCACTCTCCCTCTCACTCTCCCTCTCACTCTCCCTCTCACTCTCCCTCTCACTCTCCCTCTCACTCTCCCTCTCACTCTCCCTCTCCCTCTCCCTCTCCCTCTCACTCTCCCTCTCACTCTCCCTCTCACTCTCCCTCTCACTCTCTCCCTCTCACTCTCCCTCTCACTCTCCCTCTCCCTCTCACTCTCCCTCTCACTCTCCCTCTCACTCTCCCTCTCACTCTCCCTCTCACTCTCCCTCTCACTCTCCCTCTCACTCACTCTCCCTCTCCCTCCCCCTCTCCCTCCTTCCCTCTCCCTCTCCCTCTCCCTCTCCCTCTCCCTCTCCCTCTCCCTCTCCCTCTCCCTCTCCCTCTCCCTCTCCCTCTGCCTCTCATTCTCCCACTCACTCTCCCTCTCCCACTCCCTCTCCCTCCCCCTCTCACTCTCACTCTCCCTCTCTCTTTCTCTCCCCCTCCCTCTCCTCTCCCTCTCCCTCTCCCTCTCCCTCTCCCTCTCCCTCTCCCTCTCCCTCTCCCTCTCACTCTCCCTCTCACTCTCCCTCTCACTCTCCCTCTCCCTCTCCCTCTCACTCTCCCTCTCACTCTCCCTCTCCCTCTCACTCTCCCTCTCACTCTCCCTCTCACTCTCCCTCTCCCTCTCACTCTCCCTCTCACTCTCCCTCTCCCTCTCCCTCTCCCTCCCCCTCTCACTCTCCCTCTCACTCCCCCTCTCATTCCCCTCTCACTCCCTCTCACTCCTCTCACTCCCTCTCACTCTCCTCTCCCTCTCCCTCTCCCTCTCCCTCTCCCTCTCCCTCTCCCTCTCCCTCTCCCTCTCCCTCTCACTCTCCCTCTCCCTCTCACTGCACCTCTCACTCCCCTTCTCAACCGCCCTCTCACTCCCCCTCACTCTCCCTCTCACTCCCCCTCTCACTCCCCCTCTCACTCCCCTCTCACTCCCTCTCACTCCCCCTCTCACTCTCCCTCTCACTCCCCCTCTCCCTTCTCTCACTCCCCCTCTCACTCCCCCTCTCACTCCCCCTCTCACTCCCTCTCACTCCCCTCTCTCACTCTCTCTCTCACTCTCCCTCCTCCCTCTCCCTCCCTCTCTCTCTCTCTCTCTCCCTCCCTCTCACTCTCCCTCTCACTCTCCCTCTCACTCTCCCTCTCACTCTCCCTCTCCCTCCCTCTCCCTCCCCTCACTCTCCCTCTCCCCCTCCCTCTCTCTCTCCCTCTCCCTCTCCCTCTCCCTCTCCCTCCCCCTCTCCCTCCCCTCACTCTCCCTCTCCCCCTCCCTCTCTCTCTCCCCCTCTCTCTCTCCCTCCTCCCCTCTCCCTCTCCTCTCTCCCCCTCTCACTCTCCCTCTCACTCTCCCTCTCACTTCCCTTTCCCTCTCCCTCTCACTCCCCTCTCACTCCCCCTCTCACTCTCCCTCTCACTCTCCCTCTCACTCTCCCTCTCACTCCCCCTCTCACTCCCCTCTCACTCCCCCTCTCACTCCCCCTCTCACTCTCCCTCTCACTCTCCCTCTCACTCTCCCTCTCACTCTCCCTCTCACTCTCCCTCTCACTCTCCCTCTCACTCTCACTCTCACTTCTCACTCTCCCTCTCCCTCTTCCTCTCCCTCTCCCTCTCCCTCTCCCTCTCCCTCTCCCTCTCCCTCTCACTCTCCCTCTCACTCTCCCTCTCACTCTCCCTCTCACTCTCCCTCTCACTCTCCCTCTCACTCTCCCTCTCACTCTCCCTCTCACTCTCCCTCTCACTCTCCCTCTCACTCTCCCTCTCACTCTCCCTCTCACTCTCCCTCCCCCTCTCCCTCCCCCCCTCTCCCTCTCCCTCCCCCTCTCCCTCCCCCTCTCCCTCTCCCTCTCCCTCCCCCTCTCCCTCCCCCTGTCACTCCCCTCTCACTCCCTCTCACTCCCTCTCACTCCCCCTCTCACTCTCACTCTCCCTCTCCCTCTCTCTCTCCCCCTCCCCCTCTCCCTCTCACTCTCACTCTCCCTCTCACTGCACCTCTCACTCCCCTTCTCAACCCCCCTCTCCCTCCCCCTCTCCCTCCCCCTCTCCCTCCCCCCCTCTCCCTCCCCCTCTCCCTCCCCCTCTACCTCCCCTCTCACTCCCCCTCTCACTCCCCCACTCACTCACTCACTCCCCCTCTCACTCTCGCACTCTCCCTCTCCCTCTCTCTCTCCCCCTCCCCCTCACTCTCACTCTCACTCTCCCTCTCACTGCACCTCTCACTCCCCTTCTCAACCCCCTCTCACTCCCCCTCTCACTCCCCCTCTCACTCCCCCTCTCACTCCCCTCTCCCTCCCCCTCTCCCTCCCCTCTCCCTCCCCTCTCTCCCCCTCTCACTCCCCCTCTCTCACTCCCCTCTCACTCCCCCTCTCACTCCCCCTCTCCCTCTCACTCTCTCTCTCACTCCCCCTCTCCCTCCCCTCTCACTCCCCCTCTCCCTCCCCCTCTCCCTCCCCCTCTCCCTCCCTCTCCCTCCCCCTCTCCCTCCCCCTCTCACTCTCACTCTCCCTCTCCCTCTCCCTCTCCCTCCCCCTCTCCCTCCCCCTCACTCTCCCTCTCTCCCTCCCTCTCTCTCTCCCTCTCCCTCTCCCTCCCCCTCTCCCTCCCCTCACTCTCCCTCTCCCCCTCCCTCTCTCTCTCCCCCTCTCTCTCTCCCTCCCCTCTCCCTCCCCCTCTCCCTCCTCCTCTCCCTCCCCCTCTCACTCCCCCTCTCACTCCCCCTCTCACTCCCCCTCTCACTCCCCCTCTCACTCCCCCTCTCACTCCCCCTCTCCCTCCCCTCTCCCTCCCCCCCTCCCTCCCCCTCTCACTCTCCCTCTCACTCTCCCTCTCACTCTCCCTCTCCCTCTCCCTCTCCCTCTCCCTCTCCCTCCCCCTCTCCCTCCCTCACTCTCCCTCTCCCTCCCTCTCTCCCTCTCCCTCTCCCTCCCCTCACTCTCACTCTCCCCCTCCCTCTCTCTCTCCCCCTCTCTCTCTCCCTCCCCCTCTCCCTCTCCCTCTCCCTCCCCCTCTCCCTCCCTCACTCTCCCTCTCCCCCTCCCTCTCTCTCTCCCCCTCTCTCTCTCCCTCCCCCTCTCCCTCCCCCTCTCCCTCCCCCTCTCACTCCCCCCTCTCACTCCCTCTCACTCCCCCTCTCACTCCCCCTCTCACTCCCCCACTCACTCCCCCACTCACTCCCCCACTCACTCTCCCTCTCACTCTCCCACTCACTCTCCCACTCACTCTCCCACTCACTCCCCCTCTCACTCCCCTCCTACTCCCCTTTCTCCCTCCCCCTTTCCCTCCCCCTTTCCCTCCCCCTCTCACTCCCCTCTCACTCCCCCTCTCACTCCCTCTCACTCCCCCTTTCCCTCCCCCTCTCACTCCCCCTCTCACTCCCCCTCTCACTCCCCCTCTCACTCTCCCTCTCACTCTCCCTCTCACTCCCCTCTCACTCCCCCTCTCACTCCCCCTCCTACTCCCCCTTTCCCTCCCCCTTTCCCTCCGCCTTTCCCTCCCCTCTCACTCCCCTCTCTCACTCCCCCTCTCACTCCCCCTCTCACTCCCCCTCTCACTCCCCCTCTCACTCCCCCTCTCACTCCCTCCTCTCACTCTCCCTCTCACTCTCCCTCTCACTCTCCCTCTCACTCTCCCTCTCACTCTCCCTCTCACTCTCCCTCTCACTCTCTCACCCCCTCTCCCCCCTCTCTCCCCTCTCTCCCCCTCTCCCTCTTGATTTATGACTATTCTGAACCCCTGCCCCTCTCTGGACCTGCTTTTCATTTTTATCTCTTTGCTTCCATCTGCTCTAATGGGATGAACCCCAAATGATGGAATGCCACTCAGCTGATAACCCAGTGCATTCGCTTTTCTCATTTCAACCCCCTTAAAGAGTTCACGAAAACCCTGCCTCTGTCTTTCCTTTGTCTTCTTTATTCTTTGGTTAAAGTTGCTTGAATTTCTCTTTCCTGTTTAACAACCAGTTTCTGTTGCATTGACAGTTATTTCCATATTGCTGACTTGTTCTTCCCATGTGTGTATTTTACTGAGATCCCACTAAGGAGTCTGGGCGTCGGCTGGTGGGAGATGTTGCATTTAATGAAGTATGTGAACGTGCGGCCTATCTCACACCGGTACCAGGAGGCGTCGGCCCCATGACGGTCGCTATGCTCATGCAGGCGAGTGCAAAATGTCTTAATGGAAGAGGTCATGGGGAGAAAAGTGGTCGCAAGACAAAGCTAACCGTGTGTGGTCCTTTTGTAATGGCATGTGTTTGAAGGGAGGGGAAGTGTGGTTGAAGAGAGCGGCTGTTACGAAAGAAAGATCGTTGGTGGACCATTTTTGTTCTTGCATAAATTTATTTGTGGATACACGCTCCATGGGATGGCTTTGTTGTGGAAAATGTTGCCGGATATTATGGTTTGTCGCTGGCTTTATCTGTACCATACTATTGTTAACAGAACACAGTCGAAGCAGCACAGAGGTCGTTGAAGAATCTTCAGGGGGGGAAGTGGAACATCAACTACCTCAAGCTGCGTCTGTTGAAACCTGTACCATGGTGTGGTAGTTGTTTTTTCTTTTCTCTCTAGTTTTTTTTTCTTTTCTTCTTTTTGCTAATTGCATGTTCATATAGCATTGGCTTTTATCGAACCAACCAAACTGTTTGGTAATTTCACCATAATTCAGCTTTACCTTTTCAAGCACAAGCACTTGGCCTATGAATAACCAAGTTGCTGTGGTGCAATTTATTGACCTAGCCCAAAGTTTTGGCTCTAACTCACATCATCCATCCCCCCTTACCTGCCCCTCCTCAATCCTTTACCTTTCCCCAGTGATATTGAGATTTCTCGAGCACAGCGGCCTAAACCTTTGGAAGAGCTAGCCCAGGAGATAGGCCTGCAACCAAAAGAGTTGGAGCTGTATGGTCAAGCGAAAGCAAAGGTTTCACTTGACGTAGTGCAACGCCTTGCTGATAGGCCTGATGGGAAATATGTCGTCGTAACGGGGTAAGTTCACAAAATGTGCGAAGCTATTGCACTCTTTCTTCATTCTATTGCCTCTTGATAGCAATTCTGAGGAAGGACCGAAGAAATCGAGTTGAGTTAAAATTAGGTTATCAATTACATTTGTGGATAATTCTTGCAGTCTGGGACGAGTTTGGGGGCATAAGACCAAATGTGAAGCAGCGCTTGTTGTGTGTAAAGTGAGAAAAGCTCATTTGTTTGTGGTTAATCTTTTTTTAATGACAGTATTACCCCCACACCACTGGGCGAAGGTAAGAGTACGACAACCCTCGGAATGACTCAAGCCCTGGCTGCACATCTTCACTTGAACGCCTTCGCCTGCGTGCGCCAGCCCTCTCAGGGTCCGACCTTCGGAATCAAAGGTGCTTTGACTGTATGCTAGGGCACTGGTTTGTGAGCAGTCGTGTCTCACCATTTGCATCACCAATACGTGACTTTAGAAATGACATCCGCTGCAGAATGCTCGGTGCGCTTGCGGAGAAACTACAGTAAACTAGGGTCATCAGGGCAGCCAAATGTATATCGTGTGTGCGAGATAAGGATTGTAACATGAAATGGCTCAAAAAGCTTGTAAAAGAAGCCAAAAATACTTGGAAATGTATCTGTGAGAAAGGGGTGTGCTTCTGCACAACGAAGGGTTTGGAAAACTTTCTGATCAACTCGCTCAAAAAGTTGATATATTTCAGCCCGTACTTCAAAAACTCATTACTGTGGATTGACGGACACGTTCTATCCAAAGCTGGCTGGGAGTTTATAACTGGATAGGATTCAAACCCCGGCTAAACCACTCAGAAGCGAGTGCGTGTACCGCTTGGCCATTCTTACTAGCCCAATATAATAGTTTGGCTACAACTAATATAGGGCTATGCCATGAACAATGCACAATCTACAATCTTGTATGATTCATTAGCATAGGGGCTTTGCTATACGTTGTCGGTAATATCAAATTGGGATGAGATGACCCTAATTTGTCCATAATTTTAATGTCGTTGGACAAAACTGCAGTTGGACGAAGATGTATCGCTCACTCGGTGCTGCAGATCCACGTTTTGCATTGAACTCTCGTCAGATCGCTTTGATAGTTTTACTTGCTCCTTCATTGTGTCTACTTCAGCGATCCCATGATGCCCATATTGGGAATAGGAATCCTTGAAACAAAGTAACACATTGTCAACTGGTAATTTTATCATTGTTTCGTCATTGTACAATCTACATTTATGACTTGGCACATGGAAGCTTTGACAGAATTGTGGCATAAACATTGACATGTTTTGGAACCCAATATATCGTAAAGTAGTTTTATATTTTTTACCTTTTACATAAATTAACACAGCTGTTCTGCATTGTGTCAGGAAGATATTTCGTTAAGGTTACTCGTTCTGTTGTTTAAATTGTTGATTTGGTCAAACCATCTCTTTATGTAACTGCATTTATGTTGTATCTTCTTATCTTTCTTTCTTTCTTTGTACCTGTGCAGGTGGTGCTGCTGGTGGGGGTTACTCGCAGGTGATCCCTATGGAGGAGGTGAGTATTTCTCCCTCAGCTCTGGTTTCCTTATTACAATAAATGAGGTTTTGTTTCTCACCCAAAAAACCTTGACAAACCCCATCTTTGTACCTCCTTAGTTCAATCTTCACCTCACTGGGGATATTCACGCTGTCACGGCTGCGAACAATCTTCTGGCTGCCGCCATTGATGCACGGATCTTCCACGAGACAACACAGACTGATAAGGTATGACCCAGGTGCTCGGATTCTGGCTGTGCTGGAAACATCAGGATTACCTGGAATGCTTTTTGAAACCTCTATTTAAGGTCTAGGCATTCGTGCTTCAGGTCACAATAAATTTTCGATAGTAATGTCCTGTTCTGAACACTGTTGATTCATTTTGGTCGTTTTTAGTATTGGCTGATTCTTGGTCTACAAATGCATCGCGGTACAGTGTTTTGGTTATCGTCCTATGAGAGTCGTACCATTTAAGTGCTATAAAATGGTAAACTCTGTTGTATATGCAGGCCCTTTACAACCGCTTGGTGCCCATGGAGAAGGGGTGTCGAAAATTCTCAGACATCCAACTCGCCAGATTAAAGGTAACATTGTCCACTCGTAGCTTGTCATATTAGTTGGACCACACATTTCAAACTGATTCCATGATTTGAGTTTGCTCCAACTGTTTTGTGTCGATTATTACTTCCCAGCACCCATTGCAATGTTGTTGCACTATTTCTGTGGGTGGGGTCCGTGCTGGTGTTAGTGTGACGCGTTGTCGGGACTCGACTGAGCGCGTACTAATGGCGTACAACACGGGTGCCTTTCTGGTCTCGATATTGATTCGTCGACCATGGGATTTAAAAAATGACGCATGCAAAAAATTACTGAATGTGCAACGTGATGGCGTGGTTCTTTTATTTGCATCTACAGCAGTTTAGATCCTCCATCCATTCCATGCTATTCCAGAGTGCACACGTTCTAACAGTAATCGCTCTGCTTTGTTTTATTACACAAGACTCCATCCCTGCACTTCCCTAAACCCCAATCACTTTCACTCCTACTTATTCTTTCTTCCTCAGCCTTGTGCCGTACTATCAGTACGTTACTTGATCATCCTCTTTCCCTCACTCTTTCATGAGCCTCGACTCTGCACAGTTGAACAACAAAATTCCATGCTCTCTTTAGTACTAGTGATTAAACCAGAATGATGATTGGACTTGGACGAATGACAAAACTGGAGAACATTGAGTTCTGTAAACTCTGCATTACCCGGTAATGTCCCACAAATACAGCTGCCCACAAAGTGTTTTTCTACATGGTTATCTTGAATGATAGCCAACCACAGCGTAGACTAGCACGGCACCTGGTAGCCTCCGCCAGGCTGAACAGTTTACGTTTTGTATCCCACTGAATACTGATAGGCCGGATCTAGATCTGGACCTGAACCAAACTATAATCGGCTTGTCACCAAACCAACTCGTTCACCTAGTTTTGTCATAGCTCGTCCACATGATTATACCAGCATGAAATATCATGCTGCATATCATTTTTGGCCCCATCTCTCAATGGTGAAGAATCTCTCAAAAATTTCTCGTATGTGGATACGGATCTGGATCGTCACAAAAATATATCACACACCCAACCTGAGCAACCAAATTTCTTCTGCATCCGTCCACAACTTTTTGAGGTATCCTCTTCACAGACAGACAAACAAATAAGCCGGTAGGCAGATATGGGTAGTCGCCTACCCAATAGAACCTGACGCGATGGGCCCGTTCGATGGGGAATGACCTGCGGATTGAGCACAAGAAAATTCATGATTCTAGCTTCAAGGGTTAATGCTGCAGATTGTTTTTTCGTTAAAATACCCCCACATTTAGAGGTTTTTCGGCCGTTGCTAGGCAACGGAGGGGTCCATAGCAACGGTTCTTTCTCACACGTAACTAGGACAAACCATGAACCTACCATACCAGTTTCATATATATCTGACTCATAGTTTCTGAGATATAACGAACTTCGTTTTTTTATTGTTTTCGACCAGGGTTCATTCAAAGTCTATCTTCTCCGACAGTTTTCATAGGATCCGGCTGGAAATTTTTGACAATATGGCTGAATGTACTGCCCATAGTCGCTCGTGGCCAGATTTTTGATTTTTGAAAATTTTTTTTTTTTAATGATTTTTCAAAAATTTCAAAGTCCCATTGCAAGGCAACGGTGGTGTCCATAGCAACGGTTCTCATTTGCACACAACTAGGTCATGGTATGAACCTACCAACCAAGTTTCATCGAAATCGCCATTGTATTAACGGAGCACTGGACCGAACAGACAGACAGACAAACATATCGATGGAAAAACTGATAATAAGGGGAGAACAAATTTCAAAAAAAATTAATTTTTTTTTTTTCGACTGGATCGACTACCAAATGAAAAATTGTGCTTAGCACGACAATTGGCGAATTAGTTAACCTTTCCGTGTGGTGGTCCAAGCTGTAATGTCATGGAATGTGTGGTGTTTATTTGTTCGTACATTAATAAAATGACGCGACGTCACAAATAACAATTATCAGGCGTGCGTTGTCATGGTAATGGCAGCAGATTGAAAATTTTCACAACTCATTTAAAGCCACCATGTGAAATTCAACAACTTATCATCAGTGCTTGTTGCCTTCATTCTGATCGTAGAAAATATTTGAAAATACCTGGGAACATTGCTTTTCAACCAGCTTTACGATCCCGTTTTCAGGTTTGAAATATGTTGTAAAACAAAAATATTTATTTTATATGTGTGTTTTTCATGTTTTGGGTGACCCTGACCTTGACCTTGGGTCAATTTCGATCAAACTTTGTACACATGTTAATATTACATGCATAAATAGACAGTATAATAAGTGCAAAACTGTTTGAGAAATAGCCATGTGTAATTCATAAAATTCCCCATTGGTTTATAATGGGCGATAATATAAAGTGATGCAGAATCCAGATCCTGATATTGAACATCACCAAAAGTCACATATCTTTTTGCACTGTGGATTTCTATCAGCTGTTAAAATTTCATCCACATTGGTTAAGAATTGTGACCTGTAGAACGAATAGAATTTTTTAAAAATCACGCCAACAGCTAAAAACTTTGACGTCATACGCTTGCGAAAACTGCATAATTTGTACTAACATGCATTTTAAAACATTTAGATATTCCATTGAAGTTTGTTTTGACGTCAACAGGAAGTCGCTACGACTTCCGGTCACTGTGTTATGTCCAAAAATGTGTTTTCACTTTGTGTGACGTCACGGCGTGACGTTTAGTCCGATTAAGACGGGGTTTGGACGCGGACCGTCTCAGGTGGATTGCCTATCAGGTGTAAAAATTTAAGAACGACTGGTCCAGCCGTTTGGGCTGTAGACGACTGGACAAACAAACAAACAAACAAACCAACAAACGGAACAGACCAACATACTTGACAAAATCGAAGATTTCGCCAAGTAACAAGAAAGACATTGTGCAACGCACGATGCTTGCGAAATCCCTCAAATATATTTGACCTTGAAAATAATTGGTGGTTGAATTCAGTGACCAGATATGCAAATCCTCCTGAGATTTCAAGTCAATCGGATGAAAATTGAGGATTTTAGAAATCCGACCAAGTTGATGACCTTTGGCCTATGTTGACATTCTGACCTCAAATTCAACAGCCTTCTTGCTTATGAGTTATGACCAATTCCAACATTTGGTGAAGTTTCGTAAAGATCGGTTTGAAATTGCGACTTGCAGGCGATTGACGTACAAACAGACAGACAGACAGACAGAATAACACATGCGACTAACCAATATACTTTTCACAAGTGATAGACAGGGTTAAAAACATAACCTCTGCCCACCTTAGGTGGTGGAGGTAACGATAACCACATGACTACGACACTCCTTGCCGCAGTGCATTTTCATACATTCAAGGGGCAGTCCTATAATATGTTCATACCCATCTTCGCACTTAATGGGCTTTTTGCTGCAATATAATATGTGTAGCTATTCATCTATATATTAGTGAAACTATCATCTTGTATATATGTATGTATGTATGTTCCTGAAATACAGCCAAAACGGTACACGATAGCGCAAACATTTTCAGCCAACCTTACTCACCATTCTCCTGCGGTGTGCAGTATCAAGTTTAGTTCAAATCAGGCAACGAAGAAAATTATTAAAAAATCAATTCCCAATTCAGTCAAATACTCTTCGGGAGTATTTGATCAATGCAAACAACCTCAGCAGTAAAGGTCACTGGAGCTATCTTCTTTTCTTTCTTGAAATGATTTATTTAAAAATCTCAAACAGTTAATATAGACAAAGAACGATTTATTTTTAAACATAAAATACACATCCCCATTTTGATCTAATACCTCCGTGTTCATCTATAATCTATATATTACAAAAACTCTCATCCTGTATGTATGTATGTATGTTCCCATAATACAGCCAGAGCGGTACACAATAGCGCAAATTTTTTAGGGCCACCTTACTTACCATTCTACTGCGGTGTGCAGTATCAAGTTTCGTTCAAATTGGGCAATGAAAAAAAATTATTAAAAAATCAAATCTCGATTCAGTCAAGTACTCTTCAGGAGTATTTGATCAATGTAAACAACCTCAGCGGTATAGTTCGCTGGAGCTATCTTTCCTTTTTTTTTCCGAAAATGATTATTTTCATCAACCGCTGTCATAACGGGTTCACAGGTCGTCTAGTATATTACGAAAACTCTCATCTTGATGTATGTATGTATGTATGTATGTATGTATGTATGTATGTATGTATGCATGTATGTTCCCGAAATACAGTCAAAATGGTACACGATAGCGCAAACATTTTCAGGCCACCTGACTGACCATTCTCCTGCGGTGTGCAGTATCAAGTTTTGCTAAAATCGGGCAATGAAAAAAATTATTAAAAAATCAATTCCCGATTCAGCCAAGTACTCTTCGGGAGTATTGGATCAATGCAAACAACCTCAGCGGTATAGTTCGCTGGAGCTATCTTTCCTTATATTTTTTTGAAATTATTTTTTTCATCAACCGCTGTCACAACGGCAACCCAACGGATTCACAGGTCGTCTAGTATTATTTAAATATCACACAAGAGATGATGGTTGTTGACGTTTAGCCTATGTTGACCTCAAAAATAATTTGTGGTTGAATTCAGTGACCAGATATGCAAATCCTCCTGAAATTTCAAGTCAATCGGATAAAAATTGAGGATTTTCATCCGCACACCCAATTTCACACACCCAATGCAAAGAATAAAGGACTTTGTGTGCAACATCATTGACATCTTGTGGCTCACAAAAATTGCAGCAATTTTTTGCTCCCACTTATCTCTGCAGAAGCTGGGAATAGACAAGGCAGATCCAGACAGTTTAACGGAGGATGAAGTTCGGCGGTTTGTCCGGCTGGACATTGACCCGAAGGCTGTCACTTGGCAGAGAGGTGAGCTCTTCGTTACAAGCCGCAAACTGGGCCTCAGGATAGCTCTTTGCCAGACTTTTAATCGAGAACCAACTATCTCAAAGTTGCTTTTGGGTCTATGTGATAGATTTTATTTAATTTTATCAAAATCTAGGTTTAACCGACTTATTTTGAAAGATCTACCATGAAACCTCCTGCCAGTACCTTGATACTATTGCCACACTGGCTTCTTTTTCTTCTTATTGTTTTTCTTTTTCTTCTTTCATGCTGTATATCTGGCAAACAAGGAAATCAAACTGACAGTTTCCATGAATTATAAACACAGGTGATTGGGTCTCGTCTGCATTCCATTTGCAGCTTTACGTGTTTGTAGAAAGTATGACATCACACACCCAATTCTGTATGACTTGTACACACCGACATTATCAAGGATGCAGCGAAGCAAGGCACCCAGTATATCGTACTGTCTAACGTGCATTTTAAACGAGCGGAAAATTTAACTAACTTGTCACACCATCCAAAACCTTTTCAAGGGCTGTCATTTTGCTTTCGGGTTTAGTTTGTGGAATTGCAAAGGTTCCAGATTTTGTTTTTGGGTGACTGTTACGCTGAATACTCATGAGTATCAGAACAAGCTTGTAAAGGTACTTGCATTCTGATTCTGTACCAGCCTGGTTTTGTACTAATTGCTGATGTGACTCTGAACAAAAGGGCAGCTGCAGGTATGTACTGCAATGTGGATGAAAGAGTAAAAGGGTTCACAATTGCTCAATCTTAACGGCCACAAAAGTATGCCTTTGCATCTGGTTTCAAGGTAAATCAGTAACTTGTTCGTGTTTGTGCTCTGTGCAGTTATTGACACAAATGACCGCTTTCTGCGCAAAGTAACCATCGGCCAGTCACCATCGGAAAAAGGTATCACACGCGAGGTGAGTCGTCACGTTGAGGTGTTTGTTTTATATTAAGAACTTGCCCAGATTGCAATTAGGATGGTGTGGCACTGGATAGCGGGGTGAGGGGCCTTGGGTTGAACATCGTGAGAATGGAGGATTTGGCTGATTTTAATATAAAGAGCAATTTGAGGTTTGATCTTGGAGCAGAGCTCTGAGATGTGATCAGCACCACCGAAATCATCTCAATCTGGAAATGGTGCACAATAGTAACAGCCTTTAATGATCTGAGAGATTGCCGGATGGGATCTTCGGATAAGAAGAGCATGATGTGCATATTAGGTTAAATGCTAGTGTGGTTCAGAATATTTCTTAGGTTGTATGTATCCATGTTGTTGTTCAGTTGTTGAGACTGATGTCGTATTCTAACCTCACAAGATCGTATGTGGCTACAGGTTCATGTCACTGATCGTCTCACGAGTGTATTGCTAGAACTCTCATCATGTCCCATGACAAACCTGCCGGACATCAAACCAGTTTGCTCTGTCGCTGAATCGGGAGCACCATGATGTCCTTGATGGAATTGTATCCCAGTTGCTACATGTGGAATTTTGGAGAATTCCCGAGACCTCTTTAGAATCTCAGGAGAATATTTGGATTCTCGTGTCACATCTCATTCTCGTCTCAAACCCTTCATTAGCAACTCTGGAATATTTTGTCATCTTCTGTAGACCTATAAACAAATTATACTAGCGATACCCGTGCACATGCACGGGATAGCAGTACAACATAGCTGGTAGCAGACGACAGAACGTACACGGGGAATGACAAAAATATGCATTGTGCAAAGTGCAAGTGGTACTATGGAACGCCAAGACTTCCCAAACATTGTCGGCATGTCCGCTAAGTGCCACAGCAATTTCATCGGGATCGTGTGACGGCGAGCCGAGTTTTTAGTGTGCAAGCTTCGTATTATAGATTATATTTACCTCCACCACTGAAGGTGTGAAGGAGGTTACATTTTCACCCCTCTCTGTCAGTCTCTGTCAGGACGCTGCTCTCAGTTCCAGGCAAGGTCTTTGCTTGGATAATTCTTGATAGGGTTCGCCACCATCTGCTTGAGCACCAGCGTCCAGAGCAGTCAGGCTTTACACCAAAGAGGTCAACGATTGAACGTATCCTTGCACTTCGTGTCCTCACCGAACGCAGACGAGAGTTTCGGCAGGGGCTGCTTGCAGCCTATGTTGATCTCTGTAAAGCGTTCGATTCAGTGAATCGAGATGTCCTCTGGAGGATTCTTGGTCTTCGTGGGGTGCCACCAAAACTGATCGATCTGATGTCTGAACTCTACTCTGGTACTGAGAGTGCTGTGAAGTGTGGTGGTACCATCTCTGACTTATTTCCAGTTGTTACTGGAGTTCATCAGGGGTGTGTACTTGCCCCCACACTTTTCAGCACTTGTATGGACTGGATTTTAGGGAGGATGTCGGAGAGATCAAGCTGCGGTGCATCGTTTGGGAATGTCAAGATCTCGGACCTTGATTTTGCAGATGATGCAGTCATCTTTGCGGAGACTTTAGATATCCTTTTGGGGGCCCTCGAGGTGCTGAATGAGGAGTCGGAGCCGCTGGGATTCCGGGTTTCTTGGGTCAAAACTAAGATCCAGGCTTTCGGTGACATCTTGGATGCTGCTGTCCTGTCTGTGTCTGTTTGTGGTGAGGATGTTGAGGTCATGGAGAGATTCACTTACCTTGGCAGTGATATTCATGTCTCTGCTGGCTGTGAGTCAGAAGTCAATAGACGTCTGGGTCGGGCCTGGGGAGTCATTGATTCACTGGATCATGGGGTGTGGCGCTGCCGGTACCTGTGCGGGAGGACGAAAGTCCGAGTCTTCAGGTCCTTGGTACTTCCAGTCTTGCTCTATGGATGCGAGACTTGGACTCTGACGAAGACGAAGACGAAGACTTAATTCCTTTGGTACCAGGTCTCTTCGGAGAATCCTTGGCTATCGCTGGTCGAATTTTGTGTCCAACGAGCGGTTGCTGAGAGAGACTCGGATGAGATTTGTTACTGCATGGTCCGTGAGCGTCAGTTGCGGCTGTATGGACATGTGGCTCGTTTTCCTGACGCTGATCCTGCTCACCAGATTCTCTCAGCGAGGGAGTCTCATGAGTGGAGGAGGCCGGTGGGCCGACCACGTGCCTTGTGGTTGCAGCAGGTTGACCATCATCTCAAGGAGATGGGGATGGGCCTGGCATCTGCCTGGGGGAAGGCCAGACGGAGGCCCCTGGAGTACCGGCGGAAAGTGGACGCAGCGACGCGCTGTTCTGGTACATGCTCCCATACCTGACCTGACCCTCTGTCAGTTTGTCTGTCGGTTTGTTTGTTTGTCTGCTTGTTTGCGGGATATCTTAAGCAGTTGTGGACGGATTCGGACTAAACTTGGTGGACATGTTGGGTGTGTGACGAGGACGAATTGATTCGATTTTGGTGAAGATCCGAATCCGGATCTGGATACGAGAATTATTTAATTTTCAAAGTGATTCTTCACCATTTAGAAATCGGGCCAAAAAACGATTTAGTACTGTGTGGCATGAAATTTCAAAAATGTAATGGGCCCAAAATGTTCTCGTGGATCAGGCATTACGTGGTGGAGGTATGCTCTCTACCGAGTGCCCTTGTAGTTTTAAAAAGTTTCGAATCTGTCAAATTCTCTACACTCCTGTTAAACTTCTACGAAATGCTTTTTTCAGAGTGTAAGCAGCTAATGCTGATATTGCTAAAATCTGTAAATCTGTTTTCTTCTCTCTGCACAACAATGCACAAATCTGCTCGTGCCTGAAACGGAGAATTACTGGAACTTTGGTTCACGTCCTCTCCTTAAATGTCGCACTTTGATCGCTGCAACTCACTCAAAACAGGCTTACCTGCTTCTCTCAAGCCCTTGTAACATATTCATAATTTGAGAGACTGCTCTTAGTTCAAGCTTATAGATTTGATCTCATCACTCCAATCCTCAACCACTTCCAACAGGTAGAGTTTGAAATATTGCTGATGACCTTTGTAAATACAAACATGAATTGGTCCTGTCCATATTTTAACTGAACACACCTTGCTCGAATACTACGGTTGAACAGCAGAGATCTCGTGGTAGTTCCTTGCATGAGGGTGAAGCCTTTTAATATTTGCACAATATCATCATTTATTGCTTGTAAATCTCTTCCAGTTACTTTTTCTTTTTTTCTTCTTCTTCTTTTCCCCCTCTGTGGTGGAGGGCCAATGGAAGAGCCGTCACACACAAATGGTGCACACATGTAGGCAGTACCAGAAAACCCACGACTTGCCTTTTAGAACGAGACCAAGTCAGCCGTTCATTTTGGGGACAGTAATTCTACGGAAAATGATGGATGCCAACGATGTCATCTGGTGACGTTGCTATTCTTTCCACAGTCAACAGGGCATTTTTGAGGAGGTAATTGCCCCCTTCAAATGGGATGCCAGCCTTCGGGTTTTATACGGACTCTGTCTCCTGGGTCGGAATCGAACCACCGACCTCCCAGCTTCAGAGCGCGATTCGAGCCACAATGCTACCGAGTCGAGATTGCTTTGTCTTGATTTTTACTTTTCTTTCCTCTTCCTTTTTATAAAAGTGTTTTGAGATTTTACTTCTCAACGAAAAGCATTGTGTAAGGGATTGATTGTTTTAGCGAATTCTGATGTTTTTTTTTTTTTTATGGCATCAAAGATTCCAAACCTGCAAAGAAGAGTTGGCATGATTGCCATTGTGTAGAGAATAGTGGAGGTCTTTACAAGGCACTACCTTGTTAGGGTTTTTTTTTTTGGGGGGGGGGGTTTTATCCACAATATCTGTACAATTAATCGAATCGTGAACAGACCCAGTTTGACATATCGGTGGCAAGCGAGGTGATGGCTGTGCTGGCGTTGGCCACCTCGATGGAGGACATGCAGAATCGCCTGGCCGCCATGGTCGTGGCAACGAGCCGCAGTGGAGAGATGATAACCGCCGAGGATCTGGTAAGCAGATTTTGTTTCCAACTTGAGATACCATTTTCATTTTGTACACGAGCTATGATTACCACCGCCGCTGGAGGTGGACGGAGGTTATATTTTCACCCCCGTCTGTTTGTTTGTTTGTTTGTTTGTTTGTCTGTGAGCAGGACATCTCAACGTTCAGGACTGATTCGGACAAAATTTGGTTCACAGGCTGGGTATATGACAAGGACGAATTGATTCGATTTTGGTGAAGATCCAGATCCGATAAATTATTTTTCATGATTCAAGTGATTATTCAACCATTGAGCGATGGGGCCAAAAACGAAACGTGGCATGATGTTTCAATAAACTGTGGACGGATCACAACAAAACGAGGTTTATGAGTTAGTTAGGTGACGAGAACAAGCCAATTACATTGAGGTTCAGGGTCCGGATCCTCCAGATCTAGCCTTCGGTGGGATATATAATGTAAACTGTTCAGCCTGCGGAGGTATGCGCTCTGCCGAGTTCCGTTCGAGTTTGTTCCGAAGTGATCTTTGCGAGTTGTATTTGATCATTATGAAGATCAGTATCTGCTAAAACAGATTTGGGAAGCAAAAGGGAAGTTGTACTTCTTGGATAAAGTGTATTTGAGAGTTTGTAGTTCGAGAACAAGGATGGATTGACAGATGTCCGTCTGCTTGTGACTGCGGCAGAAAAACCTGGAGCTCTAAGATGTAGTTTTTGGTTTTGCCTTTTTCTTTAATTGTTTTTTTTTTTTTTAAGTTTTAAATTATTATTTATTTTATTTTTTTTATTAATTTGCATATGTAGCAGAAGAACCTGAAACATGGAATGTTTATTCCCATTTTCAGTTGGAGCAAAGTGCACACACAGTTCTTGTCTCCATTTGAATTTCCATTTGGCATGTTTGGCTTTGTAGAAGTGTAACTAGTAGAGGATGAACTTGGTTTGTGATAACTTAAATGTGGTTGGAAGATTTATTCAGGATTTACCAGTAGCTACTCACTTCGCCCTCAGTACTGTCCAATGTTCAACATAGGTCGAGAGAGGCTTGTGTGGGGTTGCTGATGGTAGACGTGACGTGATTATGAGGACTGTTGGTAAAAACACATGCCAGAAGATTTGAAACGCGACCGAGTGTTCCTGGTGTGCTTTCACTTGCACGGTGTGAGAATTTTGTCAGAGGGTGGCAATGATTACTACATATGCACTGTGACAGCGTCACATGTATGACAGGTGAGTAATGCTGCTGGGTATGATTTAGGCCCAATTGAGTTGAAACATTGCATTCCATCCAAGTCTCGTGGTTATGTGCAGCAATAATTTTGATGTCAAATAATAATTTTCTTTTATAGCCGTTCAAATTTTTGTGGTTTGTAAGGGTCCCACTGCCACTTATGCAGAGTGCTTCATGCACCCTTGAGGGATCCACGAGATGTTGGTGCTGCTGCGTTTGAGTGTGCAGGGTGTTGGTGGGGCTGTTAAAGTGCACAAGGTGTTAGTGGTGCTTTGTTTGAGTGTGCATGGGGTTAGTGGTGCTTTGCGTGCGCATGGTGTTAGTGGTGCTCTGTTTAAGTGTGCAGGGTGTTGGTGGGGCTCTTCAAGTGCACAAGGTGTTAGTGGTGCTTTGTTTGAGTGTGCAGGGTGTTAGTGGTGCTCTGACCGTGCTCATGAAAGATGCCATCAAACCAAACCTGATGCAGACACTTGAGGTGAGAAAATGGACAGCAGCATCTCTCTCTCTCTCTCTCTCTCTGTCTGTTTGTCTGTCTGTCTGTCTGTCTGTCTGTCTGTCTGTCTGTCTGTCTGTCTGTCTGTCTGTCTGTCTGTCTGTCTGTCTGTCTGTCTGTCTCTCTGTCTCTCTGTCTCTCTGTCTCTCTCTCTCTCTCTCTCTCCCTCTCCCTCTCCCTCTCCCTCTCCCTCTCTCTCTCCCTCTCCCTCTCCCTCTCCCTCTCCCTCTCCCTCTCCCTCTCCCTCTCCCTCTCCCTCTCCCTCTCCCTCTCCTCTCCCTCTCCCTCTCCCTCTCCCTCTCCCTCTCCCTCTCCCTCTCCCTCTCCCTCTCTCTCTCTCTCTCTCCCTTTTTCCTTTCCATGTCTGAGTCTTCCAGTTACTTGTGTATGCCTCTGTATACCTTCATACAAAGACTTCCGTTTGTGTGCTGTTGCATCTTAGAGGGGTCTCCTAACCTCGATATCCATGCCAATATGATATGACTGCGGCTGTCCGTGGTGCAGGGTACCCCCGTGTTCGTGCATGCTGGACCATTTGCCAACATAGCCCATGGTAACTCATCCGTCCTTGCTGATCAAATCGCCCTCAAGCTTGTGGGCGAGCAAGGCTTTGTGGGTAAGGTCTATTCCTCATACCTTGTCCATAGCACCTTTCATTGTATTGTATGATAACCAACTCCCATTAATAAATAAATTTTTGAGTACCATTTCAGAAGTTTGGAATTGAGGTCAGACTTTTCCTAAAAATACAAAAATATGGATAATAATATTTTCAATCATCTTGGTCCTTCTTCATTGAAGAACCGTCCTTTACCATTCGTCTTACAATAGTTACAGGTGCAATCATTCTGCAAATGGAAATATATAAAGTATGAAATAATGATTTTAAAGTAATATTTGATACATTAGACAATGGTGTCCTCAGTGATTATAATCCCTTGATTTGAGACGTTTTATCAGATTGGTGAAGACCACAACATCGTGTTCACATGCTTAAATTTGCCTCGCATATGGTTGTATGAGAGATGGGCAGTTGGCATCGCTTTGGGACATTAATCCAACTCCAAAATGTGGGGGGTTTTTTTTTTTCCAAATACCGTGGCAGTGACCGAAGCTGGGTTCGGCGCAGATATCGGCATGGAAAAGTTCTTTGACATAAAGTGCCGCGCCTCGGGCCTGCGTCCTAGCGCCGTGGTACTAGTGGCCACCATCCGTGCCATCAAGATGCATGGTGGTGGACCTGCTGTGGTGTCTGGACAGCCTTTAGCACAGGCTTACAGTGAGGAGGTAGGATATTGACTTGTGCATGTTTTGACTCAAATATTATTTTGTTTACAATCCCCTCTCCACCCGAAAGCGGTCGGGCGAAATGCCGCAATGCCGAAACTCGATTTTCCCATCGAACACGAACATGATGATGATGATCCCATGAAACGTGAACATAAAAAAACAAAGCCTTGCGACCTAGAATGAGGTCGTCCAACCATGAACTGGTAGCAAGCAGTGCACGACTGATCCACGCCACGTTATCTAAACCGTGTCAGTTATCAGGATTTTAACTTGATTTACACCTTCAGCGATTTGCCGATGTCATCAAAATGAGCGATGCACGGGAGCTGCATTGCAGAGCAGGTTGGCACAGTCTTATGAAGTTGGATTTATTCAATAATAAGATTTAGGCACACAACACATGTGGAGGCGGATCAAGTGGGACAAAGACAGATGATGAATGAAGACGATAAATGGATAAACCTTTCTGTTCCAATAAAACGCTTAGGACACACACACACACACACACACACACATACACACACATACACACACACACACACACACACACACACACACACACACACACACACACACACACACACACACACACTCTAAATCAACAAAAACGGACAACATAAAAATTGACCTTGAAACAACAATAATGCAGTATCTCGTCGACGAAGCATCATACAAATACATCGGAGTAGAAGAGAGCCACCAAATATGATACAAACAAATACGCAAAACAATCGTCAAAGAATACCGACGTATAACGAAGCTGATCCTGAAAACCTACCTCTCCCCAAGAAACAAAATCAAAGCCATCAACCAACTCGCAGTTCCAGTGTTCCAATACAGCTGCGGAATCATAAACTGGCCCCAATCAGAAATCATGAAGTTAGACATCAAAACAAGAAAACTCCTTCCCATTCACAAAATGTGCTACAAAAACCAGTGCATTCCGAGAATTTATCTGCCGAGACGAGAGGAAGGGAGCAGCCTGATTGAACTCAACCAGGTGCACAGCAGCAGAGTGTGGGACTAGCTGAGTATGTGAAATGCTCAACAGACCATCGGGTTCAGTTTGTAAACAAACATGAACATGACAAACCTGAAAAATTATCCTGAAATCACCTTGCAAGGAATTTCCAAAAACAGGTATGAATAGAAGATACAGGAAAATGAAACAGCAACAAATACACCCTCAACAATTGCAAAAAGGACAAAATAAATATATATAAACAAATATCAACAAATATACACCAACAACTGGGAGATTATCGTTGTTTGCATTTTGCAAACAAAGAAGGCTGATTGGAATGGCTATGAAGAGGTCAGCTCAACTGGGACAGAGAACGTATCATGATAAATGCCCAAGATCAAGGACACTCCACCAATGTATTTAAAAAGATGGAGAGACTGAGCCAGACGGACAAGTGTAGGTTCTGCAAGACAGAAACAGAAAGTACTAGTCACCTGCTTTTGGGATGCGAAAAACGATTGTCAGAACAACTTTACACACAACAACACAACAAAGTATGCAAAGTGATTCATTGGCATATCGACAAAATTGTCAACATCCCAGTTCCAGAAAACTCATGGAAACACGAACCAAGGGCAATCATTGAAAATAAGGACGTCGTGCTCACGTACGACCTGATGATCCCATCGAGCGTGAACATAGAAAACAAAGACCGGACATCGTTCTCAGGAACAAAAAGGAAAACACAGCATTGCTGATATCAAAAGATTGAGATATCGGTACCCAGCGATTTTGGTATAAATAACACAGAAATCAATAAAGTGACCAAATACCAGGACCTCAAAATGAGATCAAGAGATCTTGGAAGGCACCACACACTCAGACGCAAATAAACCCAGATGTATGGCAAAGGACCCCTGCAGCCAGAGAGGGAGGTGAGCTGAGGTCTCAGTTCTTTCGGATACCTGAACGTTGGAGGGAAGGGATGCTCCGTGGTGTGGCACCTGTCGATGGTCGTGTGGCTCGGTACACGGCCGCATGTGTGGAGGTTGTCTGCGAAGGAGCCCGGGTCGAGTAGAGCGGAGTCCGAGGTGGGGATCAGGGCTGCAGACAGGACCCAACGAAAGACCCGCTCAAGGTCGGGTCGAGGTCTTCCCAGCTCTCTTACACTCAAAACGAACGACTCCCAAAGAGCGCAACCACTCTACAACCTTCCTCCTTTCTTTCGCTACCAGCCGACGAATTGTCTCACTCCAATGCTCCTCACTCCAACGCTCTTCACTCCAACGCTCCTCACTCCAACGCTCTTCACTCCAACGCTCTTCACTCCAACGCTCTTCACTCCAACGCTCCTCACTCCAACGCTCCTCACTCCAACGCTCCTCACTCCAACGCTCCTCACTCCAACGTCCCTCACTCCAACGCCCCTCACTCCAACGCCCCTCACTCCAACGCAATGCTCACTCCCAGGGTTGCTTCGTAATTTATAGATCTCCCTCAGTGGGGAGGGGCCTTGGTGAAGCTGACGTCACTCTCCGCCCTGATTGGACGGGATTTCCATGGGTCCGCCCTTTCTGGGCGTGGTTTCGGCCATGCCAGGAAGCCCGCCCACTCCACGCGTGTCTGGATTCACAAAAAAGGGACTACACAAAGATTTTGCCTCGGAACGCGAGTCGCCGAATAGGTGAACAAGTGCTTGTTCAGCCCATGCGAGAGTAGCAAGCGAGAGGAGGGTACTGTGGTTCAGAATAAAAGGGGAGAAATGATTTATAAATCTAACTAAAAAAAGCCATCGCAATGCACCCCTTTTGCTTTCCCACTACACACAAGGAGGGATTCTATCTGCACATTTACTTAATGGAATAACTGACTTGGGACACTGTATGTTTGTATGCATACGGATCCTAGAACCGTAACAATACCATTTGTTGTCTACATGTTTGGCTGTCTCTAGAATTTGGACCTGGTGGAACGTGGCTGCTGCAACCTTGTAAAGCAGGTGGAGAATGCGCGGCTGTTTGGCGTTCCTGTGGTTGTGGCTTTGAATACCTTCTCGTAAGTAGGCAGGAAGACTTTTTCTTCATGGTAAACATTAGATATGATATTCATAATTCTGAACCAATTCTCCTACCTATTGTGGAAGCAAATGTAACAAGGCAGTACCTTCGATGAGATATAGTTTCAGCTTTGCATTCTTGCATCAAGGAAAGTGCCACAATTACCCTTCTTGTGGGCGTTGATATCATGTGTGTTGAAGTAATCCTCATTCAATTAATTATTCTTTCATGTAGAACGGACACTGACAATGAACTCGCTCTCGTGGCTCACATGGCACGTGAGGCTGGAGCAGCTGACGCAGTGAAGTGCACACATTGGGCCGATGGCGGTCAGGGGGCTGTCGCGCTTGCACAAGCTGTCTGCCGAGCCTGCGAGGCCCCAAGTTCCTTTCGCTTCCTCTACGAACTGAAGGTGACCGTTCTTTGAATAGAAGTGGATGCCAGTTTCCCCGGTCTGGCTTTGCTAGTATGTCCATCTGACGCTGGTACGTCGGTTGTTCTGTCGGCGTGTGTTCAGCTCCCTTTGGAGGAGAAAATCAGGAAGATTGCAAGGGATGTTTACGGAGCTGCAGACATAGAGCTATCACCATTAGCACAGGACAAGATCAACATGTACTGCCAGCAGGTGAGAGTGATGTGCTGTATCTGTGACTGGTGTGCCTTTTGTTCTATCCCTCTACTGCACGAGGTCCGTTTGATTCTCTTTATTTTGAGTTTAGTGCTTTATAGTAGGGTGGCTTGCAGGTCGCTCATAATGTACCATCACCAACAACCACCGCTCCCGGGTATATGAACGATGGAGATTGTGTGGAAATTATTCGCGGAACTGGACTGTGCTGCTGAACCCGTGGTTTTTTTTTTTTCTTGTCCCAGATTCCCACATTTTTTCCCTCCCTCCTTCCCACCCTAAGGCCTTAAAATAATGATTATGTTGCCAGAAACATTTCCAAAAATGGCCTGAATTAGTTGGTCAGAATGTTTTGTTTACTTTGTTTTTAAAACTTTCTCCCTTGCTTGCCCGTTTTGTTTAGGAAGCTGCTTGAATAGGATTTAAAGCTTGGCGATTTCAGAAGGAGCCAGTTAAAGCCAGCTTAACTTTTTATTCAAACATTTATGAGGCTGTTCCATGCTGTTTGATTCAAAACAGCTGAAATGTCAGTGGATTGCACTGTGCCTGCACACTTGCGGGCCTGCTTTTGCTTTTAATGTTGAGGAAAGCTACGAGGAAATGAAGTGCTGCGCCGAGTCCAGAAGTGCTTTTGTCAGACTATATCGGTTGAATACCCGGGGGTGGTCATTACACGTTGACGCAAATGTGTGTAATCATTATTCCCTCCGCCACGGAAGGTGGACGGAGGTTATGTTTTCACCCGTCTGTTTGTCTGTCTGTCTGTTGGCAGGGTATCTCAAAAGGTTATGGACTGATTTGGATGAAATTTGGTGGACAGGTTGGGTATTTAACTTTGATTTGATTTTGGTCAAGATTCGGATTCGAGAATTTTTTAACTGATGCTTCACCATTGGGTGATACGATAAGGGCCAGATACGATGTTCTGTATAGTACGATATCTCAAAAAAGTTATGGACGGATTCGGACGAAACTTAGTGGACATGTTGGGTGTGTGTGCCAAGGACGAATTGATTCGATTTTGGTGAAGACCCGGATCCGCTAAAAAAAATTGAGAGATTCTTCACCATTGAAAGATGGGCCCAAAAAACGATATATCATATGTTATCTTAAAATGTTGAAGACGGATTCTGACAAAACTTGGTGGATGAGTTGGGTCGGTGAGAAGAGCATGCTGATTGATTGGCCTGATCTGGATCCGGCTGAACCAAAATCTAGTGGGATCCAAGACATAAACTGTTCTACCTGGAGGAGGTGGAGATGTGCACTCTACCGCATGCCATTCTAGTTACCTCCTCCACTGAAGGTGGAAGGAGGTTATGTTTTCACCCCTTTCTGTCTGTCTGTCTGTCTGTCTGTCTGTGTGTGCAGGATATCTCAAAAAGTTGTGGACGGATCCGGGTGAAATTTTGTGAACAAGTTCGGTGTATGGCGAGGACAAACTGATTAGATTTTCGTGAAGATCTGAATCCGGATCCTCGTATTAGAAATTCTTACGTGATTCTTCACCATTGAGAGATCGGGCCAAAAACGATATATAGCACGATATCTCAAAAAGTTGCGCACAGATTCAGATGAAACTTGGTGGACATGTTTGGTGTGTGACAAGGAAGAATTGATTCAATTTTGGTGAAGATCCGAATCTGGATCTGGATACGAGAGCTATTTAATTTTAAAGGGATTCTTCACCATTGATAGGGCCAAAAATGATGTATAGAATGATATTTCAAAAATGTATCGGGCCCGATATGTTCTCATGGATCGGGTATTACGTGGGCGGAGGTATGCACTCCACCGAGAGCCCTTCTCATTTGTTTGTGATTGTCCTGTTTTCCTTACTAAAGCAGCATTTTTTTTTTTTAATTTCCACTCGCCATCAACTAGATCACTTGATTCAATACTTGCTTCACTATTTACACGTAGATAGATTTTCTTCAATTGATGAAGATGGAAAAATGAAAATAATCGAATCGCAACCTTTTTTTTGAGTTTCTCTTTCTAGTGCTGCCCGTGTCATTACCATAGCACTAAAACCAAACAAGGTATAAATATGTGAAACTTTAATATTTTATGGGACACTATAATTGAAACGATTTGTTGTTGGTGCTTGGAAAGACAACAGAACAGTAGGCCAGAAAAGTAATAACCCTGTGAAGGAGTGAAAGTGGGAATATTGGCAGGATGTTGATACTACGACCACAACTATTACTTCTTGGAGTATAGCTGGGTCCAGATTCAAACCCAGGTTGGACATCTCCAAGAAGATAGCACATACCTCAAGGCTATCCTTCCAGCCTTTGCCTTAACAGGGCTCTGACGGTCATTGATATTTTAAAATGTTTACCCATTCCATCTGTTTCACGCAACACCTAGGGTCTGGGAGATCTGCCGATATGCATGGCGAAGACCCACTTGTCTCTGAGTCACTGTGCGGATCTCAAGGGTGCACCGCACGACTTCCTGCTGCCCGTGCGAGACGTTCGTGCCAGCGCGGGAGCGGGATTCCTCACACCGCTCATCGGCTCGGTGAGGAAGCTCACAGATATTCCATGACTCGGTCGCTTTTGACGTCGTCTCATGACGTACTCCCCCTCAAAGTGTTGCCTCAAATAGCCCTTGTCTGTCCATACTTTTGAATTTCTGCTTTCTTTCTCCTCTTCAACAACTGTTGTGTTCTAACCCCATCAATGATCTTGTTTTATGGCAGTAATTCCAACTATCATGGGGGTTTTTTTTTTAATTGCAGATCCAGACTATGCCAGGACTACCCACCCGTCCTTGTTTCTACGACATCAATTTGAATGCTGGCACAGGGGAAATCCATGGCTTGTTCTGATTTATACAGCTTGGAAGCGGGTTGATGAGGAAGGTAACAAACTCGGAGCTGACAGAAGCAGCACGTCATGCAATCCATCATATAATTGTCAGTTCACTTTTCTGGGGGGAATACACTCCACGCTGATGACGTCCAGGGAGACAGAAATGCGTCTGTGGATTGATTTCTTTCCTTAGGGGGTGGGTTGATTATCCTGCAAACAAAGCCTTTTTAGGTCATCTCTACCGAGATGACCTAATAAAGCCGGACCAAATGTCCGTACGTCTGTCAACAATTTTTCTTTCTGATCTCGATGAAACTTAGTATGTGGGTAGAGGTCGATGAGTGTTGCACAACGATATAACTTTTGTCCGGGTTCAAGGTCAGGGTCAAGGTCACGTAAGTGATAAAAATCGCCATTTTCAAAACCTATCTAGTCTGCCATTCTACAAGATATTCGGCAACTGTTTATTGATCATGATAGTAAAAAATATTATCTTGTATCTAACCGGACAGATTTTTGAATTTCCGTCCCGTTTGGCCACCACGTAAACTGGAAGATGGTCAAAAACACCTCCCGGTACAAAGAAAACGTTTTACTTCTGATCTTGATGAAATTTGTTATGTGGGTAGAGGTGGATGAGTGATACCCAACGACATTTTTTTTTCCCGGATTCAAGGTCAGGGTCAAGGTCACGAGGTCTCGAAAGTTGTGAAAGTTGCCATTTTCAAAACCTATCTAGTCTGTCATTTTAGGAGATATCTGGCAACGGTTCATCGATTATGATCGTAAAAAACATTACAGAGATGACCATCACCCCCACACGGGGGTAATTTTTTATAATGCCTTGTCGGCTGCCTGCTGCTGCAGATTGCAGTGTAACAGCTGACACTGCGCACAAGGCAACAGGCGGGTTCTCTATTATTATTATTATTTTTTCACAGACTGTAACTGAGCCGGTTTTCCCACTTAATGATGATATTTATCATTCTGGCTGCAACTTAAAGTTCTTGTTAACGGTTAAGGGGTGCCTCAATAGGCTGGATGTGGCAGGTAATCCCTGTTGGTCAGGGGTTCATGGTCACCATTCCAGTTAAGAGGTGCTGTCGTTGTATATAATGTTTTGGGTTTTTTTTTTTTTTGCTGAACTGAAACTTGTAGGTTGGTGGCTAAACTGGTATATGAAGCGATTATGATTCGAACACATGTGAAGGTGTTATGTGAATCCTTCCTTGGCAACCAAGATCGTGTCCATAGCAACCATGATGCTAATGCTGACTTGGACAATAAATACAGCCTTGGATTCCAAGGAAATTATGCGCAGAAGGCCATTCGGCCCATCATGCCTGCGCCACACCGTTACCAGATTTAATCAATCCGTTAATACCCCTTCCCTTCGTGTGCAGCCTTTTGGCTGCTACACTGGTACTCATTTTGCCGACCTCAGAAGGATGACAGGCTGAGTCAACCCCCTGGTGTTAATTCAGCAGCCAATGGGGCTTCAACTCAGGACCCTAGGGTCCCAAGCCACCACCCTAACCGCAAAGTCAACACCAGGTTCAATAGATTTGTATTTTGTCGATTTCAAAATTTTTACTTGTGAAGACATCTCCTGGTTTATTTCAATACTATGTTCCACTGAATTAAAGCCTTGATAGTTTTTTTTTTTTAATTTCCATTTCTCGTTGAGGCTTGTGGAAGTGCAAGGTTGCTTCCAATTTGGGTTACCATCTCTTTTTTTTTGTGGGGAGTGGCAGGGGTTCAATCGACCACCAAGTGTACTTTGCCTTGCAAGACGTTTTAAGTCATAGCATCTCTTTTGTAAGAAGAATGAAGGATTCATTTTATTTATTTTGGTTGTTGTTTACGCATTTTGCTGTACGTATTGTTGCAGACCAGCCATGACCTTGCAATTGACCACCATTTACACATGAAGAATGATCTACAAAACACCCGATTTACCGATCCTTTTATCATCGATGCTTTTAATGTGGATACCGATGATGACGATTTCTCTTTCGACACGTTCCACGTTGCTCGTTTGCCTCGACGGTTTTCTTCACTGCCGTCGGTGCAGCAAAGGTCGCCTTGTAAGAATCCGGCACCGACCACCCACCGCGTCTTTGCGGGATCTTACTGACGCCGGATCACCGCTGGTGCAGTCGTGCGAGCGCCGGGTCACCACGTTGTGGGCACTTTCAACAACACCGGACTCTATCGCTTCACAATGATTTTTTTTGCGTTCCGAGTCGTCACAACAGCTCGGTTGTTCAAGTGAATGCTTTTCCTTCGGTCGTTTGTTTTACCCCACACCTTTCTTGCGGAAGTGATGCAAATGCATGGAAATCAAATCACACGGCTTTGTGGCAGGTAATATTACGGTATTTAATTAACTACATTGTCGATATCCCACGGATGGCCTCGTCGCCTTCCTGCTGTGATTACTCAAACCAAGCCTTTCGTCTTGATAATATGTGACTTCATGCTGTGTGCGAAGTGAACTCGTGTGATGAACAATGTGAAATTCCTTTGAAGTGACTTTGGGCCATGAAATTATCCAGTTCTTGAGCAATGGAGACCATACTCCACCTTGTCCGACGTTTTCTCTTAGTTGGGGATGGTTGGTGGGGTTCTGGGACTCGAGTTGTTTTCAGACCTCAAGTTGAGGCCGTTTTGTTGCACGATTTTAAACTGATCCATCGGATCCCACTTACGATATGATTTTATCCTTAAAATTTCATGGAAACCGATTCTCAATTTACTGCATCATCATCATCATCATCCTCATCCAGGGGTGACCTTAAGGCATTAAGTACCACGATGGAAATGATTAACGAGTGAAATGGGATTCTGCATACATTGGCGTGTCGGACGTACCCCCTGCCCCCCCCCCAAATGTTTCTGACTCGATTTATTTTATGGAAACTATTTTGTGACATGATTCAGTGTTCAAGTAAAGAGAGTTACATTAAGATTACATGTCTCCTTGTATAACTTGCAACTGTTCAGTTTGAATTTTTTTTCAAAGAATATAGTTTTACAATCTTTCAAGCTGTTGGAGTAAACCGTGTTTTGTGATTCTGTAGATCAAGTCTGATTTGCTTGTGTTTGACCGACTGACTGACTGCATCTGCTGATTCCCGGAAGAACATCCGAGGACCTGTAACACTTTCTACCAATCTTCATGCAATACCCCTTGGTTAATTACACACCTAAGTTGTCATGAAAAGAGGACAGGATAACCTGGAGGTAACCACACTCGCCAATAAACTGTCTCGCCTGGGTTTGAATCGCTACCCGGCTATAAACTTTCATCCTGGTGTTTCACGTGCAGGGTGAGGCATCGTGTTTCCCAGGTAGGGTGTGTAACCGTCCCTCGGATGGACGTTAAACTGGACATCCCATCTGCCTGTGTTAGTTGGTAGACGTTCCGTTAAAGATCCCACTTCTTTGTTCGTATGAAGTACAAGGCTGTGGGGTGGCGTCGGTGGCTGTGCCGCTGATGCAGTGCCCTCTGCTGGTTCGGACAGGAATTTGTAATTTGTTCACAGTACCGGTGACAGCTCGCCTCCTCTTCATGAAGGACACCATGCGATCTTTAACATCCACCAACTAATGTCAGCAGATTGGATGCTCAACTTGATGCCCATCCGAGGGACACCACACACATTGATGAAACCCCGGGGTGACAGTTTATAGCTGGGTCGGGATTCGAACCAAGGCTCGACAGCTTCGACATGTGTGTAGAACCTCTTGGCCATGCTGTCAGCCCGAAGATCGCACGGTGTCCTTCGTGAAGAGAAGGTGAGCTATCGTTCCAGTACAACACGGTTTAATAATTTGGGAAGGGTGTGCGTGCGTTTTCAGCTCCTCCAGGAGCCTCATACCCTGTAGGAAGAAAAGGGTATCGTTCGGGGCTGTGCATGGATATTATATAATGTACATCATTCATTATCTACATATTACCGAT
The DNA here is from genome assembly GCF_056783735.1 of Eptatretus burgeri. NCBI lineage: Eukaryota > Metazoa > Chordata > Myxini > Myxiniformes > Myxinidae > Eptatretus > Eptatretus burgeri. The sequence goes on from NC_140969.1 coordinate 87,634,940, forward strand.
GCCAAATGGTCCAATCTTTGACCTCATCTTGCATTGAATTGCATTTGTAAAAGTGGATGTTTTGTGAAGGTTTGAGTGACCTGAGTATCGCGTCGAGAGGACCTTTTGGTCTTTCTGTGGGCATGTGGATTGGGCGATTCCCGTCTCTTCCGGACCAGGTCAGCTTACGGATTTGAACTGAGTTTGGGTATGGCACCCAAAGATCTACCCCTTCGAAAGGTACCTTCTCTTCGTTTTCCTTTTTAGAAGGGGTGAGGTCTACCTGCCTCGACCACGATACTCCTCCGCAACTCTCTCCACCCTCCAACCACCCCCACCTTACTGACGTCCCTACTCACACAATCCTCCCATCTCAACCACTGTCTACCTGTTTTCCTCCTACGTTGCTCTCTTTACCATTCTCTTCCCTCATCCGCACCGAGGGTCCGGCCAATCTCAGCCGCCATTTCACCGATCTTCTCCCTCAGGACCACGGGATCTGTGACATGCCCCAGAATATGCAAGCGGGTAGGACACCCAGCTTAACTTTGCTCGCTGATGGAATGCGCTGCCTGGAAAACAGGTTTTGCACTTGTCGGGAATCGAACCTGCATCCCGATTCGAAAAGAAAGGGGCAAAGTCGGTGAATGGTCTGCAACGACACCGATCACTTCACCCGATGAAAATTACGTCTACATTTTACATACGCAATAACAATGCAATATGAGGTTTAACATTGAGCCAGGTGTGTGTGTGTGTGTGTGTGTGTGTGTGTGTGTGTGTGTGTGTGTGTGTGTGTGTGTGTGTGTGTGTGTGTGTGTGTGTGACAATTATAAATTGGAATTTAATGATGGAAAACAAAATGTCTCGTTGTTCGTGATTGAATTACCATTGTTCGGTTTGATTTTAAACTTTCATTTGATTTCGATTTTCTCTCTCCGAAGGTAGAGGTGGGAACCCCACCGCAATGATCCTGCCCACGGCGCGCTCAAGGAAACGCGAGTTAATCGTTGGTATTCCGAGCACGACAAGAGGTGCGCGCCAAATCGGGGGGAGAGGACCGAGGTGTCGGGTGAAGGAGGGTCCGATCGAGGCTGCGTTTACACCGGGTAACCGTGCCGTGACCTCTCAGCACGACACGCACGTCCAAACGGTCCACCGTCGTGCTGCGCCCTGGCCGGTCCGAGGGTGGGGGGCGCGATAAGCGAGTCCATTGGCGATGTAGAGGTGGGTGAGACCCAGGAGGGGGGGGGGACTCGTCCTTTGTGTGCGTTTGCTCGACGTTCGAGTTGTCCGAACGAGGCTCTGATTTGTGAACGGTCGCGCACGTCACCAAACGTCCGTGTGACGACTCGTCGGGGGTAACTCGCTCGTTTTGGTGACGCTTCAACGGGGCGAGGACAGGCGGTTCCAGCGCTCATTGTGCCGCGTGCTCGACGCTATTCCTGTACAAACCCGCGCCGCGGATACCAGGGAGGGGGACGTGGGGCCCTTTGTGCCGGATCTCATTCTCCCCACTCTCGCACTGGGACAATGCCCGGAGAGTGTCCCGACGGCGCCATTCTCCGGTGTCACACAATGTCTGAGCACCGCGGACCGTGTCCTGCCGAGCTGTGAACGGCTCGTTGAGACAAATCATTAATTACATCTCGCTCGAGGTGTCGTCGTCCGTCCGCGGGGTTCGAGCGCGATCTGTCCGACGGGACACTCCGATTAATTCATCGTCTGCACCCGTGAGTCGCTTTTGTCCGTCCTTGGCTCGCACCGATCTCCATCTTCGCGCGTCCTGTCATGTACATGTCTCACCGTCGTTTATCTCTGTGTCCACCCCCCCCCCCATCCCGCTCCGCAGGATCGCACGAGGATACGTGCCTTACGATGGAGGACCCCGGGGACGACGGACGAGGAGAGTCGGACAAAGCTGGACATCGGGTGAGTGAGACACGATGGAACGTTAACAAATAGCGGATCGAAAGGGTTTCAATCAAACGGAAGAGGAATCGTGAAGTAGTCTGTCCAACTCGAGTACGTGGACAGACGGCCCGGAATGTTTGTGTGTGCGCGATGTTCACGTTCACAGGAGCCGTGCCTTGCGAGACCAGTGCTCAGGTGGGAGCGTGAAGCTTGCTTTGCCAGGGTTGGAATCCTGACCAAGCGATAAACTGGCGTCCCGATGTTTCACAGGCACGGTGATTCATCAACGTGTGTGTGTGTGTGTGTGTGTGTGTGTGTGTGTGTGTGTGTGTGTGTGTGTGTGTGTGTGTGTGTGTGTGTGTGTGTGTGTACGTGCATGTGTATATGTGTGTGTATGTATGTAAATGTGTGTGTATATGTATGTAAATGTGTGTGTATATGTGTGTGTGTGTGTGTGGGTATATGTGTGTGTATGTATGTAAATGTGTGTGTATATGTGTGTGTGTGTGGGTATATGCGTTTGTGTATATGCGTGTGTGTATGTATGTGTGTGTATGTGTGTATGTGTGTATGTGTGTATGTATGTGTGTAAATGTGCGTGTATGTGTGTGTGTGTGGGTATATGCGTTTGTGTATATGCGGGTGTGCATATGTATGTGTGTGTATGTATGTGTGTGTATGTATGTGTGTGTATGTATGTAAATGTGCGTGTATGTGTGTCTGTGTGTGGGTATATGCGTTTGTGTATGTGTGTGTGTATATGTGACGTGTGTGTGTATGTATATGTATGTGTGTATGTATATGTATGTGTGTATGTATATGACGTGTGTGTGTGTGTATGTGTGTGTGTGTGTGTGTGTGTGTGTGTGTGTGTGTGTGTGTGTGTGTATATGCGTGTATGTGCGTGTGTGCATGTATGTGTATGTATGTAAATGTGTGTATATGTGACGTGTGTGTATTTATATTTAATTGTGTATGTATATGACGTGTATGTGTTTGTGTGTGGGTATATGCGTTTGTGTATATGCGTGTGTGTATGTATGTGTGTGTATGTATGTAAATGTATGTGTATATGTGACGTGTGTGTGTATGTATATGTATGTGTGTATGTGTGTGTGTGTGTGTGTGTGTGTGTGTGTGTGTGTGTGTGTGTGTGTGTGTGTGTGTGTGTGTGTGTGTGTGTGTGTGTGTGTGTATATGCATGTATGTGCGTGTGTGTATGTATGTGTGTGTATGTATGTAAATGTGTGTGTATATGTAACGTGTGTGTATGTATATGTATGTGTGTATGTATGTGTGTGTGTGTGTGTGTGTGTGCCGTTCCTTGGATGGACGTTAAGATCCCACGGATGTTCGAGATCCCAAACTCTCTTTATTTCGTTTCCAAAAGTCCGACGACCTCGTGCTTCCATAGTTGCACATCTCAAGCATTTCCATGAGTTCAGGAGTGACGGACAGCCACATTAGGCCATGGTTTGTTCCACGACACCTGGCTTTGCCTTCCACATTGCTCGAGTTATGCATTCGCGAGGGGCAGGCCCTTCCATGAAACATGTCACTCTCTCCCTCGCTGGAGTGCAGCGTCACATTCACCTTTCGGTTTCAAACTGGTGAGCTCCCTAAAGCGTTGAAGTCATGCACAGCTCCTTGGTGATGGGATAATAAATATCGTTTGTCTTCCACAATAAGGACACGCCTTGTTTGAGAGGTAAAGTGTATTTCGCTGTTGGTGTGGAGTTTGTTATGGGAATGGAACGTGACTATAGCATGGTTGCCCCTCATAGCCGAAGATGAGCGTTCACACGTGACTTGCAAACGTGTGTATGTGTGTGTGTGTGTGTGTGTGTGTGTGTGTGTGTGTGTGGCCACTCACTACCCGCAGTTCAGGAGTGCCAAGTGTCCAATAAAAATGGCATATTTATTGGTTGGTTCAAAGCAACGTTTCGGGATTAATACACAAGTCTGTCCTCTCATACAACAGTATGTCCATCGGGTCCTTCAGGTATACTGTAGTCATTCATATCCACAAGCCTCAGTCTGTCCACCAACGTGAAACTTCTAGTTTTCCGATGATAACTCTGAGTCAACAAGTTGAACTGGCCCGGCCTGTCCACGCACCAATTGTCTGGTCCTGGTCATGCACAGCAGTAGAGCTTCAAGGTTAAAACAAGGTGGAGTAGTGTGAACTATTTTTAGGTTTGCCTCTGATTAGAACACTTGAGGGACAGGTATGTTTGCCAACATGGGATACAGTGGTGGCTTATTGGTGAGGTTACTGGACCGGCATCCCAGAGGTTGTGCATTCAAATCCATCCGAAGGCAGCAGTTCAAAGCTTCAGGAATCGAGTTTGTTTCAGCAGCACGGTCACGTCACGACTGGATTGTCAGGAAGAAACCCAGTCGGGTCGTTAATGTCTTTGAGGGCGGGGATAATCTGCTTGTCCCACCTGGTCTGGTCTACGTGCGAAGCTAGTCCATTCATTGTGGAAGAGGTCATTCTCACTGAGTCAGGGGGTGGGGTGGGGGAGCCTTGTCCTTCTCTTTCATCTGCAAAACAAAAATACAAATGCTCGACCCATGTCAAACACAAACTGTGAACTCGGTCCACCCAAACTCACCAACATTTGTTTATGAAATGACTGTTGTTTGCCTCGAACACAATAGGGGGGCATTTAACGAACACCATTCGGGTGAACCGTTTGTTTGTGGTGAACAAAGTTCGCTCGTCTCGGACGGTCCCATTCCCTAGAGTTGCCGTTGTAACGGTGATGCTTTTAATTTATCGGAGGAAGAAATCGATTCGAGTCGAACAGGGTATTAACAAAGCCACAAGGCATCTCAAACATCAAAAGGAAGACGAGAACAATGAGAAGGTAACAATAGCACCAGGAGATAGGAAACGAGAAACGATGTCCCTTCCAATTCAAGAGGTTGTTTTTTTTTTGCCCTTTAAAAAAGTTTCGGAGCTAAACACACGCAGGTAACAAGAATGTTTGACACTGGATTGAAACTACAGACAAAGGGCCGAACATCGATGCCCAGTTTCATCCCCTTTGGAGGCGACATTGGTGCATGACCGGGGATTCAAAGTCGGGAGGAGAATTTGATGTGAACAACTGGAGAAGTTTGTTCAGGTGAGCAAGGACTTCCGTTTACTGCACCTTTATGAGCATGAACGCTTTGCGAATCTAGATGTTGTTGAACACGAACTTTGAACTTTTTCCATGTTCGCTCCGTGCCCGGTTCGTATGTATAAAAGGAATATCATTCCAGATTGTGCTCCAAGAAGCAAAATCCCTTTTTGAAACGCATTGCCAATTTCGTTGGCTGGAACACCGTAGTTGGATGACCTGTAGATAGGTGCATTCGTCTTGGAGCCGCCTATCCTGGTCTATTTTTGATTCATCCGAAATGGTCATCCCGGTGCCGTCTCTCGGATGGACGTTAAAGTGAGCGTCCCGTCGATCGGCATTCGTTGGTGAACTTAAGATCCCACGATGTCCTTGGCGAAGAGTGGGCAAGCTAACACCAGCACCCTGAACAAATGACTGAATTACTGCTCTAACCTACATGGGACACCGCATCAGCGGCATGGCCTAGCTCTCAGCAATGGTGCAAACCCACAGCCAGGTGCTGCATACCAAGGAAGGGAAATCCATTTTCTTGATGCCATGATCTCTGATGGTTTCATCTTGTAAGCCCACAGGCTCTGCAAACTGCGAAGCCATTAACAGTGCTCTCAAATAAAGGTCTTTTGACAAGAAATCGATTGGTTGAGGTTGATCAAAATGCGCAAATCGATATGAACCTAACCTGTGGCTTTATTGATGTTGTGCCAAATGAAACTGAAGGGAAGGAGACCGTTGAGACTGGTTTGTGATGTTTCAGTAAATTTGATCTCAGGTGGTCTCCTGTAATGAATTACCAACACTGACAATTCCTCGGATTTTAACCAGTAATCTTCTACTACTACTATTACTACTACTACGACTACTACGACTCCTACTATTTATTTAGCAGACCCAATGATCCTCACTTTCTCTTTGGGGTTGGCATGGGAAAGCATTTGGTTCAAATCTTTCACGAACTGGCTGGCCAGGCTTGACATTCGACAGAAGGTTATTTTTAGCAGGAATTGTGGACATGTTAAGGGTGCCGATAATCGTGTTCATCGAAAGACGCCGTGGGATCTTTAACGTTCACCGACTAACGCTAGCGGACGGGACAACTAGTTTAACTTCCATCCGAGGGAGAGCGCACGCATTGATGAAATTCCATGTACATGAAATACCAGGATGACAGTTTATACTTTCTCTGCATCATGTTTCCAGTTCGGTGATAGAAAATACCCAGAAATATCCAACATCTGTGTTTAGACATGTTAAACACATTCTTGAGCATGATATTTTTGCACATCCCTAAAAATCCCCAAATTAAAAAATAAAGGCTCCAATTGATTTTCTACGAACACCAATTTATCAATTCGGCAAAAGGAAGCATTTATTTTTCCAATTCTTTAATCATTTTTTATATATTTTTTTAATTTTCAGTAATTTTTATTTTTCAATTATTTCGTATATTTATTATTTAATTTTTGTATTTTAAAATTTTAAGTTTTTTTTTCAATTTCCAATTATTTAAATATTTTTCAATTTACAATTATTCGATTTTTTAAAATTATTATTAAATTTTAAATTATTTAATTTCCCCATTATTTTATTTTTAACTTCTTGTTGCACCATGGTGCCATTATTTATTGACGAGCAGGCTTGGGGGTGATGGCCCGTCTGCGCTTTGCTTCCCTTGATTGCTGCCATATGGGTCCAGGTCCCTTGACTTCCATTTGGATTGCCGAATTGACTGACCTCCTTTACTCAGCCAAATGGTAAAACCGTTTGATGTCAGGTGGCAAAGTGCCTCCGAAAGGGACGTGCCGGCGAAAGCCATGTGTACAAAATGATACTCACTGGTCACCGTACACTTTAGGGGAGTGGGAATTTCTTTCTGGTTTCATGACCCTGGCACAATAGGGCCAAAAAAGTTGATTGTCGTTTTGACTTTTCTTTTGTCTTCGCCCAGAAGGTGAATAGGTAATGTGAACCAAAGTCTTGGAAGACTCAAATCGACCTCTCGCACCTCATTCCCTCGCCCGGTTTGTTTGATTTTTAAATATCAGGTAACAAGATACCATTTTCATCCATTACATCGTACATTATGTATGTATTCACTCTACAAAGTACCTTTCCTTCAGTTACCTTTTTCATTTCAAATATCTAACAAATTAATGCCGTGCTCATCATTAGGCCACCCCCGGGGATGCTGCACCTCCATTTTATCAGCACCAAGAAGACCATTTTGTAGCTATTAGGATTTTTTTTTTAATTCAAGAAACTTGCTTTTTCTCAACATGAGGGAAAGTCTATCTGAATACCTATATTCTGTTGCAGCTGTTGATATACATCTTAGACAAGTAGGTTTTATTACTTTGTGCTTCAACAAACACTGACACTTTATTTACAGATAGAGATTCATGGAAAATCTAAACAATGGACAGGGAGGAGGGGAGTAAGAGATTCACAATGGAATGGCAAGCAGACACATGTACAAACATTATTCAGTGAAGTCAACTGCTTAAACATTTCCATTTTAATAAAGTGTGCTTTCTTTGCTTTTTTTCACAAGGGAATCTTAAACAATTCCAATGGAGGTAAAGTGACCTGAAGAAGTGGCCTGAGGTCTGCCGACACAGGTTGTTGGTGGCGATTATAGATCCCAGGGTGTTATATATAAAGAGTGGGTGAGTTATCACCGCCCCCCTGAACAAATTACTGCCACTTGAATGTTGGGTCTGGCTGGCTAGTCAGTTGGTGTAAGACTGAGACCAATAACTTTTCTTGACCAACCCCATAATTGGGGTTTTAAAGAAGGAGAGAAGGGGAGGAAGGGGTGGAGAGAGAGAGAGAGATTGGAGGAAGGGATAGAGAGAGAGAGAGGTTGGGGGAAGGGGTAGAGACAGTCGTGGGGGAAAGAGGTGTAGAGAGAGAGAGGTGGGGGGAATGGGGTGGAGAGAGAGAGCTTGGGGGAAGGGATAGAGAGAACAGATAGAGGTGGGGGGAGGGGGAAGGGTTGGAGAAAGAGAGGTGGGGGGGAAGGGTTGGAAAAAGAGAGGTGGGGGGGGAAGGGTTGGAGAAAGAGGTGGGGGGAGGGTTGGAGAGGGAGAGAGATGGGGGGAAGGGGTGGAGAGAGAGAGAGGTGGGGGAAGGAGTGGGGAGAGAGAGAGAGAGAGGCGGGGGAAGGGTTGGAAAAAGAGAGGTGGGGGAAGGGTTGGAGAGGGAGAGAGAGATGGGGGGAAGGGGTGGGGAGAGAGAGAGAGGTGGGGGAAGGAGTGGGGAGAGAGAGAGAGAGAGAGAGAGAGGTGGGGGGAAGGGTTGGAGAAAGAGAGGTGGGGAGAATGGTTGGAGAAAGAGAGGTGGGGGGAAGGGTTGGAAGAAGAGAGGTCGGGAGAGGCTGAGGAGAAGGGTTGGAGAGAGAGGTGGGGGAAGGGTTGGAGAGAGAGAAAGAGGTGGGAGGAAGGGGCAGAGAGAGAGAGAGAGAAAGAGGTGGGGGGAAGGGGCAGAGAGAAAGAGAGAGGGGATGGTGGGGGGGGGAGGTTGGAGAGAGCAAGAGGTGGGGGGGGGAAGGGGAGGAGAGAGAGATGGGGGAAGTCTTGGAGAGACAGAGAGATTGGGGGAGTCTTGGAGGGGGAGAGAGAGAGAGAGAGAGAGAGAGAGAGAGAGAGAGAGAGAGAGAGAGAGAGAGAGAGAGAGAGAGAGAGAGAGAGAGAGAGAGAGAGAGAGAGAGAGAGAGAGAGAGAGAGAGATTGATTGATTGATGAGGGGAAGTCTTGGAGAGAAGGAGAGAGAGAGGTGGGGGGGGGAAGTGTTGGAGGGAGAGAGAGAGGTGGTGGGGAAGGTTTTTAGAGAGAGAGAGAGAGAGAGAGAGAGAGAGAGAGAGAGAGAGAGAGAGAGAGAGAGAGAGAGAGAGAGAGAGAGAGAGAGAGAGAGAGAGAGAGAGAGGTGGGTGGAAGGGGTGGAGAGAGAGAGAGAGAGAGGTGGGTGGAAGGGGTGGGGAGAGAGAGAGGTGGGTGGAAGGGGTGGGGAGAGAGAGAGGTGGGGGAAGGGGTGGGGAGAGAGAGAGGTGGGTGGAAGGGGTTGCGAGACCTAGAGAGGTGGGGGGAAGGGGTGTGGTGATCTGGAGTGACAGGGGGAATGGGTGGAGAAAAAGAGAGGTGGGGGGAAGGGGTGGAGAGAGAGAGATGGGGGAAGGGGTGGGGAGAGAGAGAGAGGTGGGGGAAGGGGTGGAGAGAGAGAGAGAGGTGGGGGGAAGGGGTGGAGAGAGAGAGAGGTGGGGGGAAGGGCTGGAGAGAGGAGAGAGAGAGAGAGATTGGGGGGAGGGGAAGAGAGACAGACAGAGAGTGAGACACACACAATGGTAATGACAATAAGAGATGATATAATGAAGACAAATGCCAAATCAGTTCTGGATACATTATTTAGCCAGTGTTATGTCCATATATGAGTCAGTGTTTGCTGTTATCCTTGTTCTTCTCAAAAAGAAACTCACACCGATGTAACTATTTGGTAAATCACGTTCTTCAGACTTTTGTGTCAATCATCGAGTCCACGTTTGGTTTAAAGAGAATAGACGGATATGATGAAGCATGTAATAGAATGACTTTCCTGAATTGTGAATCATTATACAGCACTTTATAATTGTACGTCAAGTATTCTGTCAGCTTGCCTTTTCACTTCCTTAAATATACATTAAAAAATTCTAAACTATATCTGGGTTCCAAAGCTGATATAATGCTCCATTGAACTTTCACTCTTCTCAAAACCATGTGGGGCTGCTACAGTAATTAAACCAAAAGGGTTTGCACGACGAAAGGTGGTTCTCTCTTGTGTTTGAACGCTTCCCCAAACTTTTAACTCAGCCAGCATATAAGCTTAAACTCTGAATCCTTCGTATGAAGCATCACTTGAAATATTACATGTGGCTTTACATACTTTGCAATGAACATCATGCTCCATGATGGAATAGTGCATGCTGATACTGCACCAGACAGCAATTTCAGGCAGATATGGTCCTGCCAATTGATCGTTTCCTGTGTCCGATCTACGTCCTTACTTTCTTCGAAAATAAAGGGTATTTGTTTATCGCATGGATCCCCAAGCTGAGAGGACAGCTGGTCAAATCAGGTGATTTCCCATGATACGCATTGTGGTTGTAAACATTTCTAATACAGCCCCTTGTGTGCCAGAGCAACAAATGAAGACGTCAGATTAATGTCTTTCAATCCCTTGTTTCAAGAAGTCCATTGATGTGTAAAATCATCCCTTGGGAAGAGTACCGAGAGGAGATGTGGCAGTCATTTGACATTTTTGTCGGCTTCGTTGGGCTTCTAACAGAATGGCAAATCAATCCGCATTTATAAGATCGATCTAAGATCTAAGAAGAGCATTTTGAAGTCGATACTCGTTGGCAGCTGACAGCTTTGACGTCTCGTATCCAGAGCTTGGTTCACTCGTTTGAGTTTTTAATGAAGAACAAATATTTGAATCCTTCAACTGATATGTCGGGCCACGTTAGGCCTTGATGGCCGTCCGAATGATTTGTAGTTGAGAATCTCATAAGTTTCGTGAAAACTTTGTGATATTTTACCCATTTCTTCATCGATATAATTTCTCAGACCTGTAAGCCCACTAGTGTGCACTCTTTGGGTGGATTCCTAGGAACCAGAGGACTCAGGTCATGTCACAAAAACATTTCCCAGACCTACACTGTGATATCGTTTTTCTATTTAGACCTGAAATAGTGTGAGAATAGACAAAGCAAAACATAAAATGAAATTGTAACCTGGGTTGGCATCTTTAATAAGGCCAAGGTTCTAATCAGTGCATCAGACAATTTAATCTTGTACCTATCGGATCCTCATCTCCACATGTACGCCGATGATTGGTTAATACACTTCGATGATTCCTGGAGTATTCCATGTCTAAGTGGTAATGGTGTTTAAGGTACCCTCAACAGATTTCTTTGCTTTGAAGATGATGCAGTGCAGACCGATTAGATAACTATGAAAGAGGGACGACGGGACATCGAGTCGACTATTACGTTTCGTCCAGTACATTTTGAACAGGACTGTAGGCCAATGTGTGCTAAGATTTTAGAGATTATTTCAGCATTAAATAGGTCATTTCATTGGCCACGGTATGCTTTCCTTCTTCAATCTGATGGAGAAACACACCAGTGGCATCGCCGCACTATAGTGATGATGCAACTTGCAAAATAAATTAATAATCCAGTCGCAGGAAGAGATGCTTTTGCTGGATAAATTTATTTATTTGTAAATTGCCCAGAGACTGGGCACGATATTGGTTTGTAATGCAGGAAGTGATTATTTAAAGTCGTTAAAAGCCCAAGTGGTCTTGTGATCCCATTATGATAATTAAGCTCAAGTCCATTTCAGGCTTGTTCTGTTTTCAGGGCAAGTTAATTGCTCATTTGCACACCTTTTACAAGTGGGTGTGTTTTATTGAATAACATTAGTATTTCCCATTGATTTCACTTGTGGTACACTCTTTAATTTGTGATGCCATATCATTCTTGAGCCAACTTTTCAACTTGTACTCCACCAAACAGTCTTTCTGCTTACGACAGTTCGTCCCAATATATGTTAATTCTTGGAACACACTGGGAGCTGGAAGTGCCATCTAGTTGCATCACTTTTCTCTCCGCTGTCAGCAGGTTGTTTTATATTCCCCAACTCCGCCACCCCTCCTCCCCCTCCTCGGGATGACAACCTATGGTTGTTTGTCCATGCTCTATCTTCCAAGTGCTGAGCCTCAAGCGCAGAAGAGGCATGTACCGTTTTTTAAGTCTTTGGTACGACTCGGACAGGGTCTGAATCGAACCACTGACACCCCAAACTCAGAGCGGTCACTCTAACCATTACACCACCAAGTTTGGTCAATGCCATTGAATTGGATTTACCATTTTTCTGCTGCTGTTCTACGTACAATGCCTTGATTTGCTTGTCTTTAATTTTAACTCCCATTTCATAATAAACAACTTTTGTGTAAAAAAAAATAAGCATTTTTATCCCTTGTGAAATCTTTCAAAGCCTGTGTTGTATTTAATGCAGAATTTCCGATGCGATTGTATTTCAGGTTACAACATGTTCTCCGAAAGACAACTCTTTGCCCGATATCAGATGTGGTGGAAATGAAGGGTTTCCTGAAAATGTTTTGAACAATGCAAGTTCTGGGTCGAGTTCAGTGCAGAACAAAGGTGGATCATTTCATTCACTCTTGTTTGTACATTAACCATGGGAATCATGAATATTCTAACCGTATACATGTTGTGTCCATTATTTCAAATTCATGTAAGTATATGGTACTGTACAAACAAAATATTGAGAAAACCAGTGTAATTTATCCTAGCAAAAGCAAGTCCAGAACTCCAAGCTCAGTCATGGCCAGAGATCCCATCATGGCCATGGCCAGAGACCTGATGGTGGCCAGAGAAAGCTCTATAAGGACGTCCCAAAATCGTATCCCAAGAAGACTGTCAGTGACACCGCATCCTGGGTGGAAAGACCAATAACAGGCCACATAGGCACCACATGATTCATCGAGGTGTCTCCAGTTCAGAAGTGAATCACTTTGCTCTCGTAGCTGATGCGTGAAGGGGAAGAAAAGATCTGACGCCATGTATGCCGATCAAGACTCCGCCTCTACAGCAATCTCGAAAGTCATCAATAACCCCATGGTTCGACATCGCCATCTTGTCGATGGATTGCCATCAATGACAGACTCCTATCTGACTCGCACACATGTTACCAAAGTGTCAAAACGTCTTCATTGGTGTCCTGAAAGATTTTGTCGTCAATCGGGATCTTCTCCCAACATGATTGATGTTTAAACCGGAAGATAAAGTAATAACACCCGCTGATTGAGAAAAGCATAAGGTTTAATGCATGTTTATATTGGAAGCTTTATCGCTGCAATAGTACGTCTCAAGCTTTGCAATATAAATGTCAGTGATTAAGATTGTCCTGTATGGATCGTATTTTAGCAAAAACTTTGCACAACAATATATGATCAATATAATAACAAGAAAAGTAAAATGGATTTGGCACTCTGAATGGAGATAATAAACATACCAAGTACAGTTTGTACACAAACAGGTGAATAGGGCTGGTGATTAAAATATATTTCAAAAATATGTGGTTAATCTCTTTTCAAAATGTTTCTTCATTTTCTTGAATAGATAGTCATGCATTTTATTAATTTTCCAGTGTAAACAGATCTTTCTTTTTTGGCATCATTACTCAGGACTAAGATCTATAACCATGAACCAGTCTAACCTTTCCTTAATCCCACTGATGTACCACAAACTGTCTTTTTTGTTTTTCTTTGTAGAGCTTAAGGAGAATGCAACACCATCCTTGGATGGAGCAGGCAATCTGAGTGCAATACAACAAGCAATGGCTGACCCTGAAAGCAAAGTCACCGATGAGGTGACCTTGCAAGCATCCACTACAGGAGATAGAGATCAAGAACAACTGGTTGCCATTGAACCAAAGCCTTCAGATCAAACTCTGGTTTCTGCAGACATGGCAAGTGTTGAGTCCAAGACTGTGCACAGCCAATCTACAGAGGCTTTATTGCAGCTGGAACCAGAAATGGCCCAAAAAGGTAGTGGAGAAAGAAAGCAAAGCATGGACTCCGTAAGCGGCTGCTGCTTTCTGCTTAACTGGAGTCGAGTGAGGAAAAGGATTGAAACTAAAACCGATAAGTACAGAGAAGGTGAAAAGGCAAAGAAGAGATCATACATGCCATTTAAGAAGAAGAAGAAATGTCCCGCTGACTACAGCGCTGTGCCGCTTCATTCCGAAGGAGGTCCTGAGAGTTTGGATGTTGTGGCTCACATTTCCACCGAGAATACAGTGGCGATGGAACCGATAAAGGAATGCAGGAAAAACCTCCAAAGCCGAAGGATGAGTAACAGGAGCTCACTCTGCGAAATATTCCGTCGGATATTTACAACTCGTGGGATGAAGCGGGATTCATCACAGACAGAGGCTCTTCATCGTGGTGATGCTTCTTCTGCCATGTCTTTGAAATCGGAAGAAAGTCGTAAGGGGCAAGATAATGAAGGACAAAAATACGTTTTTAATTATGCGGATGGAGATGAAAGACCTTCTGGGAATGATGCTGAAGTTGTGATCACAGGTGCTACAAAAATTCAAAAGCCAAAAGTGGATCTTGTAAATCTACCTTCCTTGGACCCACAAAACCTCCCCTTTGATGTGAAAGACAACAGCGGTAAAATAAATCAAAATGATCCGGTGTTGATCAAGGTTGAAGACAAACAACAAATTTTATCGAGCACAACTGTGCCAGTTGTGAAAGAGGTGTGTTCACGACAGATTGATTCCACCATAGCGTTGATGGACAAAGACAATTTACAACCCGTGGGGTTGGAGAACAAAACTATCAATATAATAATTTCTGAAGTGAATGACTATTCCGATGGAGAGGTCAATACTTTGGTCAACAAGTATGAAAATAACAGGACAAATGTGAATGATGATCCATCAGATCTGAAAGGAAGTTGTGTTGCCATAATGGCTGCTGAATGTTTAAATGATGAAACACTTGGGGATAAAGTGATTTCTATAGAATCTGAGTCTTTGTTCCCTCAAAACATGATTCAAGAAAGTACATCAGATGCCAATGTGACCAAGTACAATTTCAACACCAATTTAGAAGAAGAGAGCAGTTTGGAAGGAGAAATAAGAGTTAATGCTTCAGGTAAAATCAACAAGATGAGAGAATTTACAGTTGACACTCACAATATGGACGTTCAGGTTCCACCTGGAGAAAATCAACAAGATGTACCTGCCCAGGAAGACAATAACTGCACTGCTAAGGATGTCGGACAAGAGACGGTTCGAGATGGTAATGGAACATGCATGGCTGAAGTGCCAGCTGCAGTCAATTCTCATCCTGAAAGGGGTGTGTTAGAAGATGATTTGGACATTGACACAGTTATTGGACTGTTTCGGGACATTTTAGAGGACATTGAGATTGCAGATGTCGAAGCCGAGCAGTCGTACCAGGACATAAGCTCGTCTTCACCGAACGAATCGAGAGATTCTGCAGCGTTGAAAGATGAAGCTGCCGAGGGAAGTTCAGACAACGTCCAAGCAGTTGATACTAGCATTTGTGATGGTGATACAGTTGGCCCAAACAAAATGGGGCCAGATGAGGAAAGGTCCATTGGAGATAAGACTGAAATTCATGAAGAGGTGGAGGTAATGGACAAGGGCTTAGATGTTATATCGGTGATAAAAGTCGATGCCAAAGAGCTAATCTCTTTAAAGTGTGAAAGCGGACAAGAACAGTCTTTTCTCGAGAATGAAGCTGTACCTGTAATGTCGAGCAATACCGATGAAGTGGAAGTTGAAGTTGGATCTGTATGCTTGAGCACAAGTGGAAACAATGCAGCAACATGTATGCCAGATTTGACAAAAAACGAGGTACATGATGATACAGCCGAGAAAGCTGGGATAAAGAAACCAAATGGCAGCATGAGGCGGAAGCGAAGGAGGAAAAATAAGGACCATAAAGAAAAGCTCAAGTCAAATTTGGATAATGAGACAAGACGACTCTATAGTCAGGAGAGCTTGGAAGAAGTTGGAAATAATGGTAGCGCCAGCACTGTGACAGACACAACAGCTGTAAGTTCTATTTCCAATGGCACTGAAACGTCTAAGAGCGATTCATTAAGTCCAAGCGATGAGCAAATCAACGGCTCTGTTGAAACGGTCGCTATAAACTTTGGTCAACTCTCTGCAAATCCTCAAGAACAGGTCAATATTGCCACTGTAACTACCCAAAGGAATAAAAGCAAGAGGAGGAGGAAAAGGAGGAGGCGGAGGAAAAGTGGGAAGTTAAAGGTGGAGGATGTCGCAAAGCAGTGTTTGTCAAATGAAAGACTGCCGGCCACTGGAGAGTTTAAAACGAGCTTTGTTGCAGTGGAGTCTGACACAAAGTCAGACTCCAGCAATGATGTACAAAAAGGTGAGCGTCTGAAGGCTGCAGGAGATATGGAGAAGAGGGCAGCTGCACAAATTGATGGAGAGAAAGGGAAAATTTGGAAAATCAAGAGAAAACGACAGTCTTCAAAGACCGATTCCTTGCTTGAAGAGCCTGTGATGGGACTGCTGAGTATCCAAGCTCTTTCGACCCAGGAGGGAGATAGCAGTTCGTTATGCAACTTGGTTGAAAGTCAAAAGGACATTGTAGTGCCCTGTTCCTCAGAAAGAAACCGTGAAACTTCTGGTGTGGAATCTGAAGACTCACACTCTGACGGATTCCAAGCCGATTCATCAAGATCATCGAGCTGTGGAAATGGAACGAAAACGTCTGCTGACCATCGGACACAAGAGGTGATGTTAAATGGATTGCCAAATCTGAATGACAATGAGGAATGCAACCCAGAAGAGGACAATTTAACAAAAATCGCCAGAGAAATCATCTCATCCGTCCTCAGTGCAGCAATCAATCAGGTCATCGGAAAGGTCAACGAAGCAGAGACATCTACGCCGGAGTGGATTTTCCTTCAGGATGATGGAACTCGGAGTAAAAGGAACGATGGCTTGGCTCCGGAGGCGGAAAACAATGAGAAGACGTGCGGAGCCACTCTGGAGGAAACTGCTGCCCTGATAGTGACTGAAGCAATCGAAAATGCCTGTAGAACGTTCTCCACTGAGATCAGTGGGAATCTCGTTGACAATGGTAACACAAGCTGGCAGTCTACAGGAGGAAGCTCCAACAGTGACGACACCATTGCAGAGGTCAGTTGTTCGATCGTGACCAATTAGAGAAATAATATATCGCACCCTTTACTATTTCCAGATGAATACCATATGCTTGCTTATTCAATGAATTAACAACTAGATGGATATGGTATGCAATACTTTGGCTTCTTCATGAGAGCAAGTTTCATTTATTTACAACTAGCAAATACCACCCGTTGCTTTGCTGACAGGAATATGAAGGGAAGGGGGGGGGAGAAAAAGAGGGTGGAGAGAGGAGGGAGGGAGCGATGGAGGGAAGAGAAAGCAGCATGAGGGGAGTGGAAGGGAAGGCAGCATAAGGGGAGGGGAAGGGAAGGCAATATGAGAGGAGGGGAAGGGAAGGCAGCATGAGGGGAAGGGAAGGCAACATGAGGGGAGGGGAAGGGAAGGCAGCATGAGGGGAGGGGAAGGGAGGGCAGCGTAAGGGGAAGGGAAGGCAGCATAAGGAGAGGGGAAGGGAAGGCAGCGTAAGGGGAGGCGAAGGGAAGGCAGCGTAAGGGGAGGGGAAGGGAAGGCAGCGTAACGGGTCATTACAGGGGTGAAAGTGCTTTCAATTGTTGATTGCAAAACAAACTTGTTGCTGTTGCAGACTTTCATTTCATTGAATCAGCATTCTCAGCATTCATTAATTCACATTCTCTTTCTGGTGTTTGATTTTCTAATGTTTTAGAATACTGGACATATTACAGTGATGAGCAATGCCTATTGAACAAAGTGAGCATGCAACTTTTCGGACTGTCTTCTTTAACCTTCCCGAAATAGTTCTAAACTGCACTTCCAGACCTTTTGAACGACATGTTGTCAAAACTTTATCAGTCGATATTGTTTCAGGCCGGGGGGTCGGCGGAGCCGCAAGTCGAGTCGGCCCGACCGATCGCCCGGAATATAGATCGCCGCCCGGATAACTCCGAGCGACGGGTCCTTGTACAAGAACCGAAATACGCCAATCGGCAGATCACGTGGGGTAGGGTCGATTGCCAATCTTCAATTTACCTAAATACCCATGTGATCCAACTACCGGAGTATTCCACCCTCGACGAGACTCGTACGGAACAAACCGCCGAGGCGAGCTTGTCCGTGCGCGATTCCGAGTGGCGTAATCGCCGAGAACCGTCGGTCCAAATGTCCCCCTATTACAGCAAACCAACGGCTTTCTAACTCCCAACACACGAAATGTTCAGTCAATGAGGGAATGGATGCAACGAGCAGGTTTACATTCACACAAGGACATTTATTATAATGAAACACGTATGCAATTAAATAAGGCAAAACACGTATGCAATTATACAAGCAACAAAAGCACGACAAAAGAACTACAACCGTCTACTTATTATGTAGTCGTTTACACTTAACAGCAGTTCCTACTTATTAGACGGGCCCAGGAAACACACGTACGCACACACACACCCAAGAAATGGTGGCAAAGGCCTTTAATCACGAGCTCCAGCTCGGAGGACAGGTGAGCTGCAACTCAGAGCTTGACTCGAACCTTTCCACCTCGTGTGGTCTTCAACTTGTCCGGACCCGGGCTCCAGCGAGAGCGAGTTGGATCCAATCGCCGCGATCCTTCCCGAGCTCCCGCAAATCCTCCCGCGCTTCTCAACACGTGCCGGTGAGACGAGGCGCCGATCCTTCCTGTCGATCGTCGCTTCCCCGAGGATCCAACTCCAAGAAGAGGCCGATGCGTCGCACCAAGCCGGGAAACAAAATGGAAAACGAAAAGTTCCACGAACCAAGAGGAAGAGGAAGAAGCCTCCACTCGCAGCTCGAGCCGAACAACCGGCTCAAGTTCCTTCCAAAACAAAGCAGCAGCCGAAGCTTACTGAGCCAGCCGAAGCAAAAAGCTTCCGAAGGCCTCAAGCCAAGCAAGCCAAGCAGGACCCGACGGCTGAACGACTGCTCTCTCCAAAGCAAAAAAGCTTACTCCTCCCACGGGACTCAGCACACGAACTCAGCCCTAACATGGGACTCCCACGAACTCAACCCACGAACTCAGCCCTACCACGGGACTCTTTTTTTGAACAAAGAAAAGATGTCCTCTTTATCCTTTGCACCCCCTCCCCCGCACCCGGCGTGACTCATGTCCTCGTGATCCACCCCCCCCCCCCGTTCAACCACGGGTGGGAGGGAGTTGTTGACGTCACCGCAGGGTTCTTCCTCTTCGCAGAAGAGGGGGAGGGACGTCTCCATTGTTTGCTCCCTAACTATTAAATCGATCCGCAGCGCATCTAATCGATCTCTGAACATTTAAACAATGAAAGGTGAGCTATCTAGGGAACAAGCACTTATCGACATAGCTGACTAAGGGAACCTGTATGTTGTGTGCAATTGAATTCCAAATTCGTAACAATATATTGCCTATTTGTCTATCAGTAAAGTAAGCAGCACGCTTTACTAGCCAATTATAAATGCCTTGCTGTTCATTTAAAAGGAACACACCCTTGGGGCGTGTTTAGTTTGCAAGTGTTTAGTTATATTGCAAATGAGATGCCCCAGGGGCGTGTTCCTTTTCAATTAATACATTACGAGGCCATGTGTAACCAGAACGGGTGCAATAGGGATGGAAAAAAACACTTCTCTATATAAAGTAGGAATTACTTAGAATAGATGTCGATTCCGGTTCACTACTCGATTCCTTTCACTTCTATGGTTCAGATTGAGTACAGTACTTTGGAATTTATTCCATCCACCATGATTAAGCAATAAAGCAAGCACGCCAACAAAACGGTTGATAAGGAACGGCTGGTTGGGTCATACTAAACAACGTCCAGAGTATCAAACCAAACAATGGGCGAATTGGACAAATGAATACTTTTTTTTAGCAGTCAGAACTGCTGCTAAGTTCAATTCCGCAGTTTAAATTTTGAAATTCGGTTCAGGTTCAGAGATTCTCGAGCATATCGTATTTCAGCTGTAAAGCTTATAAATGTCCAGAGCTATATGGGGATGGAAAGGGAAGGGGGTTTGGGAGGAAGTAAGCATGACATGAGGTGAGTGAAAGGGAGATGTGCGGTGGAGCATTAATTACGATTCATGCTGTCTCTTCAAAATTATTCTGCATCGAATAACAGTGAAAGTGGAAACAAAATAATATCAAATACATTTTTTACCAGTCATATATTCTCAACACTAGCCGGAGATAAACACCGTCCGGACACTTCCAGAGACGACCACCGCCCGGACACTTCCGGAGACGAACACCGCCCGGACACTTCTGGAGACGACCACCACCCGGACATGTCCAGAGACACGTCCGGAGTATCCAAAGTGCAAATACAACTCTTTGGACATTTATAAGCATGACAGCTGAAATGCGATAAGCTCCAGAATCTCTTCACCTGAACCGAATAAAAAAAATTAAATGTGGAATTGACCTGAGCAGCAGTGTGACTGCTAAAAAGTATTCATTTATCAATAATTCCAGCAATGTGTGTGTGTGTGTGTGTGTGTGTGTGTGTGTGTGTGTGTGTGTGTGTGTGTGTGTGTGTGTGTGTGTGTGTGTGTGTGTGTGTGTGTGTGTGTGTGTGTGTGTGTGTGTGTGTGTGTGTGTGTGTGTGTGTGTGTGTGTGTGTGTGTCTGTATGCGACCGCCGTTTCTCGACGACTGCCGGTCCGATCTGATTGAAACTTGCCAGGAATATTGCCGGGGCCACGCGGATGTGCCTTTTCAAGGTTTGATATTAATCGGATTTATTTATTTACACGTCACAATTTATTTATTTGCACGATTTACGTCAATTCTTCTTCTTCGTTTGGTATGACATCACAATCGACGCTGGGGACCTTAGTATGTGCCTTTTCAAGGTTTGATATTAATCGGACAAGCAGTTCCCAAGTTACGGCCATTTATCTGTCAACCAATGACAAGACATGGTGCTATGACATCACGAATGACGTCACAATTAATGGGGTTTTTTTTGCACGATTGACGTCACAATTCTTCTTTTCTTCTTCTTCGTTTGGTATTATGTCACAATTGACGCTGGGGACAAATGACGCTGGGAAATGCCAAATGACAAAGTGCCTTTTCAAGGTTTGATATCGTTCTTCATCCGTTTCAGCTGTTTCCCAAGGTTTGAAAGCTGTTTTTTCCCAAGGTTTGAATTAATTGTTCAAATTATAAATTAATCCCAAGGTTTGGGGGGGCGAGAGAGGAGGGGGGCAGGAGAGGGGGTGAGAGTGGGGCGAGAGAGAGAGGAGCAAGAGAGAGAGAGGGGTGAGAGAGGAGGGAGGAGAGAGGGGGGGCGAGACTCGGGGGGGGGGGGGAGAGAGAGGTGGGTGTCACAATTCTTCTTCTTCTTCTTTGTTTGATATGACATCACAATTGATGCTCGGGACCTGAGTATGTTTCCCAAGTTATGGCCATTTATGATATGGTTGGTCAGATCTAATTGAAATAATGCCCCAATCCAGTCGTGTTTACGAGAGTGAAGGAACGAAGCTGCACCTACGGGCCCGCACTAGTTTATCTAATTCACACATTCTAATCAGAATCCTACCCAGGTTCCTCCTGATAATTCCATCTTTGCTCTTTACTTCTTCGGGTCCCCCTTCTTGGTCTTCAGTCTTCCGTTTGCACGCACGCACGCACGCACGCACGCACGCACGCACGCACGCACACACACACACACACACTTATTGGTATAGATAATATTTTTATGAGATATTCATATAACTATTATGCCTGGTGATGGCTTCACTTAATGGTTAGGGTGGTGGGGTTGGGATCCTAGGATCCTGAGTTCAAATCCCACTCGGCTGTTGAATTAATACCAGGTGGGGTTGACTCTGCCTGTCATCCTCCCAAGGTCGGCAAAATGAGTGCCAGCTTGCTGGTATACTGTCGGAGTGGCGACCTGTCCAGGATTGTGTCCAATAGCCAAGGAGACTGCTTAGGCAGCACCAATGCTCTGCACAGAGTATGGTCCCAATGGATGGATGGATATAACTATTAGATATCGTCTCTCACCTCTGAGCTGTCTGGCTTGAGTTTGAATCCTGACCCAGCTATAAACTGCTGTCCTGGTGTTTCACAAACAGGGCGATTCATCAATGTGTGTAGCCTGGTGTTGGCTCAGTGGTTAGGGTGGCGGTTTGGGATCCTCGGGCCCTGAGTTCAAGCCCCATCGGCCGCTGAATTAATACACCAGGGGGTTGACTCAACCTGTCATCCTTCCGAGGTCGGTGAAATGAGTACCAGTTCCAGTGTGTGTACTGGTAGAGGGGCACTGCATCAGCGACACAGTTGCGCTTCAAGAAATGATAGCTATCCCAGCAGCTAAGCTACCATACGATTACCACCATCAATGTGTGTGTCATCCCTTGGATGGACCTTACACCAGGTGTCTCATCTCCCAGCACAAGTTGATGGACATTAAAGATCCCATGGTGTCCTTTATGAATAGTAGCCTGGTGTTGGCGCAGTGGTTAGGGCAGCGGCTTGGGATCCAAAAGGTCCTGAGTTCAAGCCCCGTTGAGCCACTTAATTAATACACCAGGGGGTTGACTCAGCCTGTCATCCTTCCGAGGTCGGCAAAATGAGTACCAGTGTACTGGGCCGGTGTATACCCCGGTTAAAATAGGTGTACCATATCCCTGTGTCGTAAGAGGCGACCAGGGTTGCGTCAGGAAGGGCATCCGGCGTAAAACATGTGCCAAATCACTATGCGGATAATACGGATGATCTGCTGTGGCGACCCCGAAAGGGAGCAGCCGAAAGAAGAAGAAGAAGAAGAAGGAGGTGTCCTTTATGAATAGTAGGCAAGTTATCGTTGATGCCTTGGTTGTATTACAAATTCCTGCCTTGAATGCAGGTAGCAAGTGGTCTGGTCTTTTTGGAGCTTCCTTCACACCATGTTATACATCTTGCTATATTGAGTGTAGATGGCTTCTCATTAGCTGCTTAGGCATTGTAAACAAATTGACCAGGTAGTTCGCATTTTTCATATGAATGGCCTTCGGCGGATACGAAGGGCAACCTGCAGATTACGTCAAGTTGTTTTTCCACTCGTCGGCATCGACGACTCCTACGATGCAATAAATTGCAAACCCATTTTATATGCCATGTGTGCTTTCGCATGTCACTTGGGAGAAATAGATCCTCATTGACTGACAATGTTTTTGGCATGTACGGCACTCACCCACTTGGCACGATGCTGGAGGGGTTGACCACCAACTTATCAACCAATGTTTTTTGTACCTTCATTAGCCCTCCTCCATAATCTCCCAGCTGTCTTCTCCTCTCTCACGGATCCTTTTTGTCCGTAGATCGGGTATCTGCACACTCCCTGCCATTCATCTCCTGTAGCTTTTATAGTATTATTTGTTGTTACTTTTGAGCCTTTATTGTGCATTTCAGACTTTGGGAAAGCTCTTTTTCGAAAATGATGACCATTTAATGCGTTTGCCACCTTTTGGGTGCAAACTATGAATTCTGCAATATAAATCAGCGTGGACGTGCCAGACCAGCCAGTTAGCATATTACGCCTCAATCTGTAATGGCACGTTCAGGATAGAGATGGGTGTGTACATGTGCGTGTTCTCATAAATTAAATCACGTGTTATGGGACATCTAAATATTATGTGCATTTAAGAGATTTGTGAAGTTGGTCAAAATTCCCTAATTTTCCATATTTCATGTGTAAATGGCCCTGCTATTATTTATTAGACTCCTTTTTGTCATCTTACAAATCATCACCGGTGTATCTGCCTTTTTGCCATCAGCAAAAACTGTCAGCTTGTGTGGTAGAGGTTTTGTTGGACCAGGAATATCATCTTTGACATTGCAGCCCTCGGCAGTTTTGGACGTACATATACAGATCGCCGACCATCTTGCACCAGCTGCTCTTAGTTCGTCATTCGGCCACCTTTGCTCAGGCCGGTTTGAAGAAATGGCAGTGTGGAGTTCAGGCCTTGGGATTTTTCGAATTAAGTAACACGCAATGCTATATGTGAAGATTTGATATGATCATGTCCTCCACCACGCTGTGGTTGAAGGCCTTGTTGGTGGATAGGAGTTCAGGTGTACCAAGGAAGGACTTTGCACGACAGAGGATGGATGCCCATCCGGTGACTGGCTTTGAAGACCAACTTTGAAATGTGGGTTGTCCAAGAAAGATCATGGCTGATAGTGAGACCCAGGAGTTTGAGTGACTGAACTTCCTCAAGAGGATTGTTAGGAAAGTAACTGGGTTGGGCAGGTTGCCAGACAGTCCTTTCAGAGAGAGATAGTGAGAATGTGAGATTTATCAGGATTGAAAGATATCCCAAGGGTTTAACCAGCTTATGATTTTATCAAGTTCTGAAGAGAGGGTAGAGGCTGCAGCCTGCCGATCTGAAGGATGAGGGATATCATGCCAGAGGGTAGAGTCATCAGCAAATAGATAAATAGGATTTTCCATCGAGACAGAGAGATCCATTGATGAAGATTAGAAATAGGAATGGGTCCAGAATACTGCCGTGTGGCACTCCAGCTTTGACATGGAGAGGAGAGAAAAGGATTCCATTGAGTGCCACACATTGGCTGAGAGATTGGAGGAAATCAGTAAACCATGTGTGGAGTTTGGCTTGGATGCCATCGGCAGAGAGTTTGGAGAGTAAGGCAGGATGCCAGACTATATCAAAAGCACAAAATATGTCCAGAGATTGCACTGATCGCATGTCTGACATTATGGGCTTCAACCTGGTGTTGGCTTAGCGGTTAGGGTGGTGACTTGGGATACTCGGGTCCTGAGATCAAGCCCCATTGGCCGATAAATTAATACTAGGGGGTTGACTCAGCCTGTCATCCTTCTGAGGTCGGCGAAATGAGTACCAGTGTCACAGCCAAAAGGCTGCACAAGAAGGGAAGGGGTATTGACGGATTGATTAAATCTGGTATTAGTGTAGCACAGGCATGATGGGCCGAATGGTCTCCTGCACCTTAATTCCTTGTAAAATCCATCGTTGGGGGAGTAAAAGCAAAATGTCCAAGGTGGAATGACCTGGTCTGAATCCAAATTGGTGATCTGAGATGGGACCATTGGAGAAAAGGAAGGATTGCATGTTAACTGCGATGATTGATTCCATGACCTTGCTGATGATTGGAAGTAAGCTTATAGGCCTGGAGTTAAGATGATTGGATTTTGTACTTTTTATGTAATGTGGTGATGATGGCGGATTTCCAAGCAGATGGAAGATTACCTCCGGCAAATGATAGGATGAAAAGAGCTGAATGAGGACATGTACGAGCAGCAGAGCTGGTTTTTAGGACAGGTGGTGGTGGTCGTATGGCAGCTTAGCTGCTGGGGTAGCTATCATTTCTTGAAGCGCAACTGTGTCGCTGATGCAGTGCCCCTCTACCAGTACACACACTGGAACTGGTACTCATTTCACCGACCTCGGAAGGATGACAGGCTGAGTCAACCCCCTGATGTATTAATTCAGCGGCCGACGGGGATTGAACTCAGGACCCTAGGATCCCAAGCCGCCACCCTAACCACTGAGCCAACACCAGGCTTAGGACAGGTGAGCTGATGCCATCCAGTCCGGTTGCAGAATTCGAGTCGAGGGTTGAGAGAACCTTCTACACCTTATCAGGTGCAAAATATAGAGTCCAAGAATAGTTGGGTACATCTGAGAAGAATGGGTACTGAGAGCAAGGGGTTGGGGTTGGAGACAATATTTGTAAGTACACACAGAATTGAGGCATTCAGCATTCTCATGAGCGGTGTTAGCTGTTATGTGGTGCCATTTGAAGAGAGGGAAGGGAGGAAGGGGAGCATACTCTGGAGACACACTTAACAATGTACCACCAGGTTTTCGAGGAGGGAGACAAGTTTTAAAGTTCAAGCTTAAGGTTGGACAGATTATATTTTCTGGCTCTCCTAAGAGTGTGCACACACTTGTTGCGGGCTTTGTGGAATGAGCTGAGAGTACCTTCATCTGGGTTTCCTTTCCAGGATGAGAAGGCAAGTTGTTTCATAGCACAGGCTTCAATGTACCATGGGCAGGAAGAAGGGTAGGATAAGTGAAGATGAGATGGAATGCATCTGTGCATAAGAGAGAGCAAGTTTCTGTGGAAGAGTTTTTTTTGTGTACATAGTCAAGGCTTGTGGAAGAGCAAGTACACTCACTGAACAGATCAGGACAAAAGGAATAGCAGAGAGAGTTGGGGGGGGGGGGCACAAACAGCAGAGCCAGAGGACAAGACAGAGAGGGATTTGGACAAACAATGGGTCGGGGAAGGAAATAAGACGATGGTAGAAAAGACCATGGTTTTGGATTGGGGATAATCTGAGATGGTGAACAACTACACACAACAGGCATTTTTAAGGCCACTTTCCCTGTGAGAGTAGGGGTTAGCCTTGCAGGCCCCATGACAATGTTCTCCACTTTGCCCTATTTTCTGCATCTCCCCTTGTTAACCCCCTCACCCGCATTTCTTCTTCCACCACCTTTAGCCAAGTCTTTCTCAGTCTTTCCCATCCTCTACTTCCTTCTACATTCATTTCCATCACTCTTCTTACCCAGTCACTTTCATCCTTCCTCAACACATGACCCAACCATCTCAACCTGTTTCTCTTCACAACATCCATCACAGGCTCTATTCCCATCAACTTCCACAATTCATCATTTGTCTTCCTCTCTCTCAACGATGTTCCACACATCCACTGAACCATTTCGCATTTCCACCCTTTCTTGCCTTCGTTGCTGCTCTACGTTCATTACCCATGTCTCGCTCCCATAAATCATCGTACTCCTCACACATGCAGCATACACCTTTCCTTTCAACGTCAACGACACTCCCTTCCTCGTCAGCATGCCACTCAGTTCCCAAAATTTCTTCCATGCACATCACATTCCAGCAACCGTCACCGAGTCTGATCCACGTTCTCCATTCAGCATGTCTCCTCGGTAGCAAAATGTTTTCACACCTTCCAACTTCACGCCATCTCCAAGATCCAACTCAACATTTCCTCCATCTGCAACTCCCTCTATGCACACCTTACACTTGAATATAACTACCACATTGGCTAATGACCCTCTCACACCACTACATTTTCAATGAACCCACTCAGCACACATTGTACACTGAATGGAGTTCACTCCGACACCCTTCCTGCACACAGCACACGACCACTTCCCAGTTCTTTCCACATCACCACATGTTTTACCACTAGCCATCACCTTCGTCTTTCCGATATTCACCTTCAAACCTTTTGCCTCCATACATTCCTTCCACTTAATCATCTTCTCCTTCAGTCCATCCCTACTCTCCGCAATCAATACCAAATCATCTGCATACAACTACTCCCACGGTAAACCCTCCTTTGCACTCCGAGCTAGCACCTCCATCACGACTACAAATAGTAGTGGACTTGGTTCCGACCCCTTATGCACTCTCTCACCTTCACCTCAAACTCACCACTGTTCCCACCCTTCATCCTTACAGCTGTGCACACTCTTGTCCATTGCCATCACTACTCTGATCAACCATTCCTCCACTCCTAACTTCCTCAATGCCCATGTCACTACTTCGCAAGGAACCCAATCGGATACTTTCTCCAAATCAACAAACCCAAGAAACAACTTTTTTCTCTACTCCATGTACTTTTCCTGCAACTGCCTTACAATAAAAATCGCATCTGTCGTTCCTCTTCCTGGCATAAATACAAACTGCATTTCGTCAATCTTTACCTTCTTCCTTATCCCCTTCTCCAACACCCTTTCCAATACCTTCATTCCATGCTCCAATAACTTTTCACTCCATACGAGCCACAGTCCAGAGGGTCACCTTTCCCATTGTACAAAGGGACAAGGGTACTCAGTTCCCAAGCCACTGGAATGCGGCCTTCTTTCATCACCAGATTACAAATCTCTGTCATTCTCTTCACACCCCAACTTCCAGCTGTCTTCAACATATCTCCCACAACTCCCATCGGCCCTCCCGAGATGGTGAACAGCTGGCTTGAAAACCTGGAGGGAAGAATAACATTGAATAGAATGTGGAAGTTGGTTCCACAGGCAGGAAAAAAAGAGAGGAACAAATGAATAGAGGTGAGCAGTAATCCTGGAGTTTGGGAGTTTCACCAGAATGGGGTTTATCGTAGTCCGTATGTACCCTGCAGAAACGTAGGGTTGTGGGGGGATAAGGCACGGAAATAACAGAGAGTGCAAGACCAGAAATGAGGCAGTAGAAGACAGAGAGACCACTGACCTGTCTACAATGGGAAAGTGATGGGCCCATAGATTCAGCTTCAGCGTGGCAATGCCAATGATCTTGACGGCATTGGTTTCCACAGCGTCGAGCTGAGCAAGTTATGAAGCATTCCTCATGAGGAAGGTGTGAGACATTCCTGTGAGACAAGGTGAGGTATGATTCCATGGTCGAGTTAATAACAGGGGCGGTAGATACGGGAGTCCAGTCCTGAAGAGAAAGGGCTGCTAGTAGTCCCTGCCAATCTGCTTGAGTGAAATGCCAGACTCACCAGCATTGAGGCAGTTCTCTGAGTATTACCAGAGAGACGTTGACTTTCACAAGCATATGATCAGATGAACCAATTGGAGCAGAGGAAGATGAGGAGACATACCAGGGAAGTTTGTCATCACCAAATCCAGAAGGGAGGATTTTCCATTTGGAGAAATCCAAGTGAGAAAGTTCACAGATTGAGTCAGTCCCACGAAGTCAAAGAAGTCCTTTGCTGAAGTGCCACGGCTGGTGAGAGCGGTACCACGGTACCAACACCCAGCCAATTTCCATGACTTGAGACAAAAGTGGGCCCAGAATTGTTTGTACTCCATTGCATCTCCTTGTGTTGCTCCCGAACAAAGGAGAACCCCAAAGCCAAATCACGTTCTCACTGTCTGCAGACATTTTCCTTCTCACACTTGCCAATTGTTTTGCACACCATGTGTGCTGATTTATTTATCCTGCAGATTCTACATTTTGTATGTTGCCTTGTTATTTTGTATTCTGTATATTCTAATTTTTATTTATTTATTTATTTTCTATACCTTGTCGAGGCTCGTATGAGTGCGAACACACAACACACAGCAAGGGGGGCATGAGACAAGAGGAGAGGGAAGGACAAAACAGTGGGGAACAGAGACATTAGGAGATCTGTGGAAGGGACAGGGATGGGGTGGGGAACATGGGGTACACAAGATGGACATTACAGGGACTTTCAGGAAGGAAATCAGGGAATTTGAAGGAGGTGGATTTGGGGTGGATTAACGGGGGTAGAAAAGATCGAGGATTTGGATGGGGAATGATAAGAGGTGGTGGTGAACAGCTGTTTTGAAGGCCTGGAGCGAATAATGGGATTGAAGAGAGTGAGGGAGTTTATTCCAAAGGTCGGGAAAAAGAGGAATGAAAGAGTGAAGGTGAGCAGTGATTCATGTTTTGGTAGTTTTTACCAGAAGGGGGTTGTTGGCGGACCTTGAGCACCCTCAGAAATATGGTGGGGACAAATCACAGACAGAGCAGGGGGGGGGGCGAGACCGAAAAGGAGACGGTGGAAAATGGAGAGGAGACTGTAGACACTGACCTGCCTGCGGTGAGAGAGTGAGAGGCCCAAAGACTCAGCCTCATTGCAGGAGATACCAATGATCCTAAATGCTCTGGTTTCCACAGCGTGGAGCCGAGAAAGGTGAGAGGCAGGAGCACCAGTCTAGAGGGGAGAGCAGTACTCCATAAGGCTGCGGACGAAAGCTTTGCATGTGGTCAGGAGCTCAGGTGGGCCGAGGAAGGACTTTGCATGATGGAGGATTCCCAGTCGGCGACTGGCTTTGGAGGCGAGGTTTGAAATGTGGCTTTCCCAGGAAAGATCATGGCTGGCAGATAGTGAGATGCAGAAGCCTGATTGAAAGAACTTCTTCCAAAGGGTTGTTGAGAAATTTGATCGGGGTGGGGGTTGAAATGGTCCTTTCGGAGAGACATAGTGAGAGTGTGAGATTTGTCGGGATTGAAAGACATGTCCCACGTGCTGGACCAGTTTGTGATTTTATCCATATCTGCAGAGACCGAAGAAGCTGTGGCTTGCCGGTCTGAGGGATGACAGATGGTACGACAGAGGGTGGAGTCATCAGCAAGATGAAAGAGGATTTTCCAGAGAGTCGGAGAGATCATTCATGGAAACCAGAAAAAGAACAGGGCCCAGAATGCTGCCTTGAGGAACTCCAGCCTGGACAGGAAGAGATTAGAGAACCCCATTTAGGGCCACACGTTGGCTGCGACAGGAGAAGAAATCTGCGAGCCATGAGTGGAGATGGCCTTAGATACCATAGGAAGAGTTTGGTAAGCAGGGCAGGGTGCCAGACAGTGTCAAAAGCACGCGATATGTCGAGGGATATGGTCTTGATTTCATGTCTGGCATCGAGTCCCTCAACCCATTGTTGGGAGAGCAGAAGCAGCATATCCAGGGTGGAGTGACCTGGTCTGAAACCAAATTGATGATCGGAAATCAAGCCATAATATTCCTTTGATCGTTACTTATCATTCCCATCATAATTATTTCACCTTTTATTGTTGTGTGGGCAGTGATGCAAGAAACCAGAAGTTAAGGCTCATGGAAGAGTTAAATGACAGCAGGTTGCAGTCTAACAGACTGGTAGCTTTAGGAGATGGACATTTGTTAATGATACTATGGTCAAGGGTTTGTATGGTAAGAAAGAGGAGTCACCGAAAACCCACCATGTATGTTAAGGGGCATCCCCAATGTAAAAAGATGGTGATGGCCGTAAATGGCCTTTTCAACATCGGTTGACCAGAATAGGCCACACCTCTGACGACCATGAACAGATCTTTGTTTCGGTGAAACGTGATCATTCACATCCCTTGTAGTTTGCTCTTCACCTTGGTTTATGTTGTCATAAGATTGCAATCATGTGTTAAAGGATTTAATTTGAATTGGAACAACAGCCAACACTCAATGGCATTTTGGATTCCCTGCATGACTGAATTGTTAATCAATGTTGTCCTAAAACGTTCAGGTACAAAGTCATAGTAAAAGGAAAAATGGTTCAACATTAAGTTTGGAGCATTCCATTTGATGACGAGCTGCCATTTTCTTCCACTATTCATGTATACACAGGACTGGCAGGATAGATATGAGGTGGTGTGCTCGCTTTTGAGTCTGGGTTCGATGCCGGACCAGACAATAAAACGTCACCCTTGTGGCTTCACATGGCAGGGCATTACATCAGCAACTATGCCATCGGTCACATGGGACGTCAAGCCAGGGGTCCCATCTGCCAGTATTTACTGTTGGACGTTTGAGATCCCACCTTGTCTTGCAAATAAGAGACTGGAAGATATGTTTTGATGTTTCATCGCAAGAAGCGTTATTTTAGAACACTACATGTACAAATGTGACCCTATTTTCTTTATCTTCTGGGACATTTCATTTTGACAGTACCACCTCATAAGCATGCCAAAGTCTGAAGCCTCGGCCTAGGTCAGGTTTGCTTATTTCTTCTTTATTTTTTAGGCATCCTACGGATGTAAATGAACACTCATTTTACTCTGCACATGTTGCACATCATGTGCAGCAGATTACACCTCCCTGTGCCTTGTATTTATTGTTTTTGTTTTTTTTGAAGTTTCTGTACACTGCCGTTGATGCCCGGTTGCAAGTAACCGTCTACATTTCCAATAGAAGAGAGGTAATTACTCTTTTATGACAAATGTTTTTCGACTTTTTTTTAATCCTGAAAAATAGACCATAGTGAACACAGTTATGTTAACAGATTGGCCTTTAAAACCCTTCTTAAATCATCCTTATGAAGGGGGGCAGACAAACACAAATACACATTGTGTTTTATGTAGGTAGATGTTTTGTAATATTTGGCAGACCAACATGTTGTTAGTTAATGCAGAGGTACGTGATGAGGTCTCCACAAACCATCATTGGGATCTGGGTTCTGTGAGCCAACTGGTTAACAGCAATGAGTCACCTGAACTCATGATGAGTGTGTTGATCGGTGCATGCACTGATCAAAATGTGGCACGTACTTTGCAAACATCCGAGACAGTAATCGGTCAAGGGTTGATCATCTTCCTGGTCTGACCAGACTCTGTGTAGAAGATGTAACACCTAGTTTTGCTTCCACTCCCCTACCCACAAATGACAAGGTTCCGCTGCATGTACACGGTAGCTTCTAATGTTCTTTTTTCATTTCTCTTTTGACAGATTGCGAATCACTGGAATACCGAATCCTTTTCGGACAACTCTCCAAATGATGCAGCCAACTTTCCCACAGATTCTCAGTCAGTTGCATGATAGTGAACAAACGTCAAAAGAAAATGATTAGAGCCATTTCCATCAACTTTAGCCTATGGTTGGGGTAGAATGTGACGGCCCTGCGTGCGTTTTTTTATTTTCAGCCGTTCGTGCCAAATGTGTTTTATTCCAGAATTTTTATTTTCCATGATGTATGTACATTGCACGAGGGCCAGGGAGCTGGATGTACGATAGATAACACCAAAAGCCATCAGATTACGATGAGCAGCTGTGATAAAGGTGTGCTGATAAAGGTGCCACAGGTGGTGGAATATTCAAAAAGATCAAATTGCAATAAGGATCCTTCAAAGCAAGCTCAATAACCTCTTCTTGATAAAATGATTCGTTTAATCGTTTGAGCCAGTTTTCCAATGAATCATGATGGTTATAAAATGGCAAAGTTTAGCGATACAATTATGTGGGTGCATTTTGACAAGGATCAACAAAATTATTTGGGTTAACTTAATACATGAGTGAAAGGGACAACTGACAGAGGCTGCTTTATGTTGACGTGGCACAGTGTTTCACCACGGTGCATTGTGGGAGTGAACAAGGGAGCATTCTCATATATGGCGGATATTAGTCTTGAAAAATAAAAATATCAGCAGTGGACAAGTGGAATCAACATGCTCGTTTTTATTGATCAATATGCTTGAATCGACCGAATATTGAAAGACGTCTGCTAACCACTTGTGGGAAGCAAGGAAAAGCTGACGTTTCGGACGTTAACCCTTCATGAGAGCAAAATGATCAACCCTTTCAATGGAGCAAAAGGACCATTTGTTCCAATGACGGGTTAACGTCCAAAACGTCACTTTCCCTGTTTTTACGATGGTGGTTCGCAAACCAATATCAACGTCCTGTCGACTCCATGAATTATTCTGCCTGTCCACTGACGCAAAACGACACAGACCTTCACCAGCAAGACCAGTTTTCCATGAGCTGCCAATTTCTATGTTTACATCCAGAGCATATTATGACTGTTGCTTTGTATGGCATGAAACCATTTACCTTTGAACAAGATTTCTCTTACCTTTCTGACCGATTTGCTGAAACGTCAACACTTTGGTCAATGAGTGAACTCTCTTTTACCATCATCATCAAACGCAATGCCTGCTCTCACCACTTTTACATTTGAGCCCACAATGCAATGCAGCAAAAACTATGTCACATCATCATTTAGCAGTCATACAAAAATCACAGCACAGTAGTTGTGTTGTGGCGTGTTTTAAACCAGAATGTTATTCTCATGGAAAGCGAACCATTATCACAGCCTTAAATTCATGCACAGGTCAAAACCACAATGTTATTTCATAAATTTGAAAGGAAACTCGTTCTGTAAGAGGAACGAGGACACAATGTGAAAATTCGAAACATTTGGGAGTATAAATACATGTCTAGTTTGATACAATCAAACCGCAGGATCATTCTCACATGTTCATCAAAAGGGAAAAACTGGTATTGCTGAGCACTTAGGTCACATTGACGGGTGAGGCCAGAATTCCTGTATTCCTGACACTCACTTGGACACAAAGCTTCTCTGATTTTTAATCCGATCAAACCAAAACTCGGACTTGGCTGTTATTATAACAGAGGCATATTCTTTGTGAAAACTTAACAAGCGTAACCACCGGATTCATTTGGTTTCCGATAAGACGCCATGCCCACACAAAGCACTGCAAAAACAGTCGGTGCATTTCTAAATCCCCAAAATTCCATCCACCAACACTGTGACAACCAGACAAAGCTCTTGGGAAATTTCTTTCGAAAGAGACGTGAAGAAAACCGATTTTTTTATTTTTTTTTGGAAAAAGAAATCCCAATTGGAGGATCAAAAACTCAAGCGCTTTTGAACAAAACTCAACTCAGGAGGTTACAACTAATTTCTATTGACAAAACGAGTTCGCCATCTTGGTAACTTTTAAAACTAGTAATTAACTTCATCAACGCACTTCTTTGCTTCATTTGTGCAAGCATTTTGGTTCGAATTTACGGTCACAGTGGAACAAGGTGTCGTCGTTCACAGGTACATTGCAACGACGTTCGTGTGTTTTTCGATCCAAAGGTTTTCTGGACGGTCAGAATTGCTGTAGAAAATTTTTGCCGCATTGTGTGTCATGTCTTGCTGAAAATATTTCATTAAACGGTATTATCTCCCTTTCCAAGCGATTCCATGTAATATTTTGTGACCACATGCTAAGTCAGTATTACGAGGGCTCTCCTCCGAGTTGTCTAACCTGAGTTCGAATCCTGCCCCAGTTATAAACTATGGTCCTGGTGTTTCACATGCAGGGCAGGGCGATTCACATCAACGTGCGTGCCATCCCTGGAAAGGACCTGTCTGCCAGTGCTGGTTATACAAGCTTATCCCACAGTGTCCTTCACGAAGAGTAAACGAGTTATCGCCAGCATGTTGAACAAATCACAAGTTTCTGCCCGAGAGCACCGTCCCCATCAAGGCCAGGCCTTAACTGAAACAAAAAAAGGACTGAAGATATATAGAAGTGAAGGAAAGGAAGAAGAAAGAATGTAAAGATATAGAGTGAAAGTAAGTGGAGTGAGTGTATGGTGAAAGTGAGAAAGATAAATGAAAACTAACCCGGTAGCTTGGTTTGCGTGAGAACAGAAAGTAAGATGATTTGGGTAACACTTAACGCTCCTAAGACAGGACCACCCTGGGACGTTGCTGTCTCCAACCTACTACCTGAAAGTATTTACAGTCTGTGGATGTTTGATATGCATTCGCTAACAATTACAACAATGTCGACTCCCTCCGGGTCGTTATCATGGATGCCAAGTCTTGCCATCACGATCAATATTGATTTTATTTTGCACGTTTTACTAAAAAAAAAAAACTGTTTGGAATCAATATGGCAGAGGAATCTATAAACAACTTTGTTTGTGTGTGTGTTTCGACATGATTTGTGTTGCACTGCATGCTTGCAAGCAACTCACTTTTGCCATGCTCACATTATAGTCCCATTGCAGTGGGCCGAATTGCTTTTACTGCTTCCGCGATGCTTCTTGCTCCTGTTGATGCAGCACGTATGTGGCAATTAATGGTTCTTTGTAGCCTTGGTTTTCCTTGTTCTTAAAAGCTGGGATGGTTTGAAGTCGGTACCAACCCCAGTGTGTGCCCACCAGGCCCAGGCCTATTACTATGAGTACTTTGTTGCTCCGCAAAAAAGTCCCAAGGCTCATTGCCTTCACTCTGCTGTAAAGAAATGTGGAGTCACATGCTGCACAAGGACAAACTGACATACAACATACAATGTGTCCTGACATACAACACAAAAGCTTTTCACGAACCCATTTCTATCTTCACCATGCTTATCACTCAGTACAATCGGTTTGACACAAAGACATTCATGTCACCGTTGACAGGATGGCCTAGAGGTACGCACAGTTGCCTCTAAGCTGTCTAACCTGGGTTTGATTCCCGACTGAGCTATAAACTATCATCCCAGTATTTCACAGGCAGGGTGATCCATCAATGTGTGTGCCATCCATTGGATGGATGTTAAACGAGTGTCCTATCTGCCAGCATTTATTAGTGGACATTAAAGATCCCACGGTGTCCTTTGCGAAGAGTAGGTGGGCTAATTGCCGGCACCATTAACTAATTACAAATTCCTTGTCTAACCAGCAGGTGGCACTGCATCAGCGGCACAGCCGTGCCATCAGCCAATGATGTTACCCCGCAACATGGTGCCTGTCCCGTTTGCCATGCTGGCTGACGTCATGGCATTCCTGTGGATGGTGCTTCAAGGCCAACCATCACAGGATTGTTGTTGTTGTACTATTGCCCTCCAATCCTATCAAATATGCCTGGTATTGGCTTAATGGTTAGGGTGGTGGGCTTGAGATCTGAGGATCCTAAGTTCAAATCCCCCTTTGCTGTTGAATTAATACCAGATGGGGTTGACTCTGCCTATCATCTTTCTGAGGTCTACAAAATGAGTGCCAGCTTGCTGGTATACTGTGTCGGAGTGGCGACCCGTCCAGGATTGTGCCCAATAGCCCAAGAGACTGCTGAGGCAGCACCAACGTATGGTCCCAATGGATGGATGGATCCTGTCAAATGTCATACCAATAGCCATCCTTGATGAGTATATCCAACAGTAAGACATAAATATGAACAAAGTATTGAATTGCTATACATAAAATTACTGTCACTCCCACAAGCATTTGCTAACTTGATGAAAGCAGAAATTAATAAATTACCATCCTTGTTCATTGTGCTCTCGCTTAATTTAATTTAAAGGATAAATACAATAAAAACTTTTAAAATGAAGCATATATCCATGTCTCTTGCATTATATTGGGAACATAATACATATGCCACCACTGTCGATGTGGAGGGATTGATAAGCAAAGGCAGGATCTGTTTTGGTGATTAATGAATGATTTCACACAATGGGTTGTGTCTACCTGGTTGGCCCAAACAAGCTCATCCCAGCACGAATGCCACTCAAATTAGATGTTTTCTAACTTCTCTGAAACCTTGTCTCAGGAGAAAACATCTTGCTCTCAAATTATCAGTGAAAGCCCAACTGGCTCACCAATGTCCTTCCGAAAGAGCATCCACCGTCATATAGTAGCATGCAGTACGACATTTGCGACCAATCTTTTCCATCATCACTTTAGTACATGCAGTAATAGGATACATAGATGAATTATAGATACAAGGCCATAAAACATGGAACAAGTTTTTGAAATTACTTGTAAATAAACTACAAGATGACCTTCAACAAAACACCAGTTTTACATTCTACTTAAAGTACTGTACAACAGTATTTGGATCACGTTTGAGACAATATCACACATCTAAATAATATATCTACATATATAGATATACTGTTACGGCTGTGGAAATTCGCAATACACCATAAAGGGTCCTTAGATCAGTTATGATGATAACTATATGTGTAGTTAGATTTCCCCACCGTTGTTTAGAGGGAATTTCCGTGTTCACAGGGCTGCGATCCTTTGCGTTAGCCGTTTTTCTTTTCTCTATCATTATTTTGGACCAACCACCCCCCACAACCAAATCGCCACCACCAACATCATTCCCAAACAACTACAACTCAAACACCACCACCTTCACCTCTTCACCTCCACAACTCCACCCCGCAAACATCGCTTCACCGCCATTCTCAAACGACGCCCGCCAGCAACCAAATCGCCACCACCAACACCCTTCCCAAACCACCGGAGCAAACTCCCACCACCTCCGCCTTTCTACCACACGTCGTACCATGGGCTGTGAATGCGTTCCTTTCGCCTCGAAAAGCGGATCAGGAATGCTTCACGCCCCCTTTTCATCCGCCCAATGGCTGAGCATCGGGTTGTGTGGACCCGCCTCCGAACCCGCTGTGATCCAGAAATTTGCATGTACGCCCCTCACTCGGCCTATATAAGCGCGAGCACAATGCAGCTCGCGGCAGGAAAAGTGGGAGCAGTGAAGTGGCAGCAGCAGTGTCGGTAGTCAAGTGTGTCGGTCGCGGCGGTCAAGTCTGGAGTCGGTGGAGTGGCAGTCTGGAGAAGCGGGAGACGGGGCAGTCAAGTCTGCAGTTTGTCGGTGTCGGCAGTCGAGAGAATCGGGAGACGGGGCAGTCAAGTTGAGTGCAATGTCGACGGGGCAGTCAAGTCGAGGTCAGTGTCGGCGGGGCAGTCAAGTCGAGGTCAGTGTCGGCGGGGCAGTCAAGTCGGGAGACGGAGCTCGAAGCCGACGGGAAAGGCAGACGGGGGCTGAACGCCGGAGAGAGCTCACCGGCCACGCCAGGGGCACGAAGCCAGGCGCAGCTACGCTGATATCGCGGCTTGCCCGCCATCGCGCCACGAGGGTGCGGGTAAGACCCTTCGGTCTCGTGGACCTGGCCGCTCATCCAGGTTCCACGCGCATTAGGCCCTCGGGCCCAGTCTGACTCCCTTGTCTATGAGGGGGTCTTTTCTTGCTTTTTCTTTGAATGCGTGTTGTGGCGCCGAGTCTGTAAGTAAAACCGTATAAGTGACTGTACATACTTGCTTATAGACGGTCGTAGCACCTTTTTGCTTTGCTTTTGTTCTGTATACGTGCATGTTCGTGTTTTGCATTCCTGACTGCATATGTGCTTGTATAATAAATGTATGAGTGTGCAATAAATGTGCTTGTCGAACTGTTCCCCGTTTCGTTGCGTCCTTTCCTTTGTTTGAAAGTTCCATCTTGCATCAGGGAAGGAATTGGTAGAAGGGTGTAAGCACCCGGTAAATAATCACGTCCGTCGGGGTCGGCGATAATACTGCTCGGTTATCACTGAAGCATGGAACGGACCGCTTAAGCGGTTTGTGTCCTAGGCCAGCCAGCGGCGAGGTGCGATCGCCCGGTTAACTACCCGCGCAGGTACTTAGGTAGGTCGAGTTTGGCGAACAACCCTATCCTGCGCGGGTGGCCGATTGGCACGATTGTGGTGTGGTCGAAAGACCCACCCGTGACTAGCTCCTGGCGGTAGTTCCACGGAGGGTCATGACTGAATTGTCCATTCTGGTGGGCGACGCGGTCGCGATTTGAGTTACGTGGCCGATCGCACGCCGGGCGGACAAATATTCGTAACAATACACACCCACACACCCCTCGATTTATAGATAAGAACACTATATACGTTCTTGAAAATTTGTACAGAGTGAAATTACAAATATTGAATCCGATGTTCCCATTATATAATTACCTCCACCACCGAAGGTAGATGAAGGTTGTTTTCACCCGTCTGTTTGCTTGTTTGTCTGTGAGCAGGATATCTCAAAAAAGTTATGGATGGATTCGGACGAAATTTGGTGGACAGGTTGGGTGTGTGACGAGGATGAATCATTTCATTGTTGGTGAAGATCTTGATCTGGATACGAGAATTTTTTACGCGATTCTGCACCATTGAGCGAGAGGGCCAAAAACGATATTTAGCACAGTATCAAAAAAGTTATGGAAGGATTCAGACAATCCCTGGTGAACAGGTTGGGTGTGTGACAAGGACGAATTTATTCAATTTTGGTGAAAATCCGAATCCAGTTGCAAGACCTTTTGAAGTTATTCTTCACCATTGAAAGACAAGGCCAAAAACTATATTTAGCATGATATCTAAAAAAACTTGTGGACATATTATGACAAAACTTGGTGGAGGAGTTGGGAAGGTGACAAGAACAAGCAGATTAGATTTTAGTTCAGGTCCAGATGCAGATCCAGCCGATCAGTAGGATACAAAATGTAAACTGTTCAGGTTGGCGGAGGTATGTGCTCTCCCGAGCGCCGTTCTAGTTGGAGATGTGGTCCTATGGAAATAAGTCGATGATAATGTGATAAAATCTAAATAACCAGGAAAAGTACCATTCCATAGTGACGGGAAAAGTTTAAGATCTTAAATGAACATTAAAGATCTCCACGATGTCCTTCATGAAAAGTGGGCGAGCTATCGCCGGCACCCTGAATAAATTCCAAATTCCTGCCCCAACTACTGCTGGGAAGGCAACGGCAAACCACCCAGAATAACCCTTCCCAAGAAACTGCTTCGGCAACAGACACTACAACCGAGTCCAATATATGAGAAGTCATTGTATATATCAACATATTGTTACGGTTCTCGGAACCGTATGCATACAACACGCAGTTGTCCTAAGTCAGTTATTCCATTAATATACGTGTAGTTAGGTCCCTACCTTTTGTCTAGTGGGAAGACAAGGGAGTGCGTTGCGATAGGCTATTAGTTAGGATTAATAAATCATTTTTCGCCTTTTATTTTATTCCCTCCTTTTACGATCCACGGTGCCTTCATCTCGCTTGCGACCCTCGTCTCGCTTACCACAGCATGACGATCCACGGTGCCTTCAACTCGCTTGCTACCCTCGTTTCGCTGGCCACAGCGTACCACCGTCTACCCAGCGACTCGTTTTCAGAGGCAAAATCCCGACGTTCGGCTGGACAAACGCTAAAGCTGCACCACCATCCACCTGCCAAAGGCCAGACATGCGTGGCTTTGCAGGGCTGGATTTTCCAATAGGCAACATAGGCCATTGGCCTAGGGCCCACCAGTAACTGGGGGCCCTCTGGGGACTTGTGGGTTCTCTGATCAGCCAAGGAGTAGGCTAGTAGGCCCTATAGTAAAATGAATAAAATAAAATAAGTAACAAAAATATAACAATACATTTTTAAATGCCCGTTTCCAACCATCTATGTATCTATCTCTATCTATCTGTAGATTATATACATTACGTGTTGTATTTAGTGGACTTCATTGTTATATTACGTGTGTTTTTGTGTTCTTATTTTGTGATATTGGTATCTCTTATACTAGACTTGAACTAATTTATTATTACTTTATGCTTACAGATTATTCTTGGAATCTTGGGGATTCTCATGAGATAGATTAATTATGTCGTCCCAGAAAAAATGAGTGGCTCACAAAAGAGAAAGTTAAAAGAAACCAAAGCTGCACAACTCCAATCACTTTCAAAGCTGACAACCTTTTCAAAACCAAAACCAAAAGAAGATTCCGAGCCAAGTACCAGTGACGGTAAACTCCCAGGCGATGACCATGACGAAGCAAGGTCAGCTGAATCACAGTCACAGATATCGAGTGAATCAGCAATGGAAGTAGAAGTACCACCTGTGATTGAAGCTTCATCCGATTCATCTCAGTTGACCGATAAGAAACATTCTGTGGAACAAGATGTTAGTGCTGATTTGTGTGAAGAGTGATCCAGCTGACTGGCAGATAATTGATGATAAATTGATTGAATATTTAGTAAATCATCCTCTTGATCAAAACTGTGAACAAGGTGACTTCTCAAAATCCGCAAGAAGTGTGGGTGAGGGTGAAAAGGAAAGAGTTCAATATGTGCCCATATCCTTGTTTACACGTAAAATGGTAAATGATGAAAAAGTTAAAAGGGAATGGCTTGTGTATTCTCCAAAAACTGGCGATGTATTTTGTGTTCCATGCAAGCTGTTCAGCAAGCAAGTCTCATTGTTTACAAGTGGGTTTAGTGACTGGAAAAACTGCCAGCATAGAGTTGCTGAACATGAAAGTGGTAAAGAGCATATAAACTCAGTTACTGCTTGGGGTGTAAGGGCAGTTGCAGCAAGTCGAATTGATTCGACTTTGGCTTTGCAAGTAGAAGTAGAGAGAAAATATTGGAGAGAAGTTCTGTTGCACATAGTTGAAACACTCAAATTTTTGACATCAAGAGGCCTTCCTCTCAGAGGTAGTGATGAAAGAATTGGCTCCAGCAACAATGTTAATTACCTTGGAGTACTAGAACTCTTAGCAAAATTTGACCCTCTTCTTGCACAGCATCTGAGCAAGTACGTGCTGTAGGTAGTGGAAAGACTTCATATCTCTCAAAAACGATTTCTGATGACATGATCAATCTGATGGCTGAAGAAATTCACTGTTATCATAAGTGAAGTGAAACAAGCCAAATATTATTCGGTTAGTGTTGATTCCACACCGGATGTTAGTCATACTGACCAACTTACATTCATAGTTTGGGTAAAACCTGACGGTAAACCTGTTGAGCGATTTCTGAAGTTCATAGACATACATGACCATGGTGCAGAGAGCATCGAAGTTGTAAAATTAATCGAAAATGTTGGTCTTGGTTTGTGTGACATGAGAGGCCAGAGTTATGACAATGCTGCCAATATGTCTGGCATTTACACTGGTCTCCAAGCAAGAATAAAGGCTATGAATCCCCTGGCATATTATGTTCCTTGTGCAGGTCATTCCTTGAACCTTGTAGGAACATCAGCTGCCAGCAGTTGCCTTGCGTCTGTTTCATATTTCAGTTTTTTTACAAGCCTTGTATAACTTCTTCTCAGCCTCCACAAAAAGATGGGATCACTTGAAAGCCGCACTACCAGCTGCAGGGATTGTACTGAAATCCCTATCAGATACTCGCTGGAGTGCAAGGGCTGATGCTGTTAAAGCAGTGTTTTTACATTACCATGAGATAAAGTCAGCACTGGAGAACATATTGTGACATCCATGGAACTTGAACAGTCCCGCCAACGTAGAATGAGCCGAAACGATGGAGGCGGTTTATTTTTTATAACCCAAAGATGGCGGTTTTAATCGCTCTACAGCAAACGGGACGAGGAAGGTGGCACGAGTCGCTTTTCACTGAGTTAATAATGTTTATTTCTCTAACCAGAAATAATAATAAGACTCGGCAAGAGGAGGGATCCGGGGCGATTCGACGGGATGGTGGTGTGGGTTCGGGCGTGGGGAAAACACAAACAATTCCAATGGATATACAAATCTCAAACCCTCTAAGGCGCCAGGTACACACACACACACACACACACACACACACACACACACACACACACACACACACACACACACACACACACACACACACACACACACACACACACACACACACACACACACACACACACACCGTAGCTGGTCCTGGTGGTCAGGCTGGCCCGTGGTGTCGACGCAACAGTGCCTGGATTGGCGCTGGACGAGCTGACGTCGCGCTCGTCTGGTGTCGACCTCCTGGTCTAGGCCCAAGACCGCTCACAGCCGCCAGGGAGCCAGTTCTGGCGCCAAGATGAGAGCAGGAGAGGGAGGCAGGTCCGCCCGCCGTTCGGTCCCGTACTCCGAGCCAGCAGAACTCCAGAGCCAACCGAGGTGAGGCACGAGGCACAGCAAGGCCACCAGACACGACGAATCGAGGAACGAACCAGCGCAATAAGAGAGCATGCTCCGAGACCCACCGCCTCGACAAGGCGCTTTCTTTTTATGACCCCTCTTCCACTTCTTTTCCCGAACAGAACCTTTTTATACTTGAGTTCTCGTCACTTCCAATCGAGCCGTTTTATTGGCCCTCCGCCGTCGCCTTCCGCCAATCGTGATCAAGGGGCGGAGCCATCCGCAGCACTGTCCTGTTACGTCACGGCAAGCCTACAGGGAATACTAAAAGGGTTTACGCAGACACACTTACCCTAACCCGTCTCCCTATCTAATTACGTGACAATTATCATTTCCCCCTTAAAGAAATGGACATTTACTAGACAACTTATCACCACTGAATTGCTACTTATTACATCGAGATCCTGGTACAACTCGAACAGCATAGCATACCTAATTAAACATGCTAATTACCCTTTGAATGCATACCCCCCCCCCCCCCTCAGACGTAACAATATGTTCTTACAGCAGACAAACTGTGGCTACAAAGCTTGAAGGTGAAGGTCTCAGAAAACAAATGGAATCATTTGAAACAGCACTTCTTACTGTAATATGGTATAAGATTTTGACAAGGTTTAATGCAACCAGCTTATCACTTCAAAAAGTTGAGACTGACCTTCTGTCAGTTGTGAATCTGTATGAGAGTTTGATCTCCTTCATCTCTGAAATGAGACAGCGTCAGTTTGATGAAATACAAGATCAGGCTAGGACTTTTGCTGAGCCTATCTACACAGATACAACAAAAAGAACAAAAAAATAGAAAAAAAATTATTTGATGAATCAGTTGGGATAGAAACTCATCTTGATCCACGTCAGAAGTTCATGGTGGACAATTTTTACACAATATTAGATTGCCTTAGGAATGAATTAGAGTGCAGAGTGAATGCCGATTCGGAAATAAAGAAGCTGTTTAGCTTTTTAACAGAGTATGACAGTATGAACTATGACGACCTCAAAGCTCAACTGGAACTCCTTGTCAGTACCTATTCCAGTGACCTGGAAGCATCTGTTTTAGATGAATTTTTGCAGTTTAAAGACATTTTGTCTTCTGAATCTGACAGGTCAGTGACAAACATTTCCACTTTGTTGAGGTTTAAAGATGGTATTTTGACAACTGCCTTTCCAAACATTAGTATCTTGGTAAGAATGTTCCTTATCATCCCCATTACAAACTGTCAAGGAGAGAGGTCTTTCTCTAATCTATCTCGGGTGAAGAATCACCTGAGATCAACTTTGCGACCAACCAGATTAAACTCGCTTTCATTACTATGCATTGAATCTAACCTCCTACAATCCCTTGACACAAACAGTATCATTGACAAATTTGCCATAGAAAAAGCAGGAAAATGTCATTTTGAACTTCACATAGTTGTGCTTGCAAAATTTATTATGCTTCAGTTTCATTGTATTTTTCCATTATTCCGATAAGATGTACATGATATGGAACTTGATTTACTTTGATGTACTTTGATGTACTTGATATGGAACTAATTTGATTAAAATAATTGATGTGTTAGGGTTAGGGTTAGCATCCGACTGCATCCGAGCCAGAAAGGTAGGTGGCAGAGTGGTAGTCGGTTGGTGTAATTTTACCGCTGCCGGTAGAATGAATCCGGTTCGGCCAGGCATTCCGAGTGCGTGGATCCCTGGTAGCCGAGATCACGTGGTTACTTTGGTACATTGGATCTAGACAAAATAACCCTACACCATGGTCGAGATATTGGCGTTCCATGGTCGGTTAAGCGACCCGCCAGCTCACGGAGTTATCCAAGCGACGGCCTACAATTCCGGGGAGTCTGGTGGAGACAATGCAGCTTTCCCCACCTTGTGGTCATTCTCGCCACCGACCTCCGGCCCG
Source organism: Eptatretus burgeri (assembly GCF_056783735.1). Taxonomy (NCBI): domain Eukaryota; kingdom Metazoa; phylum Chordata; class Myxini; order Myxiniformes; family Myxinidae; genus Eptatretus; species Eptatretus burgeri. The sequence goes on from NC_140969.1 coordinate 87,679,585, forward strand.
CAACAATATATTAATAAATGAGGAAACCCTGCCAATTTAGCCGGCGTTGTGATGGTTGTCAAACTAAAGACAATCTACGAGTGCATACCGTTATGTATCTAACAATCAAATGATGAATTCTCCATTTTGCTGCGCTGCAGTAACAAAACCTGCATTACATGTCCACTTTGACTTGAAAAGAGTTAACATGTATAACCAATATGAGTGCAGAAGTGGAACAAGACAGGGGAAGATGAGAAGGGGGAGGGAGGAAATGCATTGGGCAGGTGAAAAAAATTGGAAAAGAACGGCACTTTAATACCTGTACCAGGTTGAACAGTTTTATGTTTTGTACCCCACTGATAGGCTGGATCTGCATCCGGTCCTAAACCAAAATGTAATCGGCTTGTTCTTGTCACCTACCCAATCAATACACCAACTTTTGTTAAAATCCATACATAACCATTTAAGATATTGTGCTATATATCATTTTTGGCCCTATTTCTCAATGATGAAGAATAACTTGAAAAATTATATTAGCCGGATCTGGATCTTCACCATAATCTAATTCGTCTTCGTCACACACCCCACCTGTCCACCAAGTTTCGTCCGAACGCGCCCATAACTTTTTGAGATATCCTGCTAACAGACAGACAGACAAACAGACAGGGGTGAAAACATACCATGCGACCACCTCCGGTGGCAGGGGTAATATAGAACACGTCGTTTTAGTGAAGGTTTCTGTCAATCTGCATCGGCGGACAGGGAGAACAATAGGTGAAATTAAAAGGACGTTGACCGAGGTATGCTTCTTTTTGTTATTGTTTGGTATGCAGCCTATGGCTACTGGTTGCATCATTTTTCTGGAAGCGCGACTGTGCCGCTGATACAGTGCCCTGTTAACTGTAAGCTGGTTCTCATTTTGCCGACCTCGGAAGGATGACAGGCCGAGTCCACCCACCTGGTGTTATTTCAACTGCGTGATAGGGGCTCAAACTAAAGACCCTAAATTCTTAAGCCAGTCACGTGAACCGTTAAGCTAACACCAGACTTACACTGAGGTACGCAAACTGTCATAGGAAACTAGAAGCTGACGTTTTTGGAATTACCCTTTAGTCGAAGCAAAAGGGGCTATCAATGAACGGCGAATGTCCAAAACGTCAGCTTATTCTTGCTTCCCACAGGAGTTAGCATACTTCAGTGAACATCCTGATTATTTCATCTATTGTTCATGTACAGAAGGCCTATCTCACACTGTAATCGGGGGTACTGATGCCCAATTTCAGTTATCCCACAAAACACTCATAAATAACAAATCTGACTGAAAAATGGCCAAAGGAACGAACCAATGCCATAGTTTTGGGAGAACCATCAACCATCGAACAATAAAATGGTTCAACTTACGATTCCCACGTGGCTGAAGAGATGAAATCACCACTCAATTGCGTCCTGTTATTGTTTGTGGTGGTGGCGGTGGTGATGATTTGCTTTTCGTCCTAGGCCCTATGGAGATGACATAGCACCAAGGAGGTGATTACAAGGGGATCTGATAGAGATGCTTAAGATAATGAAGAGTATAAACAGAATAAGTACAGATGTGTGTTTCAAAAGAGTGGACAGTGACACATCCAGGGTGTACAAATAAGAGAGGTTTAATCTTGCCTCAGAGTAAAGAGAAGAGTTGGGACAGTAGCAAGAGAGGAATATTTCATAAGAGGGTCGTTAATTAATGGAATAGTCTCCCTGGAAAGGTAGTGGCAGAGAAAGTCTTATTCTTATTATTATTACTAGTGCGGGCCCGTAGGTGCGTGCCAGTATGTGCAGCTTCGTGCCTGCAGTATCAGGTCCCCAGCATCAATTGTGACGTCATATCGAACGAAGAATTGTGACGCCCCCTCTCTCTCGCCCCCCCCCACTCTCCCCCCTCCTGTCCCCCCTCCTCTCTCGCCCCCCTCTATCCCTCCTCTCTCTTGCCCTTCTCCTCTCTCGCCCCTCTCTCTGTAAATGTATTCACAAATGTCTACCAAGCACAACACTTAATTCCAACCTCGGGAAAAAAACAGCTTTCAAACCCTTGGGAAACAGCTGTTTCCCTCGGGAAAATTCAAACCTTGGGATTAATTAATAATTTGAATAATAATCAAACCTTGGGAGTAAATAATTAAATAAATTAATAATTAAAGAATAATCAAACCTTGGGAGTAATTAATTAATTCAAACCTTGGGAAAGAACAGCTTTCAAACCTTGGGAAACACTTGGGAAACAGCTGAAATGGATGAGGAAGAACGATATCAAACTTTGACAAAGGTACATACTCAGGTCCCCAGTGTCGATTGTGATGTCATACCAAACGAAGAAGAAAAAGAATTGTGACATCAATCGTGCAAAAAAAACCAAAATAAAATTTAAATAAACATTAATTGTGACGTCATTCGTGATGTCATAGCACCGTGTCCTGTCATTGGTTGACAGATACATGGCCGTAACTTGGGAACCGCTCGTCCGATTGATATCAAACCTTGAAAAGGCACATCCGCGGGGCCTCGGCAATATTCCTGGCAAGTTTCAATTCGATCGGACCGGTGGTCGTCTGGTTATTAATAATTTGGGAAAAAAAATGGCATGAGAAGGTGGAACGACACCTTCAGCTGCCATATATACACCTTTTCAACACTGAAAAAGCAATAAAATGGCCGTAACTTGGGAACCGCTCATCCGATCGATATCAAACCTCGAAAAGGCACATCCGGGGGTCCCCGGCAATATTTCTGGCAAGTTTCAATGAGATCGGACCGGCGGTCGTCGAGAAACGGCGGTCGCAGACAGACAAACAGACACACACACAGATTGCTGGAATTATAGATAGATTAATGGCCACAATTATTCCCATGTTCTTAAGGGGTTGAACAGAAGAAAGCTTGACCAAAGTCTTTCACGAACTGGCTGACCAGGCCTAACGTTCGACAAAGGTTAGGGCAGGAATTTGAAATTTGCTCATGGTGCCGTTGATAGCTCATCTTGTCTTCACGAAGGACACCGTGGGATCTTAAACATCTACCAACTAATGAGTGGCACAGAAACAGTAGAAAGGTATAAAGTGGAATTTGATGGGTCCCTCAAACCATTGGGGATAGAAGGGTGCATGGACATTGCAGGAATGGTGAGTAGCTGGGGTATTTATGAGTGATTGCATACCTGGTGGGATCTCTGTTCATGAACCTCACCCCATGAAATTAACTAGAAACTGATGGATTAAATGAATGTGGTGCTGATAAAGTACAGGCATGATGGGCTAAATGTACTCTGGTGTCCAAGGCCCATGTATAGCCTTAATAAGTAGGGTGTGTTCCGTTATCAAGCACCTTGCTATTGTTTGCCAAGTGAGCCGTTCCACTTTGCAAGCCACTTGGCAAGCGGAGCAAGTTATCAAGGGCTCGGTGTGTTTCGTTAGCAAGGAGCTTGCTATAGCTTCTAAGCCAGTCTTTCCATATCCACTACTTTACAAGCCACTCACCTTGCCGAACGGAGCAAGCGACGAAGACAGGTCTAAATCTTGTGTATGACAAATTACAGCTCACAGATCTAAGTCCAAGTTGGTCAGCCAAGTCACAGCACTGTCTGGTGTTCGATAGATTGCCCTAAATTATTCGTTAAATTTCCGTAGGTGCCACTCATTCACAATGCGATGAATAGTCTGATCTGGGTGACCACAGTCACGTGCTGGGTTGTCTTTAAAATTCCATTTATGGGGTTGGTGTGATGTCCTTGCATGGAGAGTACAGATCCTGCTGAGCACAGACCACAGTTTCCAGGAGAGGTCAAAACATGGAGGCTCTTCTGTCGGATCACTCACCAGGTCTTTGTTAGCAATGTTGTTGTCTGTCCAGAGATTGCACCACTTGTCCTTTGTGTTAAACCCCACTTAACTCATAACATTTGAACAGCCCCAGAAAGGTTTGCGTGACTTGAGTCACATATTTGGAAGATTTGAGGTGCTTCATGATGTTCGCACAAATGGCGACCCATAGTCTGATTCAAAATGATACCACAACCAATGAAATGGTCAGAGGCACAACCCTGTTATGTTATGTACATTCATAATCTATCTATACTACAAAAAGCCATTCACGTCTGTCTGTCTGAGGAAACAGTTACATTGTGCACTTGGCTTATGTCTCTTAATTAAATGTACTGTTTGAATGTCAGTTGCACTGCGACGACGTCTATTAGAACATAGCTTTTAAACGTTTAGAGTTTAGACCAATGAGAATACTTCGACCCCTTTGGACCCTTCAGACCAGCAGTTCTGAATCTGGGGTTCATGGATACCCACTGGGTGTGTGAGATCCATTTTGATTTGAGACATCGAAAGAGAATCTGTTTCTTCTTCTTCTTCTTTTGGCTGCTCCCGTTAGGGGTCACCACAGCGGATCATCCGTTTGATCCGCATAGTGATTTGGCACATGTTTTACGCCGGATGCCCTTCCTGACGCAACCCTGGTCGCCTCTTACGACACAGGGATAGAAAGAGAAGCTGTTTGTACACGTCATATTCTTCTATAATATTAAATAAGCAAATGTATGTATGTATGTATGTATGTAACGTCTGAAAAAAATCAGAGGAAAAAAAAATAGGGGTGGGCCGATCTCCACCAAATTTTGCAAATGTTTTGGTAGTCCCCAGGGTCAGGTCATGGGCACGACCTCTCCTCTCCCCCCCCCCCACCATTCATGTGAGGGGGGGTTAAGATGGCTTGATGCCTAACGCTGAGACCAAAAGGGTACACCGACTGAAAAAAGGTTCAGAACCACTGCTTTAGACCATTTCTCTGATGCTGATTGTCCTGTTGTTGGAGTCTCCTAATCTACATCACCCAACTCTCTCCTCATACCCTCAAGGTTTGCCTTCTTAAAATCTAATAGCATCACTATGCCATCCTGAACTCTAACTCTTTACAGAATCTTTGCACACACGATGTTATTGTTACTTGCTCCTCAATGCTCCCCAACCTCCACCTCCTCCACCATATTGAGATGGTTACTTGAAAGGTCTAACACTGCACTCCCCCTCGTGGACTAATCTACAAACTGGGTTAAAAAGCAATCCTCGACTAAAATTAGGAAATCCTCATCCGCTCTGCCCTTTCCCTGTTCCTGGACCCAATCTATCCCTCGCAAGTTAAAATCCCCCATAATCAATACTCTTCCCTTACCACATGCCCTTTTGAATTCTTTATGTACTACTGGTGTTGGCTCAATGGTTCGGGTGGTGGGCTTGGGATCCTAGGATACCGAGTTCAAATCCCACTCTTCCGTTGAATACCAGGTGGGGTTGACGCTGCCAGTCATCCTTCCGGGGTCGGCAAAATGAGTGCCAGTATGCTGGTAAACTGTGTCGGAGTGGCGATCCGTCCAGGATTGTGCCCAATAGCCAAGGAGACTGCTTAGGTAGCACAAACGGTCTGCACGGATATGGTCCCAATGGATGGGATGTACTACTCCTTCTTCCTCATCCTTCACACCCAGAGCCTAATCAAAGCATCCCACCAGTATCTTACTGTTTTTACAATCTCTCATCTCTACCCATACAGAATCCTCTATATTTATTTATTTCATACTTTTATTGTTACTTCTACTTTTCATCCTAATTCTTCAAGATCTACAAACATGCAAAACTCCACTTCACTCCACAAAATGCATCGTGGTAGGTGAATAGAGAAGCGTGGTAGGTCAATACAGAAGCGTGGTAGCTCAATAGAGAAGTGTGGTAGGTCAATAGGTCAATAGAGAAGTGTGGTAGGTCAATAGGTCAATAGAGAAGCGTGGTAGGTCAATACAGAAGCGTGGTAGCTCAATAGACAAGTGTGGTAGGTCAATAGGTCAATAGAGAAGTGTGGTAGGTCAATAGGTCAATAGAGAAGTGTGGTAGGTCAATAGGTCAATAGAGAAGTGTGGTAGGTCAATAGGTCAATAGAGAAGCGTGGCAGGTCGCTCCTCTTTCTGACTTCCCATTTCTTTTTCTCCCCCTCCCCCCTCCCTCCCTCCTCTTTCTGACTTCCCATTTCTTCCCCCCCTCCCTCCCTCCCTCCTCTTTCTGACTTCCCATTTCTTTTTCTCCCCCTCCCCCTCCTCTTTCTGACTTCCCATTTCTTTTTCTCCCCCTCCCCCTCCTCTTTCTGACTTCCCATTTCTTTTTCTCCCCCTCCTCTTTCTGACTTCCCATTTCTTTTTCTTCCCGCCCTCCCTCCCTCCCTCCTCTTTCTGACTTCCCATTTCTTTTTCTCCCCCTCCTCTTTCTGACTTCCCATTTCTTTTTCTTCCCGCCCCTCCCTCCCTCCTCTTTCTGACTTCCCATTTCTTCCCCCCTCTCCCTCCCTCCTCTTTCTGACTTCCCATTTCTTCCCCCTCTTTCTGACTTCCCATTTCTTCCCCCTCCCTCCCCCTCCTCTTTCTGACTTCCCATTTCTTCCCCCTCTTTCTGACTTCCCATTTCTTCCCCCTCCCTCCCTCCTCTTTCTGACTTCCCATTTCTTCCCCCTCCCTCCCTCCTCTTTCTGACTTCCCATTTCTTCCCCCCTCCCTCCCTCCTCTTTCTGACTTCCCATTTCTTCCCCCCTCCCTCCCTCCTCTTTCTGACTTCCCATTTCTTCCCCCTCCCTCCCTCCTCTTTCTGACTTCCCATTTCTTCCCCCCTCCCTCCCTCCTCTTTCTGACTTCCCATTTCTTCCCCCTCCCTCCCTCCTCTTTCTGACTTCCCATTTCTTCCCCCTCCCTCCCTCCTCTTTCTGACTTCCCATTTCTTCCCCCTCCCTCCCTCCTCTTTCTGACTTCCCATTTCTTTTTCTCCCCCCCTCCTCTTTCTGACTTCCCATTTCTTTTTCTCCCCACCCCCTCCTCTTTCTGACTTCCCATTTCTTTTTCTTCCCCCCCCCCACCTCCCTCCTCTTTATGACTTCCCATTTCTTTTTCTTCCCCCCCCTCCTCCCTCCTCTTTCTGACTTCCCATTTCTTTTTCTCCCCCCCTCCCTCCATCCCTCATGTTAAACTCGTTAGCCGTTGCTACACAATCAATTCGTTCAAGGAAGTTGTCACAAAACTGAAAACGACGGCCCAGACAGCACCGTTGCCATGGAGACCGCCAAGTTGTTAAGCGGTACCGAGCACTCCGTTCCATCGGACTTCTTGCTCGAGCGCTTTAAATCGAGCAAGCTGCTCGGCGAGCGGTAAGCAAGCCGCTTACTAACGGAACACACGCCAGAGATGGGTAAAAAACAACCAGAATGAAAACGCAATTTCATCGTCGGTTTAAAATGAAGGTTATGGTTAAACACCACCAATCACCACACCACTATATTCATGATAAAACATTTCTTTGAATCGTTCTTCATGTTAAACACGTGAAATCATCACAAACAGCAGAAGGTAACGAATGATTGACATTTTAACAGAAGGTCGGGCGAGATGAACCGCTGCGCTCATAATATCCACAGTCTATGTGGAGAATTCTGGATTCGGAAAATCAATGGGAACGTCACAGAATCCGAGACACGACCGCCTCACGCCTCACCTCGGAAGGTTTTCCTCAAGAGCGAAATGGACGCAGCTCGTGCTCGTATGACGCCTCAGCTTTTAGGGAGTTTTTTTTTCCTCAAAGTAACGTTTACCAAGGTGATAATTAGCACGATATAATTTTATTTGATTCACTTTATACTATAAAAGTTTAAAACATGACAATGATGAGTGATAATTTTACCTCAGGTACCATTGAGGATGTATATCGAGAGATTGTTTAGCACAACCGGTGTTCACTACTCTTAATATTATTCACCACTCAGATTGAATGTCCCGTATGTTGTATTTAATAAATTAATAGTAATTATAAAAAATCAACAATTTCCAATAAATTCCTTACATATGTATCGTTAATAAAATTAAAATAAATAAAAAAAACTCATTCTCATTACGTTTGGCGGCGCATGCGTGACGTATTTCCGCCCTCACCGGAAGTCGATCCTTTCCAACGCCTCGTGGCTGTCGACGTTCTTCGCCGCCATGGGTCGCGTTATCAGGAGTCAGAGAAAGGGTCGTGGTTCGGTGTTCAAGGCGCACACACACCACCGGAAGGGAGCGGCTCGCCTTCGCGCTCTTGACTACTCGGAGCGCCAGGGTTACATCAAGGGGATCGTAAAAGACATCATTCATGATCCAGGCCGCGGCGCCCCCCTCGCGCGCATCGTGTTCCGCGATCCCTACCGCTACAAGCGCCGTGTCGAGACATTCATCGCGGCCGAGGGGCTCCATACCGGGCAGTTCATCTACTGCGGGAAGAAAGCGCAGCTGTGCGTGGGCAACGTGCTTCCCGTGGGCGCCATGCCCGAGGGAACCATCGTGTGCGCTCTGGAGGAGAAGGCCGGAGACCGAGGTTCCCTGGCCAGGGCCTCGGGAAACTACGCCACCGTGATCTCGCACAACCGCGACACCAACCGCTCCAGAGTCAAGTTACCCTCGGGAGCCAAGAAGGTCATCTCTTCGGCCAACCGAGCCATCGTCGGGGTGGTCGCCGGCGGCGGTCGCATCGATAAGCCCCTGCTCAAGGCCGGACGGGCGTACCACAAGTACAAGGCGAAGAGAAACTGCTGGCCCCGCGTCCGTGGTGTGGCCATGAACCCCGTGGAGCACCCCTTCGGCGGTGGCAACCACCAGCACATCGGAAAACCATCGACGATCCGGCGCGACGCCCCCCCGGGCCGCAAGGTCGGCCTGATCGCTGCCCGGAGGACGGGTCGTCTCCGCGGAACCAAGGTCGTCGTGGACAAGGAGACATGAGGACGTCCAGCAGGGGAGAAGACCTGGGGCCGTTGGGACTTTTACCCCTTTCTGTTTTCCTCTCTCTGTCCCTCTTCGTCACCCCTCGTCCTCCCTCTTCGTCACCCCTCGTCCTCCCTCTTCGTCACCCCTCGTCCTCCCTCTTCGTCACCCCTCGTTCTCCCTCTTCGTCACCCCTCGTCCTCCCTCTTCGTCACCCCTCGTCCTCCCTCTTCGTCACCCCTCGTCCTCCCTCTTCGTCACCCCTCGTCCTCCCTCTTCGTCACCCCTCGTCCTCCCTCTTCGTCACCCCTCGTCCTCCCTCTTCTTCGCCCCTCGTCCTCCCTCTTCGTCGCCCCTCGTCCTCCCTCTTCGTCGCCCCTCGTCCTCCCTCTTCGTCGCCCCTCGTCCTCCCTCTTCGTCACCCCTCGTCCTCCCTCTTCGTCGCCCCTCGTCCTCCCTCTTCGTCGCCCCTCGTCCTCCCTCTTCGTCCTCCCTCTTCGTCGCCCCTCGTCCTCCCTCTTCGTCACCCCTCGTCCTCCCCCTCCGACGTCCTACATTTACCTTCATATTTTCAAACTTGTTTCTGCAATTATCTCCATGAATAAACCGTTCTGGCTCACGTTTGCAGCCCCAGAACATGATGTGCCTTTTAGTCGTGTTTTATGGTCCGTTTATAAAATGTTGTGCTCGTGCAGATCTGTTCCAGGAAAACCCAAATCCAGGTTCGTTGGCAGCAGCAGGTTCTGCATTGTTGAGCACTCTTCGACCTGCATTGTGGAGCATTCTGCCCGTTGTTTACAGTTCCTCCATCACATTGAATGGATCATGATGACTGCGCACACAGTTTTGGAATTGCATCCATCGTCTTAAAATCTCCAAATTTGAATCGTGGGATGTATTTAATATAAATGGCTTCCTGAGCTCTGACCTGTAACCTTTGCTTATGACACGGCCTCTCTGATGCGGTGCACATTGATTGGTATACATGTGTTGGATGTCTTTTCAGGAAGCTTGTGATTTGACCAGAATTGATCTGCTTTAACTTCCTTCCTTCCTTTGAACCTCCATTTTTACCTCTGCCCCCCGGAGGTGAAGGAAGTTATGTTTTTCACCTACCTCCTGTCTGTTTGTGTGCAGGATATCTCACAAAGTTGTGGACAGGTTCAGGGTCATTCCGTGCCAACTCACCTAAATTTCAAAAACCTCCCCAGGTCACATCCTCAGATTTTGCTGGAAAAATTCTTAAATGTAGATTTATTTGGCTCTACCCACCATGCAGAAGATTGGCTTTCAATTCCTCATAGTTTATAAAATATCTATCTCAAGAGACCTTTGAAATTTGGCCCTAAAAATGCCAAATGTGAAAAACGCATTTTTTTTCAACTTCAGGGGCTTATAATTTTATAATGGACTCCTCTAGAAAGTTAATATTGCAAATATTTACTAATTGGCATCCAGATTTTTCAATTATGGCATCATCAGAGTTATGGCACTCTAGAGGAAGCCAAAAATGGCTTTTGGGCCAAAATGAGTGAAAATAAGGTGAAACTATAGGAGCCCTCCTGAAAATATGGAACTTAGAATTTTTTTCCTCATAACAGTGATTATAGGGTCATCTATCCATAGATACATTTTTGTTGGGATAATACAGTTAGGTGATGAATTATAAAAGTTTTAACATAAGTCCTTGCCTCCGAGGGCTCTAAAATGGACCAATTTTGTCCCCTGGTTTGACCATGTGGCGAGGGTTTTCGGATCTTCATTTTTTTTCGAAAGATTGCCTCATATAAGATGTGTCTACTGACCGAATAATTTTATCTAACGCCCATGGCTTCATATTAAACTAAATTTTTATTTACATGCACGTTTTTTATAATTATTCACTTTCATATTCATGAGTTTATAAATCTGAAACTGAACACTCGAGCAAAGTGATACTGCAAATATTTATAAACTGGCATATGAAATTTAAGGATCTGTTATCAGAATGCCTGATAAATGCATATGTTTCTATCTGTAGGAAGTTGAAAATGCCACTTTGACCAAAAATGGTGAATATGCAGGGGGCATTAACTGAGGTTATGTAACAACTTAGATTAATTACACTGGTCAACAATTTTTTACTTTCTGAATGTTGTCTAGATTTCTACAAGTGAATTAGGGTATTCTGGCACTGCTGAATCAGGAAATGGCATCCGTTTCTCTCCATCAGGTCAGGTTTTTGTGCTAAGTTGATTTGAAAAAATCAGATCTTGTGACAAAATCAATTACATTTTTGTGGCATTATCAGCTGATTTTTGTCAACACATATCATCCTAAACATGTTTTTAAGAAAAAAAAAATGTTTTGCCAACAACATTTATTGATTACATGATAGAAACATCGATTACTGTCATCTGAATGGTGGGCATTGATAAAGGTAAGTACAAGTAAATTGCATGTTGCGTCACCACTGTTCAAACTTCAGGGCTTGAACTTCCGTTTCTTCGAACTGGAATGTTCAGCGGCAGGGAGGTCTCTCTTCAGATTCCAACAGTAGTCAGCCATCATGACTGCGTCCCAGCGACCCTGATACCTGGTCTCCATCTCCTTCATGTCCTGATGGAATCTCTCCCCCTGCTCGTCACTCATTGAACCCAAGTTCTCAGGAAACCGGTTCATATGTGAAAATAGGTAGTGCATCTTGATGCTCATGTTGCAGCCCAGGTTTCTGAAAGCAGTCAGCATGTTGTTGACAAGTTCTGCGTAGTTTCTGGCCTTATTGTTGCCAAGAAAGTTCTTCACTACCAAAACAAATGTCTTCCACGCTTCCAATTCCACTTCGTTCATTGAGTTTTTGAACTCTGGATCTCTGATGAGCTGATGGATCTGAGGACCATCAAAGATGCCAGCTTTCAACTTCTCCATGGTCAATCCTGGAAAAGCCTGGCACAAGTAAGTGAAGCAGTCACCATCTTTGTCCAGAGCCTTGGTGAACTGCTTGATTAAGCCGAGCTTGATGTGCAGCGGTGGGAAGAGTATTCTGTCTCTGTGTAGGTATTGTACATTCTTCAGAGTTCAGTATATTAAAAAAATACAACTTTTTTGTATCACATTATTACAAAATCTGCCCCATTAACTTTAGTTTTGATCCACGAACTTTATGCTTTGCCTCACCAATTTTTGGAAGATTTTGAGGTTTTATGACTTCAAACTGATCCCTTTTCGACATAATCACCCAGAACTATCGTACCTGAATACTTCTTGTCATTAAAATAATTATTTCCAATCAAAACGATTATTTGACATGACATTTTACCCCCACCAACTTCTTCTAAAATGCTCCACACATGCGTACATGTGAACAAAAATGTAAAAAACGATATGTGGCCATATCTCAAAAACTTGACCTGATTGAACAAAACTAATGTGATTTTTGGATTCAGCGCATCAGATTCGTCCTAAATCAGCTTAAAAAATGCAGACAACAAATTTGTTGTTGACCAGTGTTATTCTTCTCATAAATTAATAATTATAAGTACATTTTTTATTCAAAAATAAATTCTTGTAATGATGATCCAAACATATGCTTGGGTTTTAATTTATAAACATGTCCTACAGTTCTCTATTTGAAGTCATTAGTTATGACATACACCACTAGATGGAGTAATGGTCTGTCACAACACGAGGAGAAGCACAGTCAACCTGTCTGTCTGTTTGGAGAACAAAGGAAATGGATGCAGAAAAACCTCGGCCCAGTGGCACAAGTTTGACAAGTAGATGCACTGTTGGAACCAAATTAGATCAGGAGCGACACAAGACCTATTGTACAAGGAAGGTTGGGCGAAAACAAGTTGCTGCTTTGGAGAAGAAGTCACAAGAATTGATTACATGGAGATCAGGAATTACTTTCAGTTCAGAAGACAGTATTTGCCTCCATCATAATCAAATTCTTCTTTGTGACATCACAAGAAATCCAACAAAATGCAATGGAGTATGACCTTGAGAAGCGCTTCAGAGCAACAACAACCATTGCTGGTACACGGTCACACCATGGTTTCCTGCCAATCTCCGATACACGTCTGGAGATGAGAAGGGTTTCTTCTGATGCTGTATCATCAACAGTATGCACAGGACCGGAAACCACACAAGCTCATCTGTCCCAGTTATTAGTCCCAACCCTAACTGAACTGGATATATACCAGGCTGGGAAATATATTGCCTATGTTTATGACAGAATATAATATTATATTGATATTTTATATTTATAAGAATATAAAATATATTGCCTATGTTTATAGTCTTTAGTTAGTTAGTTAGTTAGTTAGGGAAGTCTTTAAAAGCCAGTTCTTCTGCATGGGGAGAGTATCATTTGCTGTCGGTACAGTTGTGCTGCTGATGCAGCGCTCCCTGTAGATTAGAGGATGAATTGCAATTTGTTCAGGGTGCCGGCAATAGCCGCCTCCTCTGTGCGAAAGACGCTGCGATCGTTACCGTCCACAAACTCGTGCCAGTGTACGAGACACCCAGTTTAACATCTATCAGATGGACGTCTCACCCACATTGAATCACTCTGCCCATGAAACACCGATGGCAGTTTATAGCAGGGTTGGGTTTCAAACCCAGGCTCGACAGCTTACAGACGAGTGTATCCCTCTCAGCTATCCTGCCAGCCCGTATTTCTTCATTTCAGGGGTGAAATATTTAACTCCTTCCCTTCCTCTCTCCACATTAATATTGTGCCATCACCAACTTCACCCACTCGTACCTCCTCATAACCTGCTTTCTCAATCTCAGTAACAGACAGGTCTCGTGAGAACAATTATCCAAACTACCTTCAGGTTCCAATTCACAATCCTGTGAGAAGTCTGTAGAATTGGCACTTAAGTAATATAGTGAGGATCCTAATTATGTGAATAAATGATCCTAAATTAATTTTATATTTTTCATGGTACATAAATAAAACGCCAAAATGAAATAAAGATTAAACCATTTAATTAAAATAAGGAGATGATGGAATATCATGATATTTCACAGACATAATGTGCTTCTTGCGTCTGCCTTTCGATAGATGTTCGTGATGTGGACCGTGATGCAGGTGGAAATGGCGTGATCAGAACAAGCCCAAAATCTCGCCCGCATCCGTGTCCAGGTCGATGTCGTAGTAACAGAGTCTGACTGGCAGGCCGGGCAGCATGGTGATCTGAAATGTAAACAAGACTCAGTAAAATAGAAGCAGGAAATAAATACAAGTCACGATATTCCAAATGGTAAATTGCCATTCGGATGCAGCACATGGCTGCAGCTTAGTAGCAGTTATTGCAGGGAAGTGGCTGTGCCGCTGATGCAGTGCCCCCTGGAGGTTGGAATTGGTATTTGGCCAGGGTACTTGGGATAGCTTGATGTAATTCATTGTCAAGGTCTCGTGATTAACAACCTTAAAAAAAATGGCCACAAGTCCACTCCAGTGTATGCACTACTCTCAAGGCGGTTCCTGTAAATTCAATGCAGCTTGACATGCTGCTTCACACAGTAGGTTGGTGTATATAAGAAAAGAAAAGCTGTCATGGTGAACTATTTTTCAACATGCCAAAGCTGAGTTATACCAGTAATTAAATTAATTATATCTTTAGAGGAAAAGCGATTGTGCACAATCCCCACAAAAACACTTTTATATAGATATATTTATATAGATATATATATATATATATATATATATATATATATATATATATATATATATATATATATATATATATATATATATATATATATATATATAGATATATATATATATATATATATATATATATATATAAAGATGTATATATATATACATATATATATATATATATATATATATATATATATATATATAGATATATATATATATATATATAGATATATATATATATATATATATAGATATATATATATATATATATAGATATATATATATATATATATATATATATATAGATATATCTTCTTCTTCTTCTTCTTCTTCTTTCGGCTGCTCCCGTTAGGGGTCGCCACAGCGGATCATCCGTATGATCCGCATTGTGATTTGGCACATGTTTTACGCCGGATGCCCTTCCTGACGCAATATATATATATATATATATATATATATATATATATATATATATATATATATATATAGATATATATATATATATATATATATATATATATATATATATATATATATTTATATAGATATATAAATAATTATATAGATATATATTTATATAGATATATATATATATATATATATATATATATATATATATATATATATATATATATATATATATATATATATATATATATATATATTGTTACTGATTCGCGCCCGCCGGCGTGCTGACGGCCACGTAACTCGAATCGCGGCACGTCGCCCACCGGACGGACAATCCAGTCGTGACCCTCTCGGACTAACGCCGGGAACCAGTCACGGGTGGACCTTTCGGTCTCACCGCGATCGAGCCAATCAGCCCCCGCGTGGGATAGGGTTGCTCGCCAAATTCGACCTACCTAAGTACCCACGTGGAGAGTAGACCGGGCGATCGCACCTCGCCGCAGGTCGACTTCGGACACGGGCCACTTAAGCGACCCGTTCCGTACTATCGGGATAACCGAGCGGTGTTATCGTCGACCTCGACGGTTCGATTAATTATCGGACGTATTCAGCCCACTACCAACCCTTTACGTGAAGCAAGATGAGGATTCAATGAAGGAAATGACGAAGCGAAGCGGGAAACAGTTCGACACAAAGCACATTTATTCGCGATGAACGGAAAGCACATATATTCAATTCCACCAAAAGCACACAGAAAAGAAAAACACAATTCAATTTACACAAAAAGCAAATGCGACAATGCAGATCTAATACCGATTACACGAGCACACGGCAACACTTATACAATTTTACTTCACAGACGGCGCCGACAACACATACCCAAAACCAAGGAAAGAATACCCTCAAGGATGAGGCGGGCCTGAGGCCGAGACCGGGTCGGGCCTACCCGTCTGGTGATGAGACGCGGAGCGGCGATGGTGCCTCAACTCCGCGGGCCTCGCGGGCAGTGTCTGGTAGGGGGTGGGAAAGGGGCCCCCTTGGTCGCACTATCTCAGCGCGGGGGGAAACAGGAGGGGGTTGCTGATGCTCGGGGTATAGAGGATTTTTATTGTCCCGCGACGAGCGTCTCCACCTCGGCCAGGTCGCGCTGTCGGCCTCCCTGGGGTGCAGCTCCCTGCACGACGCGAGCACCCCCTCGTCTGCCCTCGCCGCCTCTCCACAGCTCCGTCCCCTCCGCTCCGACTCCAACGCACACGACGACCAGCTCCTTCTTGCCAACTCCACCGCCCGCGAAGTCTTAACTCTCTGTTCCCTCTCGAATCTACTACTCACTGGACTGACGAACACGGTCGCTTATATCAGCCCCGTGGCTTCGCCCTCTCATCTTTGACCCCCTCCCTTCGACCTTTCACCTCGCTCCCCATTGGCCCGAGAAAAAGTGGGCGTGAATGCTTTTTGATCCATAAATTTGCATATATCGATCGCCTTCCAACGCCCTGGAGGCGGGGCCAAATCGCCCCTCGCTCACCGATTGGACGGCAAAAAGTGGGCATGTGTCGTTTTTGATCCGTTTTTGAAGCACAAAATCCGTGATTTTGTACACGCTGTTCGGCGCGCGCCCTGCACGAGTCCAACACCGGTACCCACAAGCGGCGCAAGAACGGTGGCGATGCGACGGTTGCGAGGTGTGACGTGAAGGTCGTGGCGGTTGTGGTGAAGCGGCGTTGTGGTTGGTGGTTGATGTTGTGACTGGTGGTGGTAACAATGGCGGTTGGTCCAAATTAAAGATAGTAAAAGAAAAACGGCTATCCTGAAGAGTCGCAGCACGCATAAATGACATGTATTCCCACTAGACAACGGGTTTGGGCCTAACTACACATGTACTTACCGAGATACCTCACCTAAGGGACCTGAATGGTGGTTTGCGAATTTGGTAACCACAACACTACCCCCTCCCTTTTTTACAGACTTGTCCCGAGTCGTCAAATTTTCGTGTGCCATCATGTGTAGTTTTCCCCTAGTACATTTTACCTACGGATCCCTGAGTGCGACATTCATGGTATTCATGTCCCCAAAATAAATAACCTGAGGGCTGCGTAACTATCTAAACAAACTCACTCACACGGACGACTTAAATAAAATTGCCGGCGCTAGGACAGACATGCCGGGGGCGCACTCATATTTACAGTACATCTTAACCTTAACTTACAAATTTTACATTAAACCATGGCCCAGGATCATTGAACTCTGCAAAAAGAAAGCAGTTAGCAGGGAGCCAGGCTGCCCGCATGCAGTCTCTGGCTCAAAACAATGCAGGTGACAGGGAACGTGGCTGGCTGCTCACACGCAGTCCAAGGCCTTCCCTTTTGAACTGAACGCAGTGAACCACAACGGTGCATGGGCTGCACAACGCAGTCTCCGTGCCAGCTCAAGTGGCACACGCAATGAGCACAACGAATGGATGGATGAACACAAACACGGTGCACGGGCCGCCACTGCAGGCCCGTGTTGTAGCTGCCAACAGGGCAGTTCTTGCAGCTTGCAAACTGTTGCTTTTACGATCCTGGCGCACATGGCAATGAACAGGGGGGGGGGGGTAAAGCAAAAATTGAACGGGGCTGTTGAACATGGGCAGTGGGCATGGCATGGCAAAGGCAGCAGGCAAACTCAGCCCGCAGAATAAGGCCGCTGCAGGCAAACACAGCCGGCAGATGAACTGGCCGGCACAGGCCTTGACGCAAAACACGGCCAGCCGATGGCACAGGCCTTGCAGCAAAACAACAGCTGCCGATGAAGTGGGCCGGCCTCTGCCTTGCAGCAACGCAGCCAGCAGATGAAGCTGGCCAACCTTTGCCGTTCAGTGGAGGTTGGTGGAGGGAGTGCGGTGGTGCTGGCCACTTGGAAGGTGGGCTCGGACCTACCTACCTGTCTCCCTCCCACCTATCGCCTTTGCCTGTCACTGTACATACCCACTCCCTTAATTTTTCAAACCCCAATTTAGCCCCAACTTATTTTTTTGTTGTTTTTATTTTTACTTCCCCACTATAAATCGTCCCCTAACCCCCTTTACTGTCCTTGTTCGGCTAACCTATCCTGCCACCTAGCCTACTCCCAACCCCTACGTTCCCTTCCCGGAGGGGAATAAGGGAGAGCTAACGTCCTGTGCCGAGGCCCAACGAAGCCTCAGAATGGCCTCCCCAGAGTTCAGTGATCTATAACCAAAGTGGGTCCAGCGGCCCACAACGACAGCGAGGGGATGGATGGTGCGGAGGGGTACACTTCCTAATCTACCCTATCCATTTAACTGTTAAACTACCCCGGGGCTTTCAACAAGCGCCTCTCGCTTAAACTATTGGTTCTAACAACCCAGATTCCCGTCGCCTGTGTTGGTGTCCTCACAATTTCGGGCCTCGCCCCCCAATTTTCTCTCCGTGCCCTCACACGGTCTCCTGGCTAGGACACGTGGCTCCCTTTGGCAGGCACGACCCTCTGCCGAATCTCCCGCTATGGCACCCCCGGGCACTACAGTGCCTCCGAGCCTACCAGCTCCCTAACACCGGGGAGTGCCCCCCATGGCACCTCCCCTGAAACGCACACGTGGCAGGCCGGCCTCCCGGGCCCCTTTCCGAGGGTCACCCGTGCCCACAACACTGCCCACGCGGCTAATGGCGCCCCGGGCCCCCGCACCAAGCAGGCGCACCCGTGCCCACTACGCTATCCCGGCCCCCACGGGCCCTTGGCCTACCACGGCCGACTAGCCTGGTGCCCGGGGTACCCACTCAGCGATACTCACCTTTCGCAGCCACGCTCCCAAGCCCGTCAACAGGGCTCCTGCACCCCTCCAAATGGGTCTCGAGCCTACTTTCCCACCAACAACAAAACGACCTCCATTTTTCAATTTGACTAACCCAGCGAACTCACTTTATACTGACCCCGGGGTCCCTTGGGCGGGAGTCACTCCTCCCCCCAATCACTCATCGCACCATGCATTCCCCATTCACTCCACACACACAGACCCGCTGGCCTCACTCACTCAACATGTACACGTACTCACCTCACAACTCACCAACAACTCTTCAACAAACTCACCGCTGAACTCTGCCATCCTCCTAACTACCTCCCCTAACTAACTCGTGCTCCCACGTCGTCCCTTATACTACAGCACGTTCCTTTTAACCTACGTAGCTAAGCTACGTCCCCTCTACACATTCACAAGTCTGTCACTGTCTCCAAATAATTCATTTTATTTCCCAACCTAAATCTGGCTACAATCCCTCAAAGTAATCCATTCCACGGGCCCCATGAGGACTTACCCCTGCCCCATGGAGCCGGTCTAGCTAAGCTAACCCTTCCCCCTAACTAGTTTCCATCCTGTGCCCAGGTAAGGGGGTCTTCCACCCCTTGCCCAGGAATCCTGTGCACCCGAAAGTGAGGCTTGTTTTTTTTTTTTTTTCCATGCGCAGCACCTGCGCGGCAACTCAGAGCTCGCGCACTTTGCACCTGCCCGTGACGTCATGCAGCTGCACGTGTTCCTCGTCCCTCCTTGGACGGTACCATCCGGCAGAGATACCCCTCCTGCCGGATTCCAACCACACGTGCAGCCATGACGTCACCGTGCGCATAAAAAAAAAAACACAAGCCCCACGTCTCGAGGGGTTCCCCACGCGAACACATGTGCTTTGCCCGTTGGAGCTTAACACACACGATCGCGTGGAGATCCCGTCCGGTCCAAATCCATTATCCTGCCTAAACTCTGTCCGTCCGCGGGATCGGCAAATCCACCGCGTGCGTTTCCGGACCGGGACTTCACTCTCGCAAGCGAGCACGTGGCGGTCTCGTGCGTTGCACAGCACGAACCGCGTGCTCACTGCTGGGTGAACCCGGCACGGTCCCCGAAACAGCTACAGCCGCTACCCGGCTTTCTCTCCTCTGTCGCCGTCTCCGTCTCCATTCCACACACGCATACCTGCGTGTTACGACGCACACAGTCCACTCCATCACATTCACACCGGGAGACGCGGCTGCGTGCTCCCGCATGCCAACCGACATCTCCCTCACATACCGCTCTCTCACACACACGGTCTCCCTTGCACAAACCATACCACTCACACGTGGTGCTCCATTCACTCGCGCGGGGGCACTCACCCGCGGTGCCTCACTCATACTGGCCGTTTCATTCACACACACGGCCTCACTCACACACGGTGCCTCATCCACACACGGCGTGCTGGGAAGCACGCACTCCGGCACAATCGCCACCACACCAATCACACACGGGGTCGCTTCCACACACGGGGACGCACTCACACCTTGCACCACACACACAGGGACAACCACACTGGGGATTCGTGTCCCCACAAGGGTCTCCGGGGCCTCTATACCCCCCAAGCTCTCCAAGCACCCGTCCACAGCACTCGTCCCCTCAACCTCGCAAAGCACGACCGAACTCACCTGGTCGTGACTTTCCTCAAGGGGGCATCCTCCCTCCCCTCGTTCCTGGAGGAGGCCATCCAGGTGCTCGCACTGGGTCCCTACACAGTCCGCCAGCTCACCCTCACT
Source organism: Eptatretus burgeri (assembly GCF_056783735.1). Classification (NCBI taxonomy): domain Eukaryota; kingdom Metazoa; phylum Chordata; class Myxini; order Myxiniformes; family Myxinidae; genus Eptatretus; species Eptatretus burgeri. Next base: position 87,699,993 of record NC_140969.1, read on the forward strand.
ATCCTCCACTACCTGTGTGTGTGCGTCACTTACCCCGTCTTCATCGTGTTGTCTCTCCTCTATTTTTTCTATCTCCCGTGTCTCTATACATTTATAAGTTTCTGTTGTCGTCACCTCGTGTCTCGTCTCGCACGTTTTGGTCTCCCCATTTAATTTTTCCCTCTTGGTCACCGTCGATTCCTCTGTCACGACCCTCGCCCAACACGCCCCCCGAATTATTTTTTTACCCGCCTCCACCGCGGGCCTGCCAGCCGTTGCACCCCCTTCCAGCTCGTTTGCTTCCACACGTGGAGTCGCCATTCCCAGCTCCCTGGTCACGGCCTTCATGCCCGCCTGCAGGCATCGGCCCATGTTCTGCGTCTCACCCCGCAGCTCTTTCATTTCTTCCCTCATGTTTGCTTCCATTCCGTTTATTTGCTTGTTCATTTCGTTTTTCATTTCATTTGTGTTTGTATCCATCTTTTCGATCATTTCCGCATTCATCTTTTCGTTCATGCCTTTCATTTCGTTTGTATTTGCATCCATCCTTGCTGTCATTGCCGCCAGCATGGCGCATAGCTGGGCCATGTTGGATGCACTCAGCTGAGCCGTTTCGGCAAGGGTTGGGGAAGGGTTTTGGTGGAGAGGGGGGGGGGAGGTGTCATACACTGCGGCCGCTGCCGCACCCATTTCGGGCTCTGGGTTCAGTTGGGCGAGTCCGTGTTCCTGCACAATCAACATTTCCTGCTCGGGGATTCCATCCTGGACCATGGATTCTACACATTCTACATCCATTTCTAATACCCCCGGCTCCCGCTCGCCTTGAGACGCCATCTTGCTTCTCGTGAAGGGTTAATTTCGCTCGCTCGTAATTTGGAGGGAATCGGGGGTCGCTTCTCTCACCCCTGGACCGATTCCCGTGAATTTAGCCGGAGACAGGAGAGCCCGTTTTCCTGTTCTCCGATACCAGTGCCGCGAGGAGGGCGATGGATTTGTATCCATCGCACGACCTGACACCAGTGTTACTGATTCGCGCCCGCCGGCGTGCTGACGGCCACGTAACTTGAATCGCGGCACGTCGCCCACCGGACGGACAATCCAGTCGTGACCCTCTCGGACTAACGCCGGGAACCAGTCACGGGTGGACCTTTCGGTCTCACCGCGATCGAGCCAATCAGCCCCCGCGTGGGATAGGGTTGCTCGCCAAATTCGACCTACCTAAGTACCCACGCGGAGGGTAGACCGGGCGATCGCACCTCGCCGCAGGTCGACTTCGGACACGGCCACTTAAGCGACCCGTTCCGTACTATCAGGATAACCGAGCGGTGTTATCGTCGACCTCGACGGTTCGATTAATTATCGGGCGTATTCAGCCCACTACCAACCCTTTACGTGAAGCAAGATGAGGATTCAATGAAGGAAATGACGAAGCGAAGCGGGAAACAGTTCGACACAAAGCACATTTATTCGCGATGAACGGAAAGCACACATATTCAATTCCACCAAAAGCACACAGAAAAGAAAAACACAATTCAATTTACACAAAAAGCAAATGCGACAATGCAGATCTAATACCGATTACACGAGCACACGGCAACACTTATACAATTTTACTTCACAGACGGCGCCGACAACACATACCCAAAACCAAGGAAAGAATACCCTCAAGGATGAGGCGGGCCTGAGGCCGAGACCGGGTCGGGCCTACCCGTCTGGTGATGAGACGCGGAGCGGCGATGGTGCCTCAACTCCGCGGGCCTCGCGGGCAGTGTCTGGTAGGGGGTGGGAAAGGGGCCCCCTTGGTCGCACTATCTCAGCGCGGGGGGAAACAGGAGGGGGTTGCTGATGCTCGGGGTATAGAGGATTTTTATTGTCCCGCGACGAGCGTCTCCACCTCGGCCAGGTCGCGCTGTCGGCCTCCCTGGGGTGCAGCTCCCTGCACGACGCGAGCACCCCCTCGTCTGCCCTCGCCGCCTCTCCACAGCTCCGTCCCCTCCGCTCCGACTCCAACGCACACGACGACCAGCTCCTTCTTGCCAACTCCACCGCCCGCGAAGTCTTAACTCTCTGTTCCCTCTCGACTCTACTACTCACTGGACTGACGAACACGGTCGCTTATATCAGCCCCGTGGCTTCGCCCTCTCATCTTTGACCCCATCCCTTCGACCTTTCACCTCGCTCCCCATTGGCCCGAGAAAAAGTGGGCGTGAATGCTTTTTGATCCATAAATTTGCATATATCGATCGCCCTCCAACGCCCTGGAGGCGGGGCCAAATCGCCCCTCGCTCACTCATTGGACGGCAAAAAGTGGGCGTGTGTCGTTTTTGATCCGTTTTTGAAGCACAAAATCCGTGATTTTGTACACGCTGTTCGGCGCGCGCCCTGCACGAGTCCAACACCGGTACCCACAAGCGGCGCAAGAACGGTGGCGATGCGACGGTTGCGAGGTGTGACGTGAAGGTCGTGGCGGTTGTGGTGAAGCGGCGTTGTGGTTGGTGGTTGATGTTGTGACTGGTGGTGGTAACAATGGCGGTTGGTCCAAATTAAAGATAGTAAAAGAAAAACGGCTATCCTGAAGAGTCGCAGCACGCATAAATGACATGTATTCCCACTAGACAACGGGTTTGGGCCTAACTACACATGTACTTACCGAGATACCTCACCTAAGGGACCTGAATGGTGGTTTGCGAATTTGGTAACCACAACAATATATATATATATTTTTTTTTAACAGCATCAAGGCCAACTATAACACACATACACACACGAGATAAACAGCCACTGAGCTTTGGGGTGGGGGGGGGGGGCAGTGCCATCACTTTCCAGGACACTCGGAACAAGTGATGCCGCAACAATGGCGCCGCATTTTTCACCGCACTCCGCAGGGCATTTCCTAAGGAGGAATTTTCTCCTCCCATTAATGCCAACCATTAATGCCAACTTCAATTTCTATCCTCCCCATTACCTTCAATTTTCATCCTCCCCACTTTCCAAATATCCCCCATTCTCCCAACTAATCTCTTTCTTATCTCAAAAAAAAAAAAAAAAAAAAAAAAAAAAAAAAAACACCCAACAACAACAACAACAACCTTCTCCCGATTCTGCTACTTCTTCCTCTTAACTTCCTCCTCGTCTTCCTCGATTTCTTTTTTTTTTTTTACACTTCCATGACCTAATCTGTTGAACTCTCTCATACATTAATATTAACAACAAAAACGATCTTATAATGCTTCATCTTCCTCTCTCACACATGTGGTACTCTTTACTGTTTCACAATGCACTACTCTTCTGCTATTTTAACAGACTGCTCTCATTTCGACCTCTCCTTCATTCCTTGCCTAAAAATCCAACTATTACAGCGCTTCTTCTCTCCATGCTCTGAATTCGCCTTCATTGCATCCATCAAGAATTGTGTTAAATCGTATCTCTGACCTAAAACTTTTAAAAACCACAGTTTGCCATGGATGCTCGCTTTCCATCAACCATTCTTTTTTCCAACTTCAGTGCCAACTCACCCCCCTCACCCCTCACTCTCACTCTCAAAGCAACCATCCCACTCTTCTCCCTCCAAGCCTCCCTCTCACCTCTTTCAAAATTCCCCCCTCACCTTTCTCCCACCTTTCATCCCCCCTCACTCTTCCTTCTCTAAGTTGCCCCCCCTCTCATCCACCAACCTGCCTCCCTCCACTGCCCTCTCACCTCCATCTCTTCACTCCACCTCCTCAAATCCTCAACTGCCATCTTCCTTGTCTCTTGTCCCCCCCTCTCTCACAGCACCACAGAGCCTTTTCTCCTCCTCATTCGGCCCCCTCCCTCGCTATTCTGCAATACCCCTCACTCCTTCAGCAACCCTCCTTACCTCCCCCCCTCCTCCCCCGTCCCGCCCTCCCCCGCCCCCCTCCACCTCCTGCACCAAAAGCCTCCTCCCTACCTCTTCATTAAAAGTGTGGACCTCAAATATCCGGGGCCTTCGCTCAAACCTTTCAGATCTTTCCATGCAGGTTGCCACTGACAAACCAGACATTATCTGCCTAACAGAAACTTTCCTCTCCCAAGGCCGTGTCTGACTCCCAAGTATCTCTCCCTGGTTACTCCCTCTTACGGTATGACAGACCTGAGCCTCGTCCTGGTGGAGGTGTTGCTCTCTTCATCAAAGACTCTATTCCTCACTCTCCTGCACTGCTCTCACTCCCCACACCCCCAGGAATACCTCTGGCTTCGGCTTCCCCTCCACTCCCACCTCATGTTTATATGTGTACTGTACCGTCCACCGAACAGTGATGACTCCATCTACACCTCACTCTCCGAAAACGTGGACCATCTTCTATCTTCTCATCCAAACTCTCTCTTCCTCTTATGTGGCGACTTCAATTGTCATCACGCCAGTTGGCTAGGTGTGGGTACCTCTCTCACCTGCCATGGGACATCAGCAAAAGCTTTCTGTGACTCATTGGGACTGACTCAATCGGTCAACTTCCCGACCCGGATCTCAACCAATGGTACTCCATCTCTTCTGGATCTGATTTTGACAAATTTCCCTGACAATATCTGCTGCTCTTCCTTCGCTCCAATTGGTTCTTCTGACCACGTCCTTATTAAAGTGGACATCTCTCTGGCTGTTATCAGAGAACCACCTCACCGCCGTCGAGTCTGGCATTTCACTCAAGCCGACTGGCAGGGTCTCCAAGCAGCCATCAAACTTACAGACTGGTCTCCTATCACTACTTTCTCAAACATCAACTCATCCTGGGAATTCTTCCAAAGAAACTTGCTCTCCCTCATGCACAGATTTATCCCCTCTCGTGTTCAGTTGTCTTACCCTTCCTCCCGCCCTTGGTTTACTGAAGCTTGTGGCGAGGCAGTTGTCCTGAAACAACTTGCCTTTGCCTCATGGAAAGCAAACCCAACTGAGGGCAATCTCAGTTCTTTCCACAAAGCTCGGAACAAGTGTGTAGCTACCCTCAGGAGAGCCAGAAAACAACATCTTTCTCATCTCAAGTCTGAACTCTCAAACCTCTCTCCCTCACTCAAAATCCTGGTGGCGTTTAATCAAATCTGTTTCTGGTGTATGTTCCCCCTCCATCCCCTCCCTTACACCTCAAATGGCCGCACTGCTGATTCCACACGTGATAAAGCTGAATGTCTAAACTCGGTGTTTGCAGCTAAATCTTGTGTCCCAAACCCATCACTATCTCTACCCACTTTACCCAGTCGCACCCAACTGTCCCTGGACTCTGTATCCTTTTCTCCTGACAAGGTGGAGAGCTTGCTTTCAAACCTCGAGTCAGATTCTGCAACCCGGTCCAGACGGCATCAGCCCACGTGTCCTCAAAGCCTGCTCTTCTGCTCTTGCTCACCCTCTCTCTGTTCTATTCACCCTCTCATTTTCCCAAGGTCATCTGCCATGTGCTTGGAAATCTGCTAACATCACTGCCCTGCATAAAAAGGTGCAAAAACAGATCCCTGTAACTATAGACCAATCAGCCTTCTCCCAATCATCAGCAAGGTTATGGAATCCATCATCGCTTCAGACATGAAATCCTTCCTCTTCTCCAATGGCTTGATTTCCAATCATCAATTTGGTTTCAGACCAGGTCACTCTACCCTAGATATGCTGCTACTGCTCTCCCATCAATGGATGGAGGTCCTCAATGCCAGACAGGAAATCCGAGCCGTATCCCTGGACATATCACGTGCTTTTGACACAGTCTGGCACCCTGCCCTACTCACCAAACTCTCTGCCCATGGTATTCAAGGCCATCTCCACTCATGGCTCGCAGACTTCCTCTCCTGTCGCCCTCAACGTGTGGCCCTAAATGGAGTTCTTCCATCCCCTCTTCCTGTGCAGGCTGGAGTTCCTCAAGGTAGCGTTCTGGGCCCTGTTCTTTTTCTGGTTTTCATCAATGATCTCTCGGACTCTCTGGAAAATCCTCTATTTCTCTTTGCCGATGACTCAACCCTCTGCCGTACCATCTGTCATCCCTCAGACCGGCAAGCAGCAGCTTCTTCGCTCACTGCAGATCTGGATAAAATCACAAACTGGTCCAACACGTGGAACATGTCTTTCAATCCAGACAAATCTCACACTCTCACTATGTCTCTTCGAAAGGACCGTTTACAAAACCCCCCCATCCACTTTCTCAACAATCCTCTGGAAGAAGTCTTTTCTTTCAAGCTTCTGGGTCTCACTATCTGCCATGACCTTTCCTGGGAAAGTCACATTTCCAACCTCGCCTAAAAAAGCCAGTCGCCGACTGGGAATCCTCCATCGTGCAAAGTCCTTCCTCGGCCCTCTTGAGCTCCTGACCACTTACAAAGCTTTTGTCCGTAGCCTGATGGAGTACTGCTCTCCCCTCTGGGCTGGTGCTCCTGCCTCCCACCTTTCTCGACTTCACGCTGTCGAAACCAGGGCTTTTAAGATCATTGGCATCTCCCGCAATGAAGCTGAGTCTTTGGGCCTCTCACTCAATCACCGCAGATGGGTCGGTGGTCTTTCTGTCTTCTACCGACTCCTCTCCAGCCTTGCCCCCCCTGCTCTCTCTGCGATTTGTCCCAGCCACATTTCCACAGGGCGCTCAAGGTCCGCCAACAACCCCCTTCTGGTAAAACTACCAAAATCACGAATCACTGCTCATCTTCACTCTTTCATTCCTCTTTTTTCCCGCCTTTGGAATAAACTTCCTCACTCTATTCTTTCCCATTCTTCCCTTCCGGCTTTCAAAACAGCTGTTCACCACCACCTCTTATCTTCCCCCATCCAAATCCTCGATCTTTTCTACCCCCGATAATCCACCCAAGCCCACTTCCTTCAATTCTCCTGCTTTCCTTCCTGAAAGTCCCTTTAATGTCCATCTTCCCCTCGCCATGTTCCCCGTCCCATCCCCATCCCTCTCCCTTCCACAGTTCACCTGTGTCTGTTCCCCAATGTTTTGTCCCTTCCACTCCCGCCCCTCTTGTCTCATGCCTCCTTGCTGTGAGTTGTGTGTTAGCTCTCATACGAGCCTCGACCAAGGTATACAAAAAAAAAAAAAAATATATATATATATATATATATATATATATATATATATATATATATATATATATGTATATATATATATATATATATATATACATGCAATTGGTTGACAACGGGCCTTCCATTAAAGAAATCCTCAAAAGGAAACATCATGTAAACCCTGCAAGTCATGTGACATTTCATTTTAATTTCTTTTCAAGCGATGAAGCCGCTGCAGTATTTGGCTGTCTTTCTGTCCATCTGTCAAAAATGAAGAACCACCTTTCTACTCCATCATTGTTTAATTCTAAAGGGTAATAAAGTGAAATTCTGAAGGGTTTTGTTCTTTTCTCGGCTTTGCCTATTTCATATTAAAAATGGCAAATTGAACCGCTTGCTTCGGATGCGGGTGTGATTTTTATTTTTAAACATTTTTAGCTCGCCTGTTCGAAGAACAGAGAGCTATAGCGATACCCCCGGCGTGAGCGTCAGCATCAGCGTGAGCGTGAAAATGTTAGTTTTTGGTGCAAGTTATTTCCTTTCTAATGTTTTTATCTACCACACTATTTTTTACTGATTACAATATACAAATACATTATATTGCTTTAAAATTATTTGGATCAGACTTCACTGCAATACTTTATAAAAAAAAAAAAATATTATCAGACTAGTCTTTTAAAAACGATAAATGTATAAAGAGGTGAGCATTGGGTGGCTTTGACACCAACTCTCTGGTTTTTTTATATGTTCAGGTAAATTCATTTCCTTTCACCATAAACAAATATTGTTGCAATTTAATTGTTGGGAAGCAAGTCTCTTGGGGGGGAGGGGGGAGAGAAACCCACTGAATTGTTTGCAACCTCAAAATCATGGAAATCATTCAATGGCTTCGTTGTCTCAAACTCCTGCGCAATGTGTTTTGTTTCTGCTCACAAACGAGGATAGTCCACTGAGACTTGAATATTATCCATGAGGTAGGTGGTTGTAATCGAAGGTGTTGCTTGTATCGTCGAGGATTGTGTGAAAAATGACAAACACTGAAGTTATTTTTGTTTTTCATTGGTGCTTTATGGCTTTTTCGACGCCATGCCGCTTGCCATCGTGACTTCCACGAACGAGCATCGTGTACAAAGTTAAAGCGCAGTGAGTGCAGGAATGTGAGTGTTTATAACAGGAAGTCATTGTTTGGCGTAGTGCTCAAAGCGACCCAGTCGGTTGAATCGCTGGGTTTCCTCACCGAGCCGATGAGCAGTGTGAGGAATCCTGCTCCCGCGCTGGCACGGACGTCTCGCACGGGCAGCAGGAAGTCGTGCGGTGCACCCTTGAGATCGGCACGGTGACTCAGAGACAAGTGGGTCTTCGCCATGCATATCAGCAGATGTCCCAGACCCTACATGCAGTGTGGAGGAGGTGAAATTGAGCAACGCAAGAGAATAGGTAAAGCATAAAGCCAGAGGGAAAAGACAAACCAAATGATTATTATGGCCACCACTGGATAAAATCAACAGCAGGTTGATCGAGGTATGTTAACCATCATGGGAAACAAGGAGAGGCTTTAACATTTCGGGTATTAACCAGTCCGGAGCAAAAACATTCAGTTTTGCACCGACGAAGGGTTAACGTCCTGTTAATCACATCCATTATTCTACCTGTCTGCCAAAGCAGATCGACACTCACCTTCACCAGCAAGTCGAGGCCCTTGTTACACACAAACTCCAACACATTTAACTGATAAGGAAGGGAACGGACTTCTCTATCAGATATGAAATGCTTGTACCTCGGTCATTAAGAAAAAAAAAATATATGAACCTGATCGGAAAGGCTCGATGAGCCCTCGGATTGTAAACTCCCCATTTAAAGGGTCAAACTGGATGTAAAGTGTAAAGAATACTGAGATAAGCTTGTCACAAATCTGAGTATTTTGTGGTACATGTAGCACAGAAGCATTAACTCCATTGATCGAGATGAAGAAGATAATTCACAAGATCACACAATCTGTACTAATGTGTACAGCATATCGCTGGGGAAGGGATTTGGGGTGAACAGGGTGGGGAGGGTTAATAGGTCAATGATTCTGCATATGGTACAGGAGCGGGTATGGTCAAAAATGTAAACCTAAGATATAGATAGCTCTTGATACCTAAGGCAAGCTGAGGCAATGTGAGAAAAGTTAGGAACAGGAAGCGGACGCCAGCCCGCCTCATCCTTCTCTCACCTGCTGGCCATCCATGTTGATCTTGTCTTGCGCCAACGGTGACAACTCTATATCTGCAGCTCCGTACACATCCTTAGTGATCTTCCTGATTTTCTCCTCCGCAGGGACCTATACATAAATCTTTATTCCACTTGTAACCTTGTGGTATTTGGTTCAGGCTATCGTGAAACCATTGGTCTCTGGTTGAATTTCACTGCAAATGAAAGACCAGTCTCTCACCGACAGCTCATACAGGAAGTTGAAGTTGCTGTCGTGATACACTGCATTGACAACAGCTTCAGCCAAATCAATGCCACCGAGGCCACCTTTGGCCCAACTCCTTCTGCGTACAGCATCCACGGCCCCAGCATCACGGGCAGCCGACAGCACGGCCATCACTTCTGTTTCGGAGTCTGAGCTGTATATACCAGTTCAAATTACGATGGTCATCATTAACATTCATATCTTCAGTCGCAAGGAAGCCATAGTGGGGTTTCTTTAAACAGGATATAAGGCTCGGAGTGGAGCTGGCACACGCAGGCACGCACACACACCTGTGCTCAATCCCTATCCGATTTCCTTAACAATGGTGCAAAAACATATTTCAATTTTAAAACTAGTGCTTATTTTCAGTTATAAAGATTTCAGGAAGTGGGAAGAGAAGGAGACAAAACATATAGGTGCAATTCATGATGGGAGAGTTGGACGTACGCAAACTCGTTGAGCACGAGGACGACAGGTAGGCCAAAGAGACGGGCAATGGAGATGTGTTTTCGCATATTACAGCAACCACGCTGCACAAGCTGCACGTTCTGCACAAACACCATCACACACACACACACACGTTTATCAAAGCTTCAGAGACATAAAAATGGGAGAGTAGTTAAAAATTGACACCAGCTCTGGAAAATCATTGTGGTATCCATCGTTATGCAACTTGAAGATCAAGAGCGACACAATATCAAGCAGATCCACGTCCGTCCTGATTACACGGACTCTGTTATGAAGCCTGAGAGCCGATCGGTAAAATCCGGTACGGGGTCATCCTTTGTGCTCAGGCGATGCTTTTGAACAAATGCAGGTGGCCCACATTATTGAGGATCTGTTATTGTGATTCTTTATTTATTTTTCTTTTTGAAACATTTCAATGAAAGCCATTTCTGTGAAGCATTTGGTGTATACAAGTCCCAAGCCCAGGATGATGTGAACTTTCAATTTGACATGCCTTCAGTGTTTAGTTCACATCACTCTCGGGATGGATGTTTGAGCGTAACAGTTCAGGTGGATTACGTTGGGGGGGGGGGTAAGCATGTATAATTGGATGTTAATACTGTTACGAATTTGGAATTCGATTGCACACAACATACAGGTTCCTTTCGTCAGCTATGTCGATAAGTGCTTGTTCCCTAGATAGCTCACCTTCCATTGTTTAAATGTTCAGAGATCGATTAGATGCACTGCGGATCGATTTAATAGTAAGGGAGCGAACAATGGAGACGTCCCCCCCCCCTCTTCTGCGAAGACGAAGAAGAACCCTTACGTCCCGTGATTCAAGACGTCAACAACTCTCTCTCACCCGTGGTTGAGCAGGGGATGGATCACGAGGGCAAGAGTCGCGTGGGGGGAGTGGGGTGGAGAAGGATATACAGGAGATCCTTTCTTTGTTCGGAGTTGAGGGAAGTGGGTTTGTTCGGGTGGTTCAGTAGAGCTTCAGCTCGAGCTGCTAAGAGGATAAGGAAGAGATCCTCTAGTTGGTTCGTGTTCGGGGGGGGGGGGGGGTGTTCAGTAGAGCTTCGGTTTCTGCTGGTGTGGTTGTTCAGCAGGTCGTCGGGTCCTGATTGGTTCAGTAGAGCTTCGGCCACGGCTTGGCTCGGGTGGAGACTTTTTGGAGAGCTGCTTTGTTTGGAAGAGAGTTGAGCCGGTTGCTCGACTCGAGCTGCGAGTGGTGGCTTCTTCTTCTTGGTTTGTGGAGCTCTTTGTTCTCCGTTTGGTTCCCGGCTTGGTGCGACTCGTCAGCCTCTTCTTGGAAGTGGTTCCTCAGGGAAGCAACGCATCAATGGGAAGGATCGGCACCTCGTCTCACCAGCACGTGTTGAGAAGCGCGGGAGGATTCGCAGGAGCTTGGGAAGGATCACGGCGATTGGATCTAGCTCGCTCTCGCTGGAGCCTGGGTCCGAACAACTTGAAGACCACACGAGGTGGAGAGGTTCGAGATAGGCTCTGGGTTTCAGCTCACCTGTCCTCCGAGCTGGAGCCCGTTATTAAAGGCCTCAGCCACCATTTCTTGGGTGTGTGTGTGTGCGTACGTGTGTCCGTGGGCCCGTGTCTACTAAGTAGTAAAAACTGTTAAGTGATTGTGTAGAACGGTTGTAGTTCTCCTGCCATGCGTGTTGGCTTTGTATAATTGCATACGTGTTTTTGCCTTGTTTAATTGCATACGTGCATGCCTGCTTACGCACTTTATTACAATAAATGTCCTTGTTTGAATGTAAACCTGTTCGTTGCGTCCTCTTCCCTTAATTGAGCTGCCGTCTTGCTCTCGGAATATAGTTGGTTTTAAATAGCCGGTAAAGTGATCGGGTCCAACGAGACTGCGCGATAAATACCACGCTCGGTTATCCCAAAAGGAAGCGAGCTGCTTAAGCGGCTCGTTTCCAAGCGGTCCCGTCGAGGTACAATCTCTTGGTAGTCTACCCGCGCGATTAATTAGGTATATCGACAATTTGGCGATTGACCCTGTAGCATGGGTAGAGTGCGGACAAGGTTGTGGTGTGCTTAAAAACACACCCCTGGCTGGTTTTCGGCGTTGATTCGGAAAGCCGCGACTGGATTGTCCGTTTGGTGGGCGAAGCGACCGCTATTGGTTAGACGCGGTCGTTCGCACACCGGCGGGCGAGAATCTACAACAATACAGTACAAGCAGTTCATATATTGTGACCAAGTTGACCACGTACAAGCTTGGAAAATATTTGAGCAAGGAGGTGTCAGAACTGAGAACACACCTTTGGTGAGAACTCTTCACACATTGAGGAGGTGACTGATGATTAAGTTTTATTTTAATTACCTCACAACCGTGGGGCAGTGAAGAAGTTGGAAAACTTGGGAAAAGCCCTGTTGAAAAGTTTTAACCTCGATAAACACATACCTCATCAATGTATTCTCTTGGCAAAGGAAGTCCAGGTGTTACCTGCAAATCGCAAAATGGAGACCATGCAAACAAATGAGCAATGTGAGGGAGACCGATACTCGTATAGCAAATGGTCTGAAGCTTCACACGTCAGAATGAGTCATCGTTTTGCAAGCAAAGGAAACCCCACCACCTTGGGCCCACCACCGTGCATCTCGAGGGCATGGACCATAGCGACGAGCACCACGGCGCTGGGACGCAAGCCTGAGGCCCGACATTTTATGTCGAAGAACTTCTCCATTCCGATATCGGCACCAAATATCGGTCACTGCCGCGGCATCAACAGGTCACAGTGTGGGAATCAAATAGGTCATCACAAAGTCATGGACAGAGAAAGTCACAACAGGTACAGTCTCGGATATTGCCAGAGATTCCAATGTCTATATGAGGACAGTGGTGTCGATTGATGAGTCTCAAAATGTTGATCCAGTTGGGGTTTTCAGTCCATGCATGCTCAATTAGTGGTCCCCCTTACCATTCATGTTCAAAGGCAATTGTAAACACAAACAGTATTGTTGGCAACATTGGGTTCCATAAAAAAAATAAAAGTTGATGGTTGAATTTAGTAACCCAATATGCAAATCCGGTTTAAATTTCAAGTCAATCGGTTGAAAATTGCCAATTTTAGAAATCTTGGCCGATGTTGACCTCAATAGGGTGACCGCTATATCACATGGTCATATAACATGTGGTAAAGTTTCAATTTCCTCCGCTGAATGGTTTTCAATGTAGGCTGTTCACAAAATGCAGACACGTACGATGTATGACGGACGACTTACGTACGTACGCTACCGATCGCTTCGCGAGTGCAGGGTAACAACCTTCAACAACACTGTGTAACAGCACATCATCTTCCTGCACACTCAATCTAAGGGAAGTTCCATTGTTGCTCTCATCATTCCACTCTGGACAATTCCAATGTAAACCGTCATTTGTCAGATGATGACAGGTCGGCCAACCAATAAAATGCCGTTTTAGGGTCTTGCAGCAAGTTCGTGCTTCCAATTGCAATCTCCAAATATTTGACCAGCTTCACTAAAAATATAAATTAACAAAGAATGATTGCAACATTTGTGCTCAGTTTCTATTTTTTGTTCTTGTATATAAAGATTAGGCTCATGGAAGAGCAACATGGTCATAATGGTCACTCTGATGGTTACCATACTCAAGGAGTTGCTGTAGCTGTGCCCAATAAGCTGACCCCAATGATAATTGAGGTAACACCGGTCAACGAGCGTATTATGAGATTAAGGATTCGTCACGCCTTGGGTGTCATTTCCCTGGTCTCTGTTTATGCTCCGACTGAGGCGAGCGATCTCACCGTGAAGGATGCATTCTACGCCACGCTCGAGTCTGTGGTTGATCAGTGCCCCAGACGAGATACACTTCTAGTCTTGGGGATTTCAATGCATCGACTGGAACTGATAGGGATGGTTATGAGGTGTGTGTTGGTCCCCATGGGTCAGGAACTATGAACCAGAATAGCACTAAGTTCCTTGACTTTGCAAGAAGTCATGGACTTAAGGTGGCCGGTTCATGGTTTCAGCGCCCACAAGCTCATCGCTGGACTTGGTATTCCAACGCTGGCAGTGTGGTAAAGGAGATTGACCTTGTCCTCGTTGATGGTCGCTGTAGGATGAGCCAGAACTGCAGGGTCTACGGGAGTGCTCAGTTCCTCAATACTGACCACTGGCTTGTTGTAGCAACTGTAAAGCTGCACCTTAAATCCTGGAGAATGGTACCATCCCAGCCTAGGCTGGATGTTGGCAAGCTCAAGGATGAGAGAGTAGCTGAGGAGTTTGCGAACAGGCTGAGTGGACACTTGGGGGGTCTGGGTGCTTTGGGGGGTCCTGAAGAGTTGTGGAGTGCCTTCAAGAGCACCATCCTTGATGTTGCCGGTGGATGTCTTGGAACTCACCGCAGGGCAAAGAAGAATTTTGTCTCTTAAGGGACACTGGATACCATTGACCAGAGTCGCAGGACCAGGCTGAATGGCAGAGCTGAGCTGTTCAGGGAGCTGAGGCGTAAAACTGTACGTGCACTGAGGGTGGACCAGGAGGCCTATGTGTGAGGAATCTGTGAGGAGGTAGAGCATCACCTGTGGACAGGTGATTCTCGTCCCGCTTACAGGGGAATTCGCGCATTGCGTTCATCCAAGCCCATCCCTCGGAGCACTGCAGTTCGAGCAGAGAGTGGTAGGCTCTTAACAGAGGAGTCTGAAGTGAAGGCCTGCTGGGCCGGTTACTTTGAGCGGTTGTTCCAGGCTGATCCACCAGCTGTCGAGTTTGACGTCAAGGGTGTTACAATCCATGTTGCTGACCCTCCAATCAACTGTGGCCCACCTTCGCTTGTGGAAACACGGGCTGTGGTGAACCGGTTGAAACGGGATAAAGCTCCAGGGATCTGTGGCATCCATGCTGAACTTCTCAAGGCTGGTGGAAATGCTGTACTCATGTCGTTGCATGCAGTTTTGTGCTCTGCCTGGAACACAGGGATCGTCCCAACTGATTGGAAGAGGGGCCTTGTTGTCCCTCTCTGGAAAGGGAAGAGTGATCGCCAAGACTGCAACAACTACCGATGGGTGACGCTGCTCTCATTGTCGGGCAAGGTCTTTGCTCGGATAATTCTTGATAGGGTTCGCCACCATCTGCTTCAGCACCAGCGTCCAGAGCAGTCAGGCTTTACACAAAAGAGGTCAACGATTGACCATATCCTTGCTCTTCATGTCCTCACCGAATGCAGATGAGAGTTTTGGCAGGGGCTGCTTGCAGCCTATGTTGATCTCTGTAAAGCATTCGATTCAGTGAATCAGGATGTCCTCTGGAGGATTGTTGGTCTTCGTGGGATGCCACCAAAACTGATCGATCTGATGTCTGAACTCTACTCTGGTACTAAGAGTGCTGTGAAGTGTGGCGGTACCATCTCTGACTAATTTCCAGTTGTTACTGGAGTTCGTCAGGGGTGTGTACTGGCCCCCACACTTTTCAGCACTTGTATGGACTGGATTTTAGGGAGGATGTCGGAAAGATCAAGCTGCAGTGCATCGTTTGGGAATGTCAAGATCTAGGACCTTGATTTCGCAGATGATGCAGTCATCTTTGTGGAGACTTTAGATATCCTTTTGGGGGCCCTCGAGGTGCTGAATGAGGAGTCGGAGCCGCTGGGATTACGGGTTTCTTGGGTCAAAACTAAGATCCAGGCTTTCAATGACATCTTGGATGCTGCTGTCCTGTCTGTGTCTGTTTGTGGTGAGGAAGTTGAGGTCGTGGAGAGATTCACTTACCTTGGCAGTGATATTCATGTCTCTGCTGGCTGTGAGTCAGAGGTCAATAGACGTCTGAGTCGGGCCTGGGGAGTCATGGATTCACTGGATCATGGGGTGTGGCGCTGCCGGTACCTGTGCGGGAGGACGAAAGTCCGAGTCTTCAGGTCCTTGGTGCTTCCAGTCTTGCTCTATGGATGTGAGACTTGGACTCTGACCAAGGATCTCAGATGGAGACTTAATTCCTTTGGTACCAGGTCTC
The DNA here is from genome assembly GCF_056783735.1 of Eptatretus burgeri. Taxonomy (NCBI): domain Eukaryota; kingdom Metazoa; phylum Chordata; class Myxini; order Myxiniformes; family Myxinidae; genus Eptatretus; species Eptatretus burgeri. Next base: position 87,715,874 of record NC_140969.1, read on the forward strand.
TTCGGAGAATCCTTGGCTGTCACTGGTTAGATTTTGTGTCCAACGAGTGGTTGCTGAGAGAGACTCGAATGAGATTTGTTACTGCATGGTCCGTGAGCGTCAGTTGCGGCTGTATGGACATGTGGCTCGTTTTCCTGACGCTGATCCTGCTCACCAGATTCTCTCAGCGAGGGAGTCTCGTGAGTGGAGGAGGCCAATGGGCCGACCACGTGCCTCGTGGTTGCAGCAGGTTGACCAGCATCTCAAGGAGATGGGGATGGTCCTGGTATCTGCCTGGGGGAAGACCAGACGGAGGCCCTTGGAGTACCGGCGGAAAGTGGACGCAGCGCCGCGCTGTTCTGGCACATGCTCCTGACCTGACCTGACCTAAAGAACAACATGACAGCAGGTAAAAAGACAACTTACTGACAGTGGGGCAGTGGAGTCACATTTGGACTCATCAATAAGTGAATGAATGAACAAGGAAGAGGAGGGAAGGAAACACAGAAACCTACAAGCAATAAGGTAGAGTGAAGTAGGTTAATGAGGGTAGAAAAGATCATTGTCAGAAATAAGGAATGGCATGAGAAGGTGATGAAGGGAGGTGCAGTAGTTACTCAGGTGTGCATGAATGGTGTGTGGAGGAAGCTGTGGCCTGGATGTTTCAATGACTTGAAAGGATTCGAAGATGTTGTCCCTGCTGTGAAGAGAGTTATCCTCGGCTGGCCAATAAAGCGGGTTTTGATGAGGTGGAAGAAGCCGACGTTACACAACTTCTGCAATCGCACAGAGAAGAGCGAACCAATGAAGATCTGAAGCAATGAGAGATAATGACATTCAATTGATTTGTTTAAATTTTTTTTTAATTATACTCTATATGTAAATGTCTTTTGTATGGTGATAACCTTTTCCCTGGAACCTAACTCCTCTCCTCTATTTACATCAATTCTAATGGGGAAATTGGATTCGCTTAGTGTCGTTTCAGTTAAAGTCACACTTTTCAAGAACGTAACTACAACGTTAAACAAGGACTGACTGTACTACCTCATCTGTGAAGCATGGTGGAGGTAGTGTCATGGCTTGGGCTTGCATGGCTGCCTCAGGAACTGGCTCACTCATCTTTTATGAGGATGAACGCCTAACTAACGATGACAGCAGCAGAAATAATTTGGAAGTGAACGGAAACATTTTGTCTGCCAAGGTGAAAGAAAATGCCTCCAAACTCATTGGGCGGCACTTCACCAAGCAGCGAGACAACGACTCAAAACACACTGCCGAGTGCCAATGCAATCAAGGAGTTCATCAAGTGAAAGGTTTTCGACTGGCCAAGTCAATCTCCTGATTTAAATCCAATGGAGCATGCATTTCACTTTCTGAAGAGGAGATGAAAGTCAGAAATCCTCCAAAACAAACAACAACTGAAAATAGCTGCAGTCAAGACTTGGCAAAGCATCTCAAAGGAAGATGTCAAGAGTGTGGTGATGTCAATGGGTCAAAGGCTCAATGCAGTTACTTATTTATATTTTCATTGATGGATGCTTTCCAACAGTTCTGTGATCCCCCCCCCCCCCCCCCCTTAGTGTATCGACTTCGATGTCCATCGGCACACAAAATTTCAGCCTTCTACATCACCCAGAAGGTACCGAACATTAATATCAGTCAGTCAGTGAGTCAGTGAGTGGTTAGAATGAGACATATATATATATATATATATATATATATATATATATATATATATATATATATATATATATATATGTGGAAAAATACGACATGGCCAAAAGTATGCGGACACCCCTTCTAATGAATGGATTTGGCTATTTCAGCCACACCCATTGCTGACAGATTTATAAAATCAAGCACACAGCCATGCAATCTCCATAGATCAACATTGGCAGAAGAATGGGCCATACTGAAGAGCTCAGTGACTTTCAACGTGGCACCGTTATTGGATGCCACCTTTCCAATAAATCAGTTCATCAAATTTCTGCCCTGCTGGAGCTGCCCCGGTCAACTGGAAGTGCTGTTATTGTGAAGTGGAAACGTCTTGGAGCAACAACAGCTTGGCTGCTAAGTGGGAGGTCACACAAGCTCACAGAATGGGACAGCTGAGTGCTGAAGCAAGTAGTGCAGAAAAATCATCTGTCATCGGTTGCAACACTCACTACCGAGTTCTAAACTGACTCTGGAAGCAACATCAGCACAAACATTGTTCATCGAGAGCTTCATGAAATGGGTTTTCTTTGGCCGAGCAGCTGCCAAACCTGTGCCGACTTCTCCGACTCAACCTCGAGCCACGCCGCGTTCACTCTTATATAGCCCAGGGGAGGGGCGTATATGCAAATACGCGGATCAAATCGCGTTTGGAGGGGGGACTACGCCGCCCGATGTTCAACCATTGGATGGACGGAAAGGGGACGTAAACCTCTCCTGATCCATTTCTCTCTCCAAAAAGGGATCCATATGCTTCGCGTTTCGAGGCGGGGCCACACCGCCCGACGCTCAGCCATTGGACGGACGGAAAGGGGGTGTGAACCTCTCCTGATCCATTTTTCCTCTCCCGAAAGGATCCATGTGCACTCGTGGCACGACGCGTTTGGTAACAATCACCGAACGGGCTTTGGACCGCACGACGTTCGGTGTTGACAGGTGGTGTGGTTGATGGTTGTGGAGGGAGAAAGGCGAAAGTGGTGGGGGGTTTGCTGTGGTGCTTTGGTTGTTGGCGGGCGTCATTTGAGAATGGCGGCGAAGCGATGTTTGCGGGGTGGGGTTGTGGAGGTAAAGAGGCGAAGGTGGTGGTGTTTGAGTTGTTGGGGGATTATTGGTCCAAAATAATGACAGAGAAAAGAAAAACGGCTATCTCAAAGGATTGCAGCCCTGTGAACACAGAAATGCCCTCTAAACAACGGTGGGGAAATCTAACTACACATATACTTATCGTCATAACTGATCGAAGGACCCTTTATGGTGTATTGCAAATTTCCACAGCCGTAACAATATGTTTTGATCAATAAGATTTCTTTCAAAAATGACAAAATTCTAAAGTGCATTTCAAAGAATGTGCAGCTGAGAAGGTTACTCCTGCCCAGAGGGTGGGAGTGCCCACTCATATGAACAATGAGTGACATAATTGTCTAAAAAAAAAAGGATTTATTTAATTACAGCCATGAAAAGGAGAACTACAAAGCTATGACATCATTGGAGGGAGGATGTTCAGTTGCATTTGTCGATCAACTGAAGGGCCTAGAATCGTTACAATTGCAATTGATCCTATAAATAATTGCAATGGCCAAAGCCAGGTTAAAATAGTATGTGTTACCATGTCAGCAATGCAAATGATGATGGACTGTTAGAAGGTATTTTACGTACGAACAAACGTGAAAATTAGATCAAAATGAAACACCATCGCGCTTTCAAGTATCACATTCCCAGGAATGTTCACAATGAGCACAATTTTGAGATGAATTATGATTACCAAGCTTAAGTCGACAATGTTAAGGGCTGTTGTGTCACTGCACTGGCAGTGCAAGCCTGAGCACATGAAGAGTCGATTCAGAATTAAAGATCATGGAGAATGTAAAGACCGTTTCTTCTTTTGGTCTATAATCTAGGACGTTTTCAAGGTAGATACTAGTATGTAAAAGAGTAGTCGGTGTTAACCTTAAGATATGAACAATTTCATCGGCAGATTATATAATTTAACACATTGTCAATATAATAGGTGCAAGTGTATAGAAGCAGGTCACCGACATCTTATGTTTACTTTAAATTTTGATAGTGAAGCCAAGTTGGACTTTTCTTTATTCATCTTTGGTTAGGAATGGCTGATAAAAAAAAACAACCACACTCCAAGCAACGATGCTGCACATGAAATGATAACGATGGTCATTGGTTGGATGTTAGGGATGTCAACATAATGTTGAATTAGCACAACAGCTTGGGCTCAATAGCACCTTAGTTATCAGGAAGTTTGGATGTCTCCTCAATAATCAATCTGGTTTTTTTTTTTCAGATATAACAGCTATAATTTAAGACAAAAAAACAAAGGCAATAACTTGAACCGAAGACATCATCTGCAAGGACAATTCAAATTTCAAACTGACCTGGACTGCTGTTTATGAGAGGTAAAGCTATTGTAGAATAGGGAATTTGTCTTTGTTGAGTTTCCAACCAGTATGTGCTGAAAGAGGTGAGCAAGCTAATCAATAGTAAGCGATGACAAATTTCCTCACCAAACAAAAAACATTGAGCCTGATGAAATTCACAAATTCATATCACAAAATGTTTGCTGCATAGTTTTTTGTTTGTTTGTTTAAACAGAGTTGAGGCTTGTGGAAGAGCAAGAACACTGAATGGATCAAGACACAACAGAACAAAAGGAACAGTAGAGAAAGAGAGAGAGAGGGGGGGGGACACCAACAGCAGGGTTGTAAGACAAAATCGAGGGAGAGGGACAATTGAGAGATGTAGGGAGGAATGAGGGGTAAGGGAGGATACATGGGGTGCACAAGATGGATACAGAAGGAAACTCTCAGGAGAGAAGAACTGGAAATTTGGAACGAGGTGGGCTTGGGGTGGGTGGGGTTCACGAGGATAGAAAAGATCATGGTTTTAGATTGGGGACGATCTGAGATGGTGGTGAATAGCTGTCTTGAAGACCTGGAGGGAAGGATGAGATTGAAGAGAATGTTGCAGTTCAGTCCACAGGTGGGAAAAGGGGGAACAAATCAGTGGAGTTGAGCATTGAGTCTGGATTTTGTGAGTTTCACCAAAAGGCTGCATAGCAGCAGGTTCATCGGCATTTCAAGGAGATAGGCATGGGCCAAACATCTGCCTGGGGAATGGCCAGACAGAGGCCCCTGGAGCATCAGCGGAAAGTGGATACAGTGACATGCTCCTCAGACGCATGCTCCCACACCTGACCTGACATGACCAAAAAGGGGTTGATGGTGGATTGTGTATGCTCTGCAGAAACCTGTAGGGGTGGGGGTGGGGGGGACAAAGCACGGAAAAAGAGGTTCGAGATCAGAAAGGAGTCGGTAGAAGACAGAGACCGTGGACCTGTCTGCGATGGGAAAGTGATAAGCCCATAGACTCAGCTTCATCGTGGGAGATTCCAATGATCTTGAAGGCCTTGGTTTCCATGGTGTTAAGCTGCAGAGCAAGATGTGAGGCAGGAGAGCCAGCCCAGAGGGAAGAGCAATACTCCATCAAGCTGCAGATGAAGGTTTTGTATGTGGACAGGAATTAAATTGTGCCAAGGAAGGACTTTGTGTGACGGTTTGGTGATGACTGCCTGTCAAGACATATATGTTTGGTTCAACACTTGAGGATGGATGTGGAAGTGTACAGGTTGAGCCACGTGCAGCAAGGCCGTCAGCCCCGGTCAACTACGCTAAGTCCAATAAATGTACGTTTAACTTTCTCAATGAAATGTAGAGGTAATACAGATGTATATTTTTTAGTTTCTTAGGTCAACATCACAATAGAAAAGCCTCTCCCTATAGGTTAGGAGGAGGATTATAGCTGCTTAGGATTTGTTTCTACAATTTCGTGCCCCAATTTTGAATCGTACAGAGTTTCGTAGACCTCATAGGATTACTTAACCAACATCAAAATATGCAATTTGGTGTCTGACGGACTGACTGAGATACACTTGGCAGTTACATATCCAATCTCAACCAAACTTGACAGGACTCATGGTCACAAGATGGAGGTTGCAGCAACTTTTTTTTTTAAATCAATAAATTGTCGTGGCTTGTATGAGAGCTCACACACAATGCATAGTGAGGGGGGAATGAGACAAGAGGGGCGGGAGTGGGAAGGACAAAACAGTGGGGAACAGAGACATTAGGAGCTCTGTGGAAGGGAGAGGGATGGGGCGGGGAACACGGGGTATACAAGATGGACACCACAGGGACTTTCAGGAAGGAAAGCAGGGAATTGTAAGGAGGTTGGTTTGGGGTGGATTAACGGGGGTAGAAAAGATCGAGGATTTGGATGGGGGATGATAAGAGGTGGTGGTGAACAGCTGTTTTGAAGGCCTGGAGGGAAGAATGGGATTGAATAGAGTGAGGGAGTTTATTCCAATGGTGGGGAAAAGAGGAATGAAAGAATGAAGGTGAGGAGTGATTCGTGATTTTGGTAGTTTTACCAGAAGTGGGTTGTTGGTGGACCTTGAGTGTCCTGCGGAAATGTGGTGGGGACAAATCGCAGAGAGAGCAGGGGGGGGCGAGGCTGGAGAGGAGACGGCAGAAGACAGAAAGACCAGCGACCTGCCTGCGGTGAGAGAGTGGGACCCAAAGACTCAGCCTCATCATGGGAGATACCAATGATCCTAAATGCCTTGGTTTCCACAGCGTGAAGCTGTAATAGTGTACCTGCAATTCCAATATGCTCTTGGATCATAATAGTGTACCTGCATTGAAGTTTTACACCTGATTTTAAATTTGTCCTTGACCTACTTTTTTCAGATTGTGACCTAATTAACAAAAAACACCTTTTTGACAATAACTTGAATAATTTCCCTCTGATTTTCTTGACGTTTTATAGATTGAAGATGGGGACACATTTTCTTAATTTACACTGTATCTATAAATGTTGAAGGTCAAGGTCATATGGCGGTCTGAAAAAATACGGCTATCATTGGATCACGTGCTCGGGATAAGTCATGGATGATCACCAAGGGTCCAAGGCAAGGGTAAGCCTCCCCCAGCTCGGAAAGGCTCATCCTTAGTCATTGCTTTGTGATCACAGATATCAAGTTCAGAGTTTGATGTTCATCATATAATGCAATTTAGTGTCTATCATGTCCTTTTTTTAGATACAAAATAAGTGGAAATCAGCCATAATGGCTAACGTGTGGTACATCCAATGAGGAGGCGCACCTTAGTTTGTGGGATCCATTATGACTGAAATCAGTCAGTCAATGAACAGTTGTTACTGTTTATGCCCTTTATCTATTGGAATTTTAATTATTTGATTATTGGACAAAGACTTCAGCAAACTTATGAATTCCTCAAAAGGTGCTTTGGCCACTGCCAGATGCAGCAGCCCAATATTATTGGCCACACTGGTACCTTGGTGGGGGGCTTTGCAGTTGCAGTGGCAATGGTGTCAAGAACCACGACTCACGAGGCTGGAGCTCAGTACGACACAGCAGCACATTGGCAAAACGCCTGGCACTCTCACAATGTCGATGGACAGAAAGAACATTTTTACAATATGTTCAGGTGTCGTTTGCACTTTGATTGAACCAGCAGTTGCTACATGTTATTGATAATCAGAAAGAACAATTCAAAACAAATAAGAAAAAGAGCAATCAAAGCTTGCAGACCTTCGCCAGGACTTGTTTTGTGTTGTTATTTTGTGTGGCACGTCATGAATAAGAGACATAACTAGAACTGCCACTTTATAACTGCTGGCGGTGATGACCGGGTACCAAGACGTCCTGCTTTGATGCAATCCCACTTTGATCGGACACCTGATCCTGACCCATGAGATGTTTTTAATTATTATCTCATTGAATTTAGAATGGGATTAAAATAAATTCAATTCAAATCAAATGGAAGACCAAATAACTACAGTCTTGCATTGGAGTAATCAGAAGGAACCCAAACAAGCAAAAAGCAAAGATGAAGTCAACAGGAGGAACCTGCATTGGATTCACATTTCAGGTACTACTCCTCTACCCTCAAACCCACCCAGGCACAACCAAGTGAGCCTTCTTCAAAAAAAACAAAGAACCCATATCAAAAAATTAAATAATTCTGGCTGCCAGACCATGTGTCCGATATTAAGTTGAAATTTAAAACTTCTATTCCCCATTGCTACCAAGTCATAAGTGTGAAGTTTCACTTCGATTAATTAAATGGTTCCAGAGAAAACATGATTTAATATTTTTATTCAATCCAATATGGAGGCCAAACCATGTGACCTATCAATTATTCCTTTATAAAATTGTAAACCCATGGCTTGGGAAGCACTTGTGTGAAGTTTCCCCTCGATTTGTCCAGCTGTTCTGGAGGAATTTTTTTTATAGGTTTTAGGGTAAATCCAAGATGGCTGCCAAACCATGTGACCAATGACATCAAATGTGTGAATCGTTCGTTCCTCATTGACAGACGGTCACACGAGTAAAAGGTTCACCTCGATCTGTTCACCTACTTCAGAGAAGATTTTTGAAGGTGTTTTTTAAAAAACAATATGGCTGCCAAATCACGTGACCGATGACATCATGCAATTTTTTTCTGTGGACCATTTTATCCCCAGATGACCCTCAAACATTTTCTTACTGATCATATGTAGCGTTCTACATAAGCAATAATGACGTCATAACAAAGGCACCTATGACATCATAAAAAATTAAAAATCACACTCATTCCCCATAAGGAGTAATTGCCACGTGTCAAGTTTCTATTTTTTCCTTGGTGCAGTTTGAGAGATACAGAGGTCCAAAGTTTTTCCAATATGGTTTCCATACCACGTGACCTATGACGTCATAATTATCATCAAAAAACATTCCACATGAACAATTGCACCAATGGTGAAAATTTCGTCTCAACAAGACAAGTAGTTGCGGAGAAAAACACGAAAGTTCTGTGCGGACAAGCAAACAGACAAACGGAAAGACAGACTGACAGACAAACACACGGACCAAAAAGGTAATAGCCTGTCGTTCGGTGAGGGAATGACAAATTTCCCTCATTTCCTTCATTGAATGGCTTCAGTGGATTGGCACGCAAGCTTAGGGGTGGTCCGCTTGGGTCGGACCTGTCTGGTTAAGCAGTCTGAGGTCATTCCCAAGGGAATTCTGTCCAATGTGGAGGATCATCAGTCCTTTAGTGACGTTAAACCGGCTATCCCGTCTGCAATCCTGAGAATAGAAAGTGATAAATTTCCTTATATTTTACAAAGTAATTACTTTGGAACAAAAATCTCCAGTTGGACTGTTCGTCATACTATCGAACCATTTATGGAAGGGAGCACGAGATGTGGACACGAAACGGGCGTGATGGGCCAAACGTCCTCTTCGCGGGTCTCATCAATATCCTTGTGATAGCAAATTTTGTTGTCATCATATCCTTGTAATAGCTGACGTGATCCTGGTCCATACAAACATCATCTCTCTATAATTCCAGCAATCTCCGTGTGTCTGTCTGCGACCGCTGTTTCTCGACAACCACTGGTCCGATCTAATTGAAACTTGCCAGGTATATTGCTGGGGACCTGAGGATGTGCCTTTTCAAGGTTTGATATTAATCGGACAAGTGGTTCCCAAGTTATGGCCATTTATTTACCAAACCAATGACAAGACACGATGCTATGACGTCACGATTGACGTCACAATTCTTTTTTTTTCATCTACGGCCACGCATGTACGGGCACGCGGGAGTGAAGGAACAGCCTGTGTGGTTGTTTCTGGCACGCGGTTTGAAAGTTTTTTTTTTTTTTAATATTTTTTTGCACGTACGGGCACGTACTGGTCTATTTATAATTCCAGCAATGTGTGTGTGTGTGTGTGTGTATGTGTGTGTGTGTGTGTGTGTGTGTGTGTATGTGTGTGTGTGTGTGTGTGTGTGTGTCTGTGTGTGTGTGTGTCTGTGTGTGTGTGTGTGTGTGTGTGTGTGTGTGTGTGTCTGTGTGTGTGTCTGTGTGTGTCTGTGTGTGTGTGTGTATGTGTGTGTGTCTGTGTGTCTGTGTGTGTCTGTGTGTGTGTGTGTGTGTCTGTGTGTCTGTGTGTGTGTGTGTGTGTCTGTGTGTGTGTGACTGCTGTTTCTCGACAACCACTGGTCCGATCTAATTGAAACTTGCCAGGTATATTGCTGGGGACCTGAGGATGTGCCTTTTCAAGGTTTCATATTAATCGGACAAGGGGTTCCCAAGTTATGGCCATTTATTTACCAAACCAATGACAGGACACGGTGCTATGACGTCACGATTAACGTCACAATTTTTTTTTTTTTTTTTTTGCACGTACGAGCACGCACTCGTCTTATACTTATAGAAATCGATGCGGTGGTACATATATTGCAACCAATATGAAACCCTCATGTTACACAATTCCCGTTCAATTAATTGGCGAACGAACACGTGCAGTTATTAATTAATTGCCACCACGTGCCCCGGCACCTTCATGATTTGATCAACTCGACTCCGCGTTTCCCAAGCTGTTTCTCCACGCACGTGGTTCTTTGTGTCGCGATCGCAGGACCACCAGGACCACCAGGACCACCAGGACCACCAGAGTGCGCACGCACACTTTCGGACGCTACAGGTAAAAGCTCGAGGGCGTGGCTACGGCGACACACCTATATTTCCCCATATAATTATCGACCGTTCTTCCTTTCTTCAAGGTGTTTGTTTAATGACGTAGTGGGATCCTTACGGATGTATTGGTGACGCACATCACGCTGTTGTGAAGATGCCTGTAAATGTTGACATGTAACACAAGTTATTGGGATATCTCGAGAGTTCATTGTCTGAGACCATGGACTGGTTACATACGTCGGAAAAATAAGATGGAAAAAAAAATATATATATTGATGGGAGAGATAGAGAGGGAACGAACGAGAGAGGTATGGGGTATTTAGGGCCAGGGGAATGGGTGTGACAAAAATGTATCCATTAGCGTACGTAATAAATAGATGATCCTTAACAGCTTTCACACACACATCTGTAACTTTCAAAAAATCCAATGTTCGCGTCATTTGTTTAAGGAGTGCCAGCAAGAGAATGGTCAATAAATGGATGAGGTGTGTGTGTGTGTGTGTGTGTGATACTTTTTTGTGTTTATTAATTTCGTACGTCAATTCACTAATTACACACTCTTGGAATGTGCCTTTTGACCTTTACTGCTGAGACCCCCTTCGACCTTTGAAGACCCTTCAAGACCCTGAGAATCCAGAAGACCCAAAAGTCCCGAGGACCCCATCCTCTAGAGTTCCAAGTTCCTTGAAAAATCAGATCTAATCGCACCCGACAAGACTTTTATCTCAATGATCGCTGCTGCTCTCTATGGACCGGTGCCTCATCATCGCTTCTCTCCTGAATTCTGTGCGATCACAATGATTGGAATCTTCCGCGACGAGGTCGAAGCACAAGGTCTGTTGCTTTCACATCGCAGGCAGGTCGGTAGCTGGTTGTCTCTCTGTCGCTCTGTCTATTTTCTCGTTTAACTTCGTCCGACACTGCCCAACAACTCCAGGATGCATGTGATCTCCCAGTAATCCAATCCTGGTTAAATTTCCAAAATCCAGTCTCACTGCAAACATAAACTCTTTTGTTCCTCACTTTGAAGTGTGGATACTCTTTGTAAAAGCTCTTCAATCTCACTTCAAGCAGGTGTTGTACTGCCAACTCGTGTCATCCCCCACCCCATACTCTCAATCTTTACTATCCCCATTAACCCTTCACAACCTCACTCTCACTTGCAGGTTTGTGTTTCCTCCTCTCCCCTCTCTCATCATCCATTACAATTGCTCTTTTATATATATATTTTTTTCAGCACCAACACCAGAAAGGCATCCATGTTCCAAAACAGCTGAACCCCCTCTAACTACCTATCTCTAACATGGGGGTTTTCTTCCGCAGGGGGTTGTGCCTCCCCTTCACATTCACACCCTCTTCGCACCATGTCGTACAATTCTCAATCGTTATAAATTTAGATCCACGAACATCAATTGCACCACCTCTCTCAACATCCATAATCCCGTTGGGATAAGAGCAGGAGGAAGACATTCTTTCCGAAAAGTCCTCTAATCAAAATCCGATTCCACCTTTTACAATTTGAGCTTTTTATGATCTTCCAATTTTTTAGTGACAATTTAAAATGACTCTAAATCCCTTAATTCAATCCATCACACCTGTCAGCTGCCGATGTTCGTGTCTTTCTTGATTGTTCCCTTTGAGCACCTGTGAGATCCACATGGAGACCCTTCAGCCTCGATCTCCACAACTAGTGCTGACGTCCGCTCTCCATGGGCCATTTCACAAACGGTCTTGGTCGATGCCCCCAGTGGTGTACTGAGGGCGTCTGGCACCCGGGGACAAAACATAATCTTGCGCACCCCCCCCCCCCCCGCCCTCCTCCAGCTCCCTACCCCAAATCCCCAACACCGCTTGCCATAATTTGTGAAACTTGGACCTTTTATAGTAAAATTTCAATCTCTTTCTCACACAGAACCCTTTCTTCCTCTTTCCTTGGCTGTTGGCTCTCAACATTATCTCACCATCGTGACGTGACACAATGACATGTTCTGTAGGATGCCAGATGCCCACGTGAAGCATCGATGTCGCTAATCTGCGGCCGAGAAACCACGACTCAAGAAGGTTCGTCATCATGTGGTTTGCTTTCACCAGGACACCGAGACTGGAGAGATTTCATGATCACGTGATCCCATGCGTAGCACTGTTACCATGCTAGCATTTTATTTTAATAAACCTAACACTGAAAAACAAGGGACTTCCTGAGACAAATTTATGCTGATTGACTAATATTTGATGTCACATTATCACATACAACACAAACATCTTGATGATCCATAATTTTATGAGAATAGCTAAATTCTTGGTGAACTTGTTAAACTGATTGTGAATTTGCCCTGTGACGTGACGTAGCCCCACGCCGATTGGCAGTTCAGCCATCAGTCAAGGGGAACCCTGCCCCCAGATGGAGCCTCGAGAATGTCCTGGGCTTGCCCTTCGCGCCAAAACTTATGCCTGTACTGCGTTAAGGCCGACTCTCCCCACAAAGGGACATTTTAAGACGAATTACAAAGGAACATTAAAATGGGATTTAAGGGAAAAGTGGTTTTAGAGACATTTGGGAGGGGAATGTCAACACATAATCCTATTACAATTAAATAACCTCATGCTTATGCAAAACATGCACGATGGAAATAACTATTTCTAAACTACACCATCTTAACCCTGCGAAGTGATTTCCGCAACAATACTTTTCTATCCCCATGGGGGTTAGAAAGGGAAAAGCTTGAAGGTGGCTGCAGATGAGGTGTAGTTTGGATTTTGCTGCAACTCATTGCAAGGTCTTTGTGACCATGTACCCACTCGGTCACCTTTGTTACAAGGCACTCGTCTGCACCGTTGGCCTTATTGAGGTAGTTGTGGGGGTGGGGGTGCATTTCTGTCATCTGAGGGCAAGAGTAATGGATGGGTCTTAACCGTTTCCTTATGGTGATCTTTAGGTTTTTGGGTTTTTTTTTTTTTTAAACAACACTGAAGGCTGATGGAAGATCTGTCCACACACATACAGACAAGACAGACATGAGACTGCACACTTTCAACATCAGACAAAAACAGCCGGTGAACTTGTGGAGAAGTGATGCAATCTTGTGCATTTACCATTCAATATGGAACTAATTGTTTGTTATTAATGACTATCATTAATAGAGTAACATAATGTCATTGTGTCTTCTCCTCCAAAACTATCCAACCCAGCAGCCTGAAACTTTGCGTGCATACCAAGAAGACTCCAAGGAAGTGCAAGAGTGAAAAATGGGTGTTTGAGTCGATTAAAACATCCCTTTTGAAGATAATTTAGGGGGGTGCTCGTTTAAAAAAAAAAAGAAAAAAAAAAGCCTTACCAAGATGAGCCCTCTGTGGTTGCTGGAGTCTTCATCCGCCATTTTGTTTGGCAGAGTCAAGCATGCCTCAATTTGGAAACACGATCCACTCTCACAAACTAATGAAAGTAGATAATCCAAATATGATGTCGGATTTGAGAATCGGATCTGGTGAACAAAATTAGTGTTGTAATCTGGAGTGAAATCCAAAAATTTAAAAAATATTAGCAATTTTTTTTTATAACTTAGTGTATTTATTTAAGCATAGCATTAAACTTCACTTTTTCTACAGTTTGGACGATTATATTGAGTGGGAAAAAATTTTGGAATGTGCAGAAAGTGTAAATCCATTGAGTGAAACACCGTGGTTCATAATCTGCTTTTGTAATCCATGGACGGCACAGTTCACAGGGATCCTTTTTTTTGGCAAATACATACACAGTTTGCTGTTTCCGTTTTGGGTGATTTGCTAACATTACAAAATGTTAATATAAACCTATACTCACAAAAGGTGCGTGTGTGCGCACACCCTGATTTATCTCCTTGTACCTGCTCTGTTTTCCTCCAATCCCCCAGGGGTTGATGAAACTAATAGATTTGATTGTCTGGTGTTGATTTAATGAAGGCATGGTATGGGCCTAATGAGCTCCTCCTACATTAAAGTTCCTTCTATTTATTTCTCCAATTGTTTAATAGACTCTAATTCCCACATTCTTGTGGGAGAGCTTTTGCCCCAAGTCTTTTAACGAACCTGTTGGCCAGGCCTGACGTAGCGACTGAACTGAATTTGTGCAGGAACTAGTAATTTGTTCAGGGTGCCAGCGATTATAGCTCACCTACTCTTCGTGAAAAACACCGTTGGATCTTTAACGTCCAATAACTTATGCCAGGATATGGCGCAAACACCTCAACGTCCATCCTAGGAACGGCACACTTTTAGTTTTTGATGTAACGCCCTCCCTGCGACTCGCCAATCCAACCGTTGTCGTCGGGTCAGCAATTGAACCCAGACTTGATGGCTTAAAACAAAGTGCACTACCTCTTTAAGTTCCATGTTGTCGGACTTACAATATTGACTGTCATGAAAAAGGATACCATTTTCAAAGAAACGTTCTCAGATGAACTTGCTTGGTGCTAAGTAAGGCATTGTGTTTTTGGTGGATATGGGTATGACCTCATGGTGAAGCCCTCTTATCTTAAGTCTGATTATGTCACATTTTCACAGCACTCTGTTGCCTTCCTGTGCCTGTTGAATGTTTAGGACAAATATGAAGGTTGGCGTGGTGAGACAGAACCCACATCCTGTTTGTAGGGCTTTTGCTTGTGAGTTGCTGGGTGTAAGTGGTTCTCATGGGAGGGGTCATTGGTATCCCTGCATCTCGATATCTTTGTAGAAGCTCGAGAGGAAGTTGCTTCTGTGGGTACGGAAACTACAAATGAGTTCCCTAGACATTGTTTTAATTTGCAGCGAAACGTTCCTTGTGCAGTAACAAAAAGTGTTTCTCCAATCAGGTATGAAAGCAACTTTCACTCGCTTGGGACATTTCATTAGTGTCAGGTGAATCGTACAGGATTAGCATGGCTTCACTCAAAAATCTGATGTTTTTCCCAAACATCTGACCCGACTATAAACTGTCGGATCGGTGATTCACGGCCCGTTCGGTGCACGACAAAGTGTGCCGTCCCTCTGATTGGCATTAAGCTGGGTGTCCTATCTCCCAGCGTTGGTTGGGCGACGTTAAAGATCCCACAGTGTCCTTCATGAAGAGTCGGTAAGCTACTGCCAGAATCCTGAACAAATTGCAAATTTCTGCCCTGACTACCACAGGCAAGGTAAAGGCAAACCACCTGGTATAATCTTAGCCTTCGGGGCTGCTTTGGCAGCATTGAACCTGCCTTCGGTAAGAGAAGAGATCCATCCATGAATGAAGGATTCTTTCAACTTGTACCTCACCTTGACACAACACTGATACTTGGTCAAAAGTTTTTTTTACATCCGGATAGGAGGTAGCTCGTGCTTTGTTCATACTTTGCAGAATCTACATTTGTCCAATTGACTCGGTCCCGCCATTTTCTTAAAGCCATTGGTGTAGTGTCCTATTTCGTGGGCATTTATAATGATTCGTTCTCCATACCAGTTGAGCTAACCTCTTCTTAGCCATTCAAATGAATCTTCTTTGTCTATTCCCAATCTGCCCAAATATTATTATTGGTTCATGAGTCGGTAAATGACCACTATATTCGTTATGTGTGTCTGTCTGTCTGTCTCTATCTGTCTGTCCCGAGCATAGCTCCGTGGGTTTTGATCCGATCCTGATAAAATTTGGGTGGGAGGTTTATATCATGATCTAGTGGTTTTCCTGAGAATGGGCATTATGGGCGGAGCCACGCCCAAAAAACGTGTTTTTAGGGGGTAGCCGGTTTCAAGTTGCATCTTCTCCAGAGGGGTTTGTCCAATCTGGAAGGGGTTTTGGTATTTCGTTAGCCCAATGGCACCTGCATAGCCCCATGGAGCTTGATTTTTTTTTTTTCATTTTTGTCTCAAGGTCACAATTTCAAAAACTCAGAAAATTGTGAATTTTGACATAAAAATCATACGACTGCCCAAACTTTGAGAGCTAGGATGACTATTTTTTATGCATAATCTTGATATGTATGCGACCGCCGTTTCTCGACGACCACGGTCCGATCTGATTGAAACTTGCCAGGAATATTGTTGGGGACCCGCGGATGTGCCTTTTCAAGGTTTGATATTAATCGGGAAAGCGGTTCCCAAGTTACAGCCATTTATCTGTCGACCAATGACAATACACGGTGCCATAACGTCACAAATGATTTCACAATTAATGTTTATTTTTTTATTATTATTACTTTTTTTTTTTTGCACGATTGATGTCAATTCTTCTTCTTCGCTTGGTATGATGTCACAATCGACGCTGGGGACCTGAGTATGTGCCTTTTCCAGGTTTGATATCGTTCTTCAGCTGTTTCCCAAGTGTTTCCTAAGGTTTGAAAGCTGTTTTTTTCCCAAGGGAAAGAGCTGTTTCCCAAGGGTTTGAAAGCTGTTTTTTTCCCAAGGTTTGAATAAATTGTTGTGCTTGGTCGACATTTGTGAATACATTTACAGAGAGAGAGGGGGAGCGAGGAGGGGGGGGGGCGAGAGAGAGGGGGCGTCACAGTTCTTCTTCTTCGTTTGATATGACGTCACAATTGACGCTGGGGACCTGAGTATGTTTCCCAGGTGTTACCCAAGTTATGACCATTTATGATATGGTTGGTCCAATTTAATTGAAAGAATGCCCCAATCCAGTCGTCGTTTACGAGAGCGAAGGAACGAAGCTGCACATACTGGCACGCACCTACGGGCCCGCACTAGTTTTTATAACTTGGTCAAACATTATCACATTGTCTCATCCTTGACTTCTGAAACAATCTACATCGTCAAATACCGCTCGTGAACCATCGTCGTCTTCAGACTTGTTATTACTATTATCATTGTTATTATTTATTTTTTAACATGTATACGTCCCTGCTCTTTTATCGTTCTCCCAGTTATTGGTGTACATCTATTCATATTTCGCTTTATTTATTTTTTGCCTTTTTTGCAATTGTTTGGAATGGATTCGTTGATGTTTCGGTTTCTTTGTGACATCTTCTACTCGCACCTGTTGTTGGAAATCCGTTGCAAGGTGGGTTGGGGCTGCCATTTCGAGCTCGCCATCTTCGTGTTTGCATACAAATTGGATTCTGTATTCTGTTGAACTTTTCATGTATTCAGCCAATCCAACAAATGACCTTCTGTGCACTTGGTTGAGCTCCATCAGGCCGCTACCTCCTCCTCTTCTCGGCAGGTACATTCTCGAGATGCATTGGTTTTCATGGAACATTTTGTGGATGGTGAGAAGTTTCCTTGTTTTGATATCAAGTTTGTTGATTTTGGTTTGTGGCCAGTTTACTATTCCGCAGCTGTACTGGAATACTGGCATCGCTAGTTGGTTGATGGCTTTGATTTTGTTTCTTGGGGTGAGGTATTTTTTTTTTTTCATCAGCCTCGTTCTTCGCCGGTATTCTTTTGTAATTGTTTTGCACATTTGTTTGTGACACATTTTGTGGCCCTTGTCTACTATCAGTTATTTGTATGATGCTTCGTTTTTTTTTGTTTTTTTTTTAGTTCCTGTATTGTATCTAGGTCTTTTTATATGCTATCCTTTTTTTGTTGTTCTACCTTGTACTATGTGCACTTGGCACAATTATTGAGGCCAAATTCCATCTGAATGTCATCAGAGTTCCGTTTCACCAATTTGAGTTGTTCTCCCAATTTTTCGTCGTTTGAAAAGTTTTGAATCATTCATGTACATGTGTCGCCTTTCTTGTCTCTTTTGGATGTTGGGGTGTATCCTTGCTGCTCGGTGAGTCATTTAATATCTACTTTACACAATCTTTATTTTATTTAAATTTAATGATTGAATTGACCACTGCAGAACACAAATCGCCTTCTAAATACTTCCAATAACCTCCAGTTTTGCAATACTTGGACATGTTCTATCGGGTGATGTGTAAAACCGCTTCTCGATCGTGCTAAAATTCCAGATTTTATTTTAACGATCTTTAAAATCATTATTTTATTTCAAGTGAAGCATATACTTGAACACTGAGGAGTATCGTGTTTTATGAACTCTCTGGTTCTCTCTGTAGCCGTTGTCCCAGTTTCCTTGTTGGTGCTTTGTCTCTGTCTGTTGGGGCTGGCTTGTTTTCATTATGGCGTTGTTTGATTGTTACTCTTTCTTCAATGAGCAGTGCTGCTGCAAAGCTCATGGTATTGATGGCTTTGGGGATGGTTTTGGTATCGTTCTTTTCAGTGCTCTGCTGGTTCTCTTTACGAGTACTTTTATCTGTTTTGGTTTCTATTCTATGGAGTTGTGGTCTTTCCCTGAATGGTATCAATTTCATCTCCTCTATTTTGCGAGTGAACTCTTCTTCCAGTCGATGCTGCTCATCATCTTCCTCGTCTTCCTGCTCATAATCATCCACCATTTTTGTTTTCATCCTCTCCGTCTGTGTACGTTATTTCACCCAATCCATTTCTGTAAGTCGGACCCATTCCCCCCTCCCCTGGGGGTGCGTCTATCTCCTTCCCAATCACACCTCATCATCGCTGCAGGCTCCCGTGACATGCCACATTCCAAGCCTTGTTTTCTCTGCATAGCCCTCCCTGCACCACTGTGGCCACGTCCACACCATCCCTTCGACCACCACGCAGCGAGCCCTTGGTCCTCGTGTGTGCTCATTCATGAAGATATATATATATATATATATATATATATATATATATATATATATATATATATATATATATATATATATATATATATCTCCAAAATAACTTGAAAAAGACAACCAAATTCACATTTCAGTTTCTTTTTAAAATTACAAATTGATATCAACAATAAATTTCACACCAAATTATTACCTCTGCCGCCGAAGGTGAAGGAGGTTGTTTTCACCCCTTTCTGTTTGTTTGTGTGCAGGATATCTCAAAAAGTTGTGGACGGATTCGGATGATATTTTGTAGACAGTTTTGGTATGTGATACGGACAAAACTGATTCGATTTTGTTGAACATCCGGATCCGGATCCGGATCCAGATCTGATAATTTTTAAAGTTATTCATCACCATTTGGGCTTTGGATCCAAGGGTCCTGAGTTCAAATCCCACTCAGCTGTTAAATTAATACCAGATGGGGTTAACTCTGCCTGTCATCCTTCCGAGGTTGGCAAAATGAGTGCCAAACAGCTTACTGGTATACTGTGTCAGAGTAGCGACCTGTCCAGGATTGTGCCCAACAGCCAAGGAGACTGCAAAGGCAGTACCAACACTCTGTACAGAGTATGGTCCCAATTATGGTGTTCGAGGTGCAGTGGAACACGAGAAGCAAGTGTTAGCATCAACTCCGCTTTATTGCGCGTCTGGATGTACATTCCTGCCACCCCTAGCAGGCGAGTCATGATATACGAAAACCCAATCGCGTGATACAGCACACCAATGGCCTTCTCCTCCTTCACCATTGAGAGATAGGGCCAAAAATTATACATAGCACGATATCTCAAAAAGTTGTGGACAGGTTGGATGTGTGGCAAGGACAAATTGATTCGATTTTGGTGTAGATCCGGATCGAGATACGAGAATTATTTAATCTCCCAAGTAATTCTTCACCATTGAGAGATTGGGCCAAAAACGATATACAGTGGTACTGTATAGCATATTTCAAAAATGTAATGGGCCTGATGTGTTCTCGTGGATCAGTCATTGTGTGGCGGAGGTATGCGCTCTATCGAGTGTCCTTCTAGTTTTATAAATGAGATTATTTTTCCATTCCACATTATATAAATTCCTTTCTTAGACAGCAACTCTCCTTAGAAGCTATTTTATGGTATGGTTGCAGGTGAAAGTAGAAAGCATCTCAAAATCCAAAGCCCATCCATGTCCACTTTGTACTCAACTAAACTTGATGAAAACGAGTTTAAAAGAAAAAACCCGTTTACAAAACCCCCCCATCCACTTTCTCAACAATCCTCTGGAAGAAGTCTTTTCTTTCAAGCTTCTGGGTCTCACTATCTGCCATGACCTTTCCTGGGAAAGTCACATTTCCAACCTTGCCTCAAAAGCCAGTCGCCGACTGGGAATCCTCCGTCGTGCAAAGTCCTTCCTCGGCCCTCTTGAGCTCCTGACCACTTACAAAGCTTTTGTCCGTAGCCTGATGGAGTACTGCTCTCCCCTCTGGGCTGGTGCTCCTGCCTCCCACCTTTCTCGACTTCACGCTGTCGAAACCAGGGCTTTTAAGATCATTGGCATCTCCCGCAATGAAGCTGAGTCTTTGGGCCTCTCACTCAATCACCGCAGGTTGGTCGGTGGTCTTTCTGTCTTCTACCGACTCCTCTCCAGCCTTGCCCCCCTGCTCTCTCTGCGATTTGTCCCAACCACATTTCCACAGGGCGCTCAAGGTCCGCCAACAACCCCCTTCTGGTAAAACTACCAAAATCACGAATCACTGCTCACCTTCACTCTTTCATTCCTCTTTTTCCCGCCTTTGGAATAAACTTCCTCACTCTATTCTTTCCCATTCTTCCCTTCAGGCTTTCAAAACAGCTGTTCACCACCACCTCTTATCTTCCCCATCCAAATCCTCGATCTTTTCTACCCCGATAATCCACCCAAGCCCACTTCCTTCAATTCTCCTGCTTTCCTTCCTGAAAGTCCCTTTAATGTCCATCTTCCCCTCGCCATGTTCCCCGTCCCATCCCCATCCCTCTCCCTTCCACAGTTCACCTGTGTCTGTTCCCCAATGTTTTGTCCCTTCCACTCCCGCCCCTCTTGTCTCATGCCTCCTTGCTGTGAGTTGTGTGTTAGCTCTCATACGAGCCTCGACCAAGGTATACAAAAAAAAAAAAAAAAAAAAAAAAAAAAAAAAACAATTGTACATTTTATTTATTTGTGTTCTCCACAATCTCATAATCACGAATGTAGTAAGCTTCATACTCAACGCGTGCACATGAGAGAATAGGAAACAACAACACAATACTCTGGCAATTTGGAATCAGTGTCATTGGCTATGACCCTTTTGCTTCCGTTTCTTTGTCATTGGGAATGATGCGTCCCAGGAGATAAAGGCATCGTCGGAGACATGAAAGACCCAAATATCAGACATGGTGTATATTTCCTCCACTGATTTTAATAAAGATATCTCCCGCATCATCACAAAATAATTTTTGATCGTGATTTACATTATTTGATCGCTGATCTCGAATCCAGGTTGAAGTAACCGGAAATTGCGTCAAAATTGTCAGCTGTGCGGCGCTTGCATGTACCACGGTATAGTTGGCAAGTATACAGTTGTGAACAAGTTATAGGTAAAGTCAGAAGCGAATGTAAGAAGAATTCTACATTCGCTTCAAGGCTTTGCCTATTCCATATTAAAGGTTTGTTGAAGATTTGATGACAAAACCTCAATTGGTAAAAATGTTACATCCTGGACATACACACTGAATGTCAATGGTAAACAAGGATTTTGATTAAAACATTTATGGCTGGTCTACCACTTCACTGATGATGTCATCCTGACAATCCTTTATTTCTCATTGGGAGTAGAATGAGGTGTGTGAAGTTTCAAAATTTTCCAATCAGTGGTTGCAGAGATTTAACTTGTTAATTTTTTGCATTTATTCCAAGATGGCTGCCATAGCATGTGACATATGATGTCACAATTATCATTAAGATATTCTTCATGGGGGGGGGGGTCGCTTCTACTATGAAAATTATCAATTGCACAAGTAGCTGCTGAGGAAAAAAAAAATGTTGAAAAACAAGAGCAAAAATGTGTTGCCAAAAGGCCAAAAAAGCATCAAAAAAAAATAATAGTAATAACAATTAATAATAATAAATTAATAAGTGGAGGTACATTCAAAGTCCACCTCCCCATGCCAAATAAATAAATAACAAACCCTCCAGCGTGCAACATTGCAGGTGTGCCTTTGGTACCTGGCGATGCCACCATGTAGCACATGGAGATGAAATTGAGAGAGCTGTGTACAATAATTCCTTGATTAGTTGATTAATTGCATAATTCAAATAAATAATTGTAAAACTTTTAAAAAATAATTTGGCTAATAGAATACCAAAACCACCAGTGTTTCATCTGAATCTAACTTTCTGCAAATTAGGTAATTCATTGTAAAATGAAGAATGAATGAATGAATGATTCAAAAATACCCTTCAAAGTCAAATCACTTGTTAACTGTCATGTCCAAATATGAGCTTCCTCGCTCAAAAGGTGCCTGAGATATTGCCAGGATGAGAAATAAAATAAATAAGTCATTAATAAATCCATAATAATCAAGTAATCAATTAATTGATTAATTTTAAAATGTTTTTGCCAAAGCACATCTTCACTTTTGTCCCCAAATTTCAGCTTCCTAACTCAAAGGATGACTGAGACATCCCCCAAACAAAGAGTAACAAGCCAGTAGGCGATGAGGGATCCCCTAGGATCGAAGCGCTGGATACGATGCTTTTCATTCTGACCGATCCACCGACGAAGATTCATTGCCAAGACATTGGTTCACATACAATTGTTCCTCTGCCTGGCAAGATTTTTTTCTATTGCGTATTTTGCCAACTGGCACTCCTCATAAAAAATGACTGTAAATAGACACCCTATTTTTGAAGGACTACCATTTGAAAAATAATCAGTTTGCTGGTTTGTACTGTGGAGCCTCGCGTTGCGCGCTCACACACACAAACACACACACCCCGATAAACTTCTCTCAATGCTCTTGTTTGACCACACCTCCTGACCCACGCCCACTTTCCATAACCCACGCCCACTTTTCATCAACCACGTCCACTTTCCTAAGCCCCTCATAAAAAATGACGGTAAATCAACACCCGATTTTTGAAAAATAAAACCTCAATCAAAAATCGGCTCAAGTAAAATTTTCTAAATATGTCGAAGTGTTTAATTCCGAAGTCTCGCTTCTCTACATTCAAAACTGAAGGACAAGTATTGAAAATACTGTACGCGGTTTTTCGGCCGCTACACAGCAACGGGTGGTTGCTCGGCAACGAAATTCAAACGCGCACATTCCCAACAAATACTGCACATGTTGGCAAAGTTTCATCGAAATCGGTTCGCTGGTTTGTGCTGTGGAGCCTCGCGTGACAGACAGACACACAGACACACAGACAGACACACAGACACACAGACAGACAGACAGACACACAGACACACAGACAGACAGACACAGACAGAGACACACAGACACACAGACAGACACACAGACAGACACACAGACAGACACACAGACAGACACACAGACAGACACACAGACAGACAGACACACAGACAGACAGACACAGACAGACAGACAGACAGACACACAGACAGACAGACAGACACACAGACAGACAGACAGACAGACAGACAGACAGACAGACAGACAGACAGCCCGACAATAAGGGATATCTAGCATATATGGCGAATCCAAAAACTGAGTACTCCCTTCCTTCGGTGCCTGGTGATAAGGTAGGTCATGCATCGCCTGGATATGGAATTAGGAAGGAGTGGTGTACAAAAATTATTTTAACAAAATTATTAATTTGTCTTCTCCAAATTCTCAAAATAAAGGTTTGTTGAAAATTTGATGACAAAAGCTCAGACGGTTAAGAAAAAAGTTACGGCCCGGACAGATGCACAGAAGGATAGACAGACACAGTAATTGCAAAACCCATCTTCCACTACGTGGGGGATGGGCTAATAGTTCAGACTGAGAGCAACCATACGCAGCATTGAACTTGTCAATAGATTAAAACAACTAGTCGGATGTATGCTAACACAGGGAGCTTGAGTTAGCAGATTACAAGATCAACGTTTTCTTTAATCAAATCAAATGCAGATTACGTTTTCTTTAAGATCATAAAACAACAACAAATAGAACAAGAAAAAGAGCAATCAGAAATTGCAGGCCCTCGCCACGACTTTTGTCTGGTGTTTGTGTGGTGTTTATGTACTAGTGTGTTAATATAATAGTGTGTTGATATAATTAGAACTGCTACTTTATAAAAGCTGGCAGTGATGACCGGGTACCAAGACATTGCGCTTTGATTCAACCCCGATTTGATTGGACACCTGACCCTGATGACCCATGACGTTTTTCAAAATTTTATTATTAATCAATTAAATTTAGAATGGGATGAAAATAAATTCAATTCAAATCAAATGTAAGACCAAATAGGTTCAGTCCCGCATTGGAGTCGTTAGAAGAACCCCGAACAAGCAAATATGAAGTCATCAGGAGGAACCTGCATAGGATTCACATTTCAGCTGCTACTCCTCTACCCTCAAACCCATCTAGGGACAGCAAAGCGAGCCTTATTACAAAAAAAAAACAAGAACCCAGATCAAAAATATTAAATAATTCTGGCTGCCAGACCATGCATCCGATGTGGACGGATCCATTCATGTACATCATGTGAGTTCTTATCTTTTGCACAATTGGAATAAACGTGTTTGCAATTTCCGTTCAAGCGCAGCTGTGCAGTGGTAAAGGCCCTGTCACACCTTGACGTTTTAGCCAGCGCATGCCGACGTATGAAAAATTTGGTGAATACACTGGCACACGTCAAATACGTTATGGGTAAGTTTTGTATACGTTAAGAGCACGCTGAAGCACGCTGGCATACGTCGTAGTATGCCGAGCTCGTCGACAATTTTTTTTGATGTATGACATGCGTTCCACATACACTGGCCATAAGTTGTAGGCACGTTATGCGATCGTTGACACACGTCGACACATGTTATTTGTAAGTTACTCATAAGTCGAAACACGTGGAGGTAATGTCTAGCGTACCCGAAACTTATTTCTAACCTATGAGTAACGTGCTTTGAACCTATGTGTAACGTATCTCCAATGCATATTGACGTATTTGACGTCTTCTGGACGACCACAGAACTTACTGAGCGTGTTTCTAACTTGCAGCTACCGTATAATGGTGTATTGGCAGCGTTTAGGGGAATTGGTATATAAAAATGAGGTTCACACAGGAGGAACCCATCAGTGTTTCAGACTCAATGGTGTGTAGATGTCCATGTCGGTAGTATCAGTAGTAGTAGGTGAGTGTGTCAGTAGTAGTAGTAGGTGAGGGTGTGGGTGATGATGGATCCTCCTTGCGTCCACAGCCACGGCCAGGAGACTTCTTTGCAGCATTCTTAGAAGTTTTCTTCGGCTTGACTGATGTTGACACTTCGATGTCGAGTGCAGTTATGATTTGAATCGTCGAGCGGCAGCCTTTTAATAGGCTATACCACGTGATCATCGGTGATACGCTGCCGCGTTATGCATAAGTTAGACTATCCTTGGGCATAGGTTGTGAACGCTGACAACACGCTAAGCATTCGTTGGTATAAGTTATCGAAATGTTCTGTGTACGTTGCTAATATGTTATGCATACGTCCAACTCGTTATGAATACGCCCTAAACGGAAGAAAAAACCATCAATAGTTCAGCGTACGCCAGCGTTTTACATACATTTTGATATGTTGCCATACGCTGGCTAAAACGTCAAGGTGTGACAGGGCCCTGGGGAAGGGAACAGTCCCACGTGGGGAAAGGAAAACAGTGTCGATGATAACAATTTCACATCATTATAATCAAATGGGATTGTTTTGTGATCATCTTATTACCAAAGCTCAGGAATTTTTCAACATATCACATTGAAACTTACACAGCTTATTTGTCCATCTGTGTCATGTATATGTGGATAAAATCTGGTCGAAATGAGTCGAAGGTTAAGGTCAATGCCATGCAAAACATGTAAAACATGTATTGGGCCACAATTAGAAAATGTATTAACCAAATTTGTTATACACAACATTTCATCATCAGGTAAAACACTTGATGGGTCAAAATTCCCAAATTACCAAATAGTTTCCATGGCAATGATCGTTTATGTGGATTTCACACTTGATAGGTCAAAATTACCAAATGATTGTTTCCATGGCAATGATCGTTTATTTGGATTTCACACATATGTGTGACATATTTCTTGTTTATTTTGCTGTGAGTAGGATATCTCAAAAAAATAGGGATGGATCTGGACAAAACGTGGGGGACAGATTGCGTGTGTGACAAGAACGAACTGACTATAATTTGGTGAAGATCCGGATTTGATTCTGGATACGAGAAATTTTAAAAGTGATTCTTCACCAGTTGAGGAATAGAGACAAAAATGGTACATAGCATGATATCTCAAAAAGTTGCGGACGGATTCGGGCGAAACTTTGTGGGACGGGTGTTTGACAAGGACATTTCAATTCGATTTTGGTGAAGATCTGGATCCGGATAGGATAAATTTCTGATACTTGATAATTTAATTGAGATAGATCCAAAAACTATATATATATATATATATATATATATATATATATATATATATATATATATATATATATATATATATATATATATATATATATATATATATATATATATATATATACATATACACATATATATATATATATATACATATACACATACACATCATGATATTTCAAAAAGTTATGGATGGCTTTTGACAAAAGTTGGTGGATGAGTTGGGTAGGTGACAAAATACAAGACGATTAGATTTTGGTTCAGGTTCGGATCCAGATCCGGGATACAAGATATAAACCGTTCAGTCTGGCGGAGGTATGCGCTCTACCAAGTGCCGTTGTAGTTTTGTACTTTGTTCCTTTGTTTTCTCTTTTGTTGGAGGTTATATTGTATCCATGTCATTGGTTATTGATCATTTTGCTTAAGGGGTCCAAACTTTTGAAGAGCGGCAGAGTGTAGGTCAGGGCTATATCTTCTTGGGAAATATCACCTCCTATTTTAACATCCACAGTTCGAGTTGTTCATTTCAAATGAGGTCGCATCAAGGGTTGCTCCATATAATTGTGTTCCTTAAATTTTGGGTCAGTTTTGCACATTTCGATGTAATGGTTGATCCAAGAGTGGGGAACACTGTCAAATGCCCTCTTGTAGTTGATGATCACAATATCTGGTAGAATATTCTGGAGGTATGCACACTCGTCGCCGAGCTGTCAACTCTGGGTCGCCCCTATAAACTGTCGCCCTGGTGTTGCACAGGCAGGGTGAGTGATAAATGCGTGTGCCGTCCCTCGAATGGACGTTGAAATGGGTGTATCATATGCTAGCATTAATTAGTGGATCTTAAAGATCACACTATGTCCTCCACGAAGAGGAGACACGTTGTTGTCCTCACCCTGCCAAGCAACCTTCCGCACAGTGGTTTGACCCAAGACCGTTTTAGCCCTACATCCTGCCTCTGTGATACAGACCTTCCTGTTGGGAGAAATGACACTTACTTTATTTGGGCCCATGTTTCTTGTGTTTTCTTCTGTATACTCACAAATGTGAAGTGCTAAAGTCACATTCCAGTAACACACGATTCCGTGATGCTACCATTTATCCCCATAATTTAGATGTGCCAAGACCTCGTCGGTTGGTTTTCGGGTGTGCACAATTCTTGGATATGTATTGAGTTTTGGAGCAATCTATTTATTACGTATGGAATAATGAGTTTATGAACCCTCCACCCCCGTCCCCCAACCTCACTGCTGTTCCCTTGCAACCACCTTTCTAATCCTGACACACTCCCTTGCCCTCACCAACCTCCTCTTACTTTATTTATGTAATTAATTAATAATTTAATTAATGCTTCACAGAAAATGAAATAAATCCACTGGTGAAGGCAACTGGTTGGACCATTTGTGACGGCACACCATTATGATGAGGTCACTGCTCATAGCGGGAACCGTGTGGAGGAAAACACAAACACGCCAAACCAAACGTTGTAAACCTGGGCCCCTCCTCGTCGAGATCCCTCCTGGCACACACAATGGCAGACTCTTGGACCATAACAATCTTGTGTCGGTGGACGCGCCCTATGGGCCACGGCCCCATTTTCCGGCCATTTAGCTCGCCGTCGTTTCCTTTGGATGGTCTTTTGATGAGCCAATAGCCTTGAGGGTTGCCTTTGCAGATCAGGCTGCTCAGATGTTCCAGATTCTACCTTGGCACGCCCACTTGTCTCAATTATTGTTTTGTTATTGAAATTTTCTCTTTGCCTTCATTTGAAACTTTTTCTCACCCATTTCAGTCAAAAAAAACTTGAATTGTGTCAACAAACAATTCTGATTCACCATTTTGCGTTGCAGAGCGTCAGTGCTGCTGAAGCAGTTTCTTGGCAAGGGTTGTCCTGGGTCGTTTGCCATTGCCTTCGCAGCAGCAGTTAGGGCAGAAATTTGTAATTTGGTCACGGTGCCTGCCATAGCTCACCTACTCTTCGTGAAGGACACCGTGGGATCTTTAATGTCCACCGACTTGTACTCGTATCACCAGTGTGACCACTCCTTGGCTTTTTTCACAAGATCTTGGCTATTTGTTGTTCACCTTGGCGTCTTGGTTTTCTATAGTTTTTCTATGATCATTGCTTTTCTGAAACCTTGTGAATTATTGGCTTTTTTTCATTGGCTCACCTTGACATTTATGAAAATGAGGAGTAGTCACACTGGTACCAGCAGACAGGATGCCCAGTTTATAATTCCATCTGATGGATGGCACACACATTGATGATTCACCCTGCCTGTGAAACAAAGGGATGACAGTTGAGAGCAGGGTTGGGATTTGAACCCAGGTTGGACAGTTAAGAGGGGAGTGTGCAAACCGCTAGGCCATTCTGCCAACCCCAACAATTGATACAATGGAAACTTGAACAGTAGTGGGTAGAGCACATACCTCTGCCAGGCTGAATAGTTTACGTTTTGTATCTCAATGATGGGCCGGATCTGCTGACCTGAACCAAAATCGAATCGGCTTGTTCTTGTCATCTAACCGACTCATCCGGCAAGTTTTGTCATATTCCATCCACAACTTTTTTGAGATATCATGCTATGTATAATTTTTGGCCTGATCTCTCAATGGTGAAAATCACTTTAAATATATTTTTTTAATTCTCGTATCTGGATCCAGATTGCGATCTTAACCCAAAATCGAACCAATTCCTCCTTATCTCAAACCCAACCTGTCTAACAAGTTTCATCCGAATCCGTCCCTCACTTTTTGAAATATCGGTTTAGTCCCATCTCTCAATGGTGAAGAATAATAATAAAAAAAGATTGGATCCGGATCTAGATTCAGATCTTGACCAAAATTGAATCAACTTGTCCATGGCACACAACCGTGTCTACCAAGTTTCATCCGAATCCGTCTAACTTTTTGAAATATCGTGCTAAATGTAGTTTTTGGCGCAATCTCTCAATAGTGAAGAATCAATTTTAAAATTCTAGTTGCCAGATCCGGATCATCACCAAAATCTAATCATCCTGTCCTTGTCACACACCCAACCTGCCCACCAAATTTCATCTGAATCCGTCCACGGTTTGAGATCTTGCATAGAAATAAACAAACAAGAAAAAGACGTCGTGCAGAGCAGGATATTTGCAAAATCTACCCCCCCCCTCTCCCAAGGTGCCTTGATGCATCAAATTGTCCATTTCATTAAGATTAAAATTCACAATCATAATCAAAGCTCAGGTCAATCAGATGGAAATTGATGATTTTTCAGATTTAAATTGATGATTTTAGAAGTTTGACCTTGAGTTGACCTTTGACCCTTTGACCTCAAATAGTTGGTTTCCCAATTCATTGACAATGTGCAAATCCTGTTCAACTTTCAAGTCAATCAAATGAAAAATGATAATTTTAGAAATTAGACCTCAAAATCAATACGCTTCTCAGTTGAGACTACCTCTACGGCTTGGTAAAGTTTCATGACTATCGGTTTGGAATTGTGACCTGCAGGCGATTGACAAACAAACAGAATAACAAAATCGACTGACCAATATACTTGAACAATCTTCGATTTTGCAACTAGCAAACAGACAAGCCGGTAGGCGACATGGCTGCTCGCTCTAGATGGAAAGCTGGCCGACGCGACTAGCCGATATTCATGTACATGCTATCAATCAATTTAGCACAATAAATATGATTATCACAGCCCTCTTAGTTTGCGCCCAGAAACCCGCCTTGTGAAATTTCAGGCGTTTCCAAAGAGACTCTAACAAATGGCAGCCCTGGTAATTCCATTTATCGATTCGCTAAAGATTTTATTCTTTATATGATGCTGTAAGACATTCTCCTTGGACACAAAAAAACAGGTCCCTCGGAGGTCCAGTTTAGGAGGTATTGATTTTTTTTTTTGTACAGTCCACAATAAGTGTACGATAAAGTATTTTAGCTGTTTCTAAGCAACGGAGGTGTGCATAGCAACCATTCATTTGTGTGTACATGCTAGCCACATTGTACACATTTTACCCAAGTTTCATCAAAATCAGACTCTTTCTCTTAGAGATATTCGCAATTAACCGTTTCTGAAATGTTCGACATGTACTCGCCCAAAACCTATCTCCTCCTACAAATGTTTTTTGTTTGGGCTGCAAATTGGCACGAAGGGAGCGAGATAGATTGTGCACAGAACTCTGAGCTTCGATTTTTGGGGTTTTTTTTAATTTATTTTCCATTTTTTGACCACTTTAAAGGGCCGTTGCTAGGGCCTAGGGTCCCATATTCGAAAGCACACGATTCCCAGAAATATTGTTCCTACCTACCAAATTTCATTGGAATTGGTTGAGTGGTTTAGCCCCTAGGCTTGACCAAAGTTTCACGGACAGACAGACGGATGGAAATGTCCAGAAGAAGGGTGCTCTAAGAGCAGCCAACAGACAAGCCGGTAGGTGACATGGGTGGTCGCTACATAATTGCATACTAGTCATACAGTTTTTGACGGATCGGGCTGAAAATTTTTGACAGACGTTGATTATAGTGCGCATAAAAGCCTGGAAGCCAATTTTTGATTTTCGAAAAAAATTAATTTTTGGGATTTTTTTCTAAAATTTCAGTCCCTTTGCTCTGCAACGGTGTTCAAAAGCATAGAACTAGATCCTGGTATGAACCTACCTGTCAAGTTTCATCAAAATCGGTTGACTCCTCTGGCCTCCAGAGCTGTCCGTTACATACAGACAAACATACAGATGGAAAACCTGAGAATAAGGGCAGTCCAGCGACCACCCAACAGACAGAAAGGGGTGAACAACATAACCTCCTTCCACCTTCAGTAGCAGAGGTAATTAAAAACTTATCGGATCCGGATCCAGATGGGATTTCTTGTGGAATCACCTGAGGGACACAGTCAAGCTGGAATTGCACATTATTATTTACTAGTATAAAAGCTCGTCAAAAATGACGGGTTGGAAATATTTATTTCGAAATATTCAGACTAGAAGATATGATTTTTTTTTTTTTTTGTAGCAACAAAAAGCTTTATTTAAAACATGACATGTCCTAATGTTACCTGATTTTCTTTATCTTCTGGGACCTTTCATTTTGAGGGTGCAGCTTCGTGAGCTTGCCAAAGCCTGAAGCCTCGGCCTAGCATCAGGTGTGCTTATAGCCTTATATCTTCATTATTTATGAGATCGCACGGATGTAAATGAACATTCATTTGACTCTGTCCAACACCCAACCTGCCCACCGAATTTCATCCGGATCCATCCACAACTTTTTGAGATATCCTGCACGCAAACAGAGAGGGGTGAAAAACAACCTCCTTCACCTTCAGTCACCGAGGTAATGAAGTTGGAAAAATTAAAAACTTTGAATACTTCCTTACTGTGCCTATATTACTTATGGGTAATACAGTAGATTCCAGCTTAAGGTCAAGTCCCAAGATCAAAAGCTCCTCCATGAGCCTCGATATTGGACACAAAAAAAAGAAGATAATTGCTTCATGACACAAAAATATTAGTCTGCAATAAAGTTTGCTTGTTCACATTTACAATGTTCAATTACGATATTCAAGAAATCAATCAAAGTCAAGTATGGTTCATGATCGTCATCAAGTGAAGAAGGGAGACGGGAAAAGAAAGGAAAAGGGGAGGGGTATTATTTTTTAAAGGTTTTCCCTCCCAAATATGATTTTTTTTTTTTTTTTTTTTTAATGCGACATCTAAGATTGCTTAAAAAATACTCAAAATATTGAAATCGCACCTTGCTCCTCCGACCCTCTCCGAACCTCCACCATCCCAGACACCCCAAAATTTTCAGAACCCGCTCAGGCTACTTGAACTTCCGGTACCCGCTCAGGCTACTTGGCCTCCCGGTACCCGCTCAGGCTACTTGGCCTCCCGGTACCCGCTCAGGCTACTTGGCCTCCCGGTACCCGCTCAGGCTACTTGGCCTCCCGGTACCCGCTCAGGCTACTTGGCCTCCCGGTACCCGCTCAGGCTACTTGGCCTCCCGGTACCCGCTCAGGCTACTTGGCCTCCCGGTACCCGCTCAGGCTACTTGGCCTCCCGGTACCCGCTCAGGCTACTTGGCCTCCCGGTACCCGCTCAGGCTACTTGGCCTCCCGGTACCCGCTCAGGCTACTTGGCCTCCCGGTACCCGCTCAGGCTACTTGGCCTCCCGGTACCCGCTCAGGCTACTTGGCCTCCCGGTACCCGCTCAGGCTACTTGGCCTCCCGGTACCCGCTCAGGCTACTTGGCCTCCCGGTACCCGCTCAGGCTACTTGGCCTCCCGGTACCCGCTCAGGCTACTTGGCCTCCCGGTACCCGCTCAGGCTACTTGGCCTCCCGGTACCCGCTCAGGCTACTTGGCCTCCCGGTACCCGCTCAGGCTACTTGGCCTCCCGGTACCCGCTCAGGCTACTTGGCCTCCCGGTACCCGCTCAGGCTACTTGGCCTCCCGGTACCCGCTCAGGCTACTTGGCCTCCCGGTACCCGCTCAGGCTACTTGGCCTCCCGGTACCCGCTCAGGCTACTTGGCCTCCCGGTACCCGCTCAGGCTACTTGGCCTCCCGGTACCCGCTCAGGCTACTTGGCCTCCCGGTACCCGCTCAGGCTACTTGGCCTCCCGGTACCCGCTCAGGCTACTTGGCCTCCCGGTACCCGCTCAGGCTACTTGGCCTCCCGGTACCCGCTCAGGCTACTTGGCCTCCCGGTACCCGCTCAGGCTACTTGGCCTCCCGGTACCCGCTCAGGCTACTTGGCCTCCCGGTACCCGCTCAGGCTACTTGGCCTCCCGGTACCCGCTCAGGCTACTTGGCCTCCCGGTACCCGCTCAGGCTACTTGGCCTCCCGGTACCCGCTCAGGCTACTTGGCCTCCCGGTACCCGCTCAGGCTACTTGGCCTCCCGGTACCCGCTCAGGCTACTTGGCCTCCCGGTACCCGCTCAGGCTACTTGGCCTCCCGGTACCCGCTCAGGCTACTTGGCCTCCCGGTACCCGCTCAGGCTACTTGGCCTCCCGGTACCCGCTCAGGCTACTTGGCCTCCCGGTACCCGCTCAGGCTACTTGGCCTCCCGGTACCCGCTCAGGCTACTTGGCCTCCCGGTACCCGCTCAGGCTACTTGGCCTCCCGGTACCCGCTCAGGCTACTTGGCCTCCCGGTACCCGCTCAGGCTACTTGGCCTCCCGGTACCCGCTCAGGCTACTTGGCCTCCCGGTACCCGCTCAGGCTACTTGGCCTCCCGGTACCCGCTCAGGCTACTTGGCCTCCCGGTACCCGCTCAGGCTACTTGGCCTCCCGGTACCCGCTCAGGCTACTTGGCCTCCCGGTACCCGCTCAGGCTACTTGGCCTCCCGGTACCCGCTCAGGCTACTTGGCCTCCCGGTACCCGCTCAGGCTACTTGGCCTCCCGGTACCCGCTCAGGCTACTTGGCCTCCCGGTACCCGCTCAGGCTACTTGGCCTCCCGGTACCCGCTCAGGCTACTTGGCCTCCCGGTACCCGCTCAGGCTACTTGGCCTCCCGGTACCCGCTCAGGCTACTTGGCCTCCCGGTACCCGCTCAGGCTACTTGGCCTCCCGGTACCCGCTCAGGCTACTTGGCCTCCCGGTACCCGCTCAGGCTACTTGGCCTCCCGGTACCCGCTCAGGCTACTTGGCCTCCCGGTACCCGCTCAGGCTACTTGGCCTCCCGGTACCCGCTCAGGCTACTTGGCCTCCCGGTACCCGCTCAGGCTACTTGGCCTCCCGGTACCCGCTCAGGCTACTTGGCCTCCCGGTACCCGCTCAGGCTACTTGGCCTCCCGGTACCCGCTCAGGCTACTTGGCCTCCCGGTACCCGCTCAGGCTACTTGGCCTCCCGGTACCCGCTCAGGCTACTTGGCCTCCCGGTACCCGCTCAGGCTACTTGGCCTCCCGGTACCCGCTCAGGCTACTTGGACTTCCGGTACCCGCTCAGGCTACTTGGACTTCCGGTACCCGCTCAGGCTACTTGGACTTCCGGTACCCGCTCAGGCTACTTGGACTTCCGGTACCCGCTCAGGCTACTTGGACTTCCGGTACCCGCTCAGGCT
Organism: Eptatretus burgeri; assembly: GCF_056783735.1. NCBI lineage: Eukaryota > Metazoa > Chordata > Myxini > Myxiniformes > Myxinidae > Eptatretus > Eptatretus burgeri. The sequence goes on from NC_140969.1 coordinate 87,750,409, forward strand.
ACTTGGACTTCCGGTACCTGCTCAGGCTACTTGGACTTCCGGTACCTGCTCAGGCTACTTGGACTTCCGGTACCTGCTCAGGCTACTTGGACTTCCGGTACCTGCTCAGGCTACTTGGACTTCCGGTACCTGCTCAGGCTACTTGGACTTCCGGTACCTGCTCAGGCTACTTGGACTTCCGGTACCTGCTCAGGCTACTTGGACTTCCGGTACCTGCTCAGGCTACTTGGACTTCCGGTACCTGCTCAGGCTACTTGGACTTCCGGTACCTGCTCAGGCTACTTGGACTTCCGGTACCTGCTCAGGCTACTTGGACTTCCGGTACCTGCTCAGGCTACTTGGACTTCCGGTACCTGCTCAGGCTACTTGGACTTCCGGTACCTGCTCAGGCTACTTGGACTTCCGGTACCTGCTCAGGCTACTTGGACTTCCGGTACCTGCTCAGGCTACTTGGACTTCCGGTACCTGCTCAGGCTACTTGGACTTCCGGTACCTGCTCAGGCTACTTGGACTTCCGGTACCTGCTCAGGCTACTTGGACTTCGGTACCTGCTCAGGCTACTTGGACTTCCGGTACCTGCTCAGGCTACTTGGACTTCCGGTACCTGCTCAGGCTACTTGGACTTCCGGTACCTGCTCAGGCTACTTGGACTTCCGGTACCTGCTCAGGCTACTTGGACTTCCGGTACCTGCTCAGGCTACTTGGACTTCCGGTACCTGCTCAGGCTACTTGGACTTCCGGTACCCGCTCAGGCTACTTGGACTTCCGGTACCCGCTCAGGCTACTTGGACTTCCGGTACCCGCTCAGGCTACTTGGACTTCCGGTACCCGCTCAGGCTACTTGGACTTCCGGTACCCGCTCAGGCTACTTGGACTTCCGGTACCCGCTCAGGCTACTTGGACTTCCGGTACCCGCTCAGGCTACTTGGACTTCCGGTACCGCTCAGGCTACTTGGACTTCGGTACCGCTCAGGCTATTTGGACTTCCGCTACCCGCTCAGGCTACTTGGACTTCCGGTACCCGCTCAGGCTACTTGGACTTCCGGTACCCGCTCAGGCTACTTGGACTTCCGGTACCCGCTCAGGCTACTTGGACTTCCGGTACCCGCTCAGGCTACTTGGACTTCCGGTACCCGCTCAGGCTACTTGGACTCCCGGTACCCGCTCAGGCTACTTGGCCTCCCGGTACCCGCTCAGGCTACTTGGCCTCCCGGTACCCGCTCAGGCTACTTGGCCTCCCGGTACCCGCTCAGGCTACTTGGCCTCCCGGTACCCGCTCAGGCTACTTGGCCTCCCGGTACCCGCTCAGGCTACTTGGCCTCCCGGTACCCGCTCAGGCTACTTGGCCTCCCGGTACCCGCTCAGGCTACTTGGCCTCCCGGTACCCGCTCAGGCTACTTGGCCTCCCGGTACCCGCTCAGGCTACTTGGCCTCCCGGTACCCGCTCAGGCTACTTGGCCTCCCGGTACCCGCTCAGGCTACTTGGCCTCCCGGTACCCGCTCAGGCTACTTGGCCTCCCGGTACCCGCTCAGGCTACTTGGCCTCCCGGTACCCGCTCAGGCTACTTGGCCTCCCGGTACCCGCTCAGGCTACTTGGCCTCCCGGTACCCGCTCAGGCTACTTGGCCTCCCGGTACCCGCTCAGGCTACTTGGCCTCCCGGTACCAGCTCAGGCTACTTGGCCTCCCGGTACCCGCTCAGGCTACTTGGCCTCCCGGTACCCGCTCAGGCTACTTGGCCTCCCGGTACCCGCTCAGGCTACTTGGCCTCCCGGTACCCGCTCAGGCTACTTGGCCTCCCGGTACCCGCTCAGGCTACTTGGCCTCCCGGTACCCGCTCAGGCTACTTGGCCTCCCGGTACCCGCTCAGGCTACTTGGCCTCCCGGTACCCGCTCAGGCTACTTGGCCTCCCGGTACCCGCTCAGGCTACTTGGCCTCCCGGCACCCGCTCAGGCTACTTGGCCTCCCGGTACCCGCTCAGGCTACTTGGCCTCCCGGTACCCGCTCAGGCTACTTGGCCTCCCGGTACCCGCTCAGGCTACTTGGACTTCCGGTACCCGCTCAGGCTACTTGGACTTCCGGTACCCGCTCAGGCTACTTGGACTTCGGTACCCGCTCAGGCTACTTGGACTTCCGGTACCGCTCAGGCTACTTGGACTTCCGGTACCCGCTCAGGCTACTTGGACTTCGGTACCGCTCAGGCTACTTGGACTTCGGTACCGCTCAGGCTACTTGGACTTCGGTACCTGCTCAGGCTACTTGGACTTCGGTACCTGCTCAGGCTACTTGGACTTCGGTGCCTGCTCAGGCTACTTGGACTTCCGGTACCCGCTCAGGCTACTTGGACTTCGGTACCTGCTCAGGCTACTTGGACTTCCGGTACCTGCTCGAGCTACTTGGACTTCCGGTGCCTGCTCAGGCTACTTGGACTTCCGGTACCTGCTCAGGCTACTTGGACTTCCGGTACCCGCTCAGGCTACTTGGACTTCGGTACCCGCTCAGGCTACTTGGACTTCGGTACCCGCTCAGGCTACTTGGACTTCCGGTACCCGCTCAGGCTACTTGGACTTCGGTACCTGCTCAGGCTACTTGGACTTCCGGTACCTGCTCGAGGCTACTTGGACTTCCGGTACCTGCTCAGGCTACTTGGCTTCCGGTACCGGCTCAGGCTACTTGGACTTCCGGTACCTGCTCAGGCTACTTGGACTTCCGGTACCTGCTCAGGCTACTTGGACTTCGGTACCTGCTCAGGCTACTTGGACTTCAGGTACCTGCTCAGGCTACTTGGACTTCCGGTACCCGCTCAGGCTACTTGGACTTCCGGTACCCGCTCAGGCTACTTGGACTTCCGGTACCCGCTCAGGCTACTTGGACTTCCGGTACCCGCTCAGGCTACTTGGACTTCCGGTACCCGCTCAGGCTACTTGGACTTCCGGTACCTGCTCAGGCTACTTGGACTTCCGGTACCTGCTCAGGCTACTTGGACTTCCGGTACCTGCTCAGGCTACTTGGACTTCCGGTACCCGCTCAGGCTACTTGGACTTCCGGTACCCGCTCAGGCTACTTGGACTTCCGGTACCCGCTCAGGCTACTTGGACTTCCGGTACCTGCTCAGGCTACTTGGACTTCCGGTACCTGCTCAGGCTACTTGGACTTCCGGTACCTGCTCAGGCTACTTGGACTTCCGGTACCTGCTCAGGCTACTTGGACTTCCGGTACCCGCTCAGGCTACTTGGACTTCCGGTACCCGCTCAGGCTACTTGGACTTCCGGTACCCGCTCAGGCTACTTGGACTTCCGGTACCCGCTCAGGCTACTTGGACTTCCGGTACCCGCTCAGGCTACTTGGACTTCCGGTACCCGCTCAGGCTACTTGGACTTCCGGTACCCGCTCAGGCTACTTGGACTTCCGGTACCCGCTCAGGCTACTTGGACTTCCGGTACCCGCTCAGGCTACTTGGACTTCCGGTACCCGCTCAGGCTACTTGGACTTCCGGTACCCGCTCAGGCTACTTGGACTTCCGGTACCTGCTCAGGCTACTTGGACTTCCGGTACCTGCTCAGGCTACTTGGACTTCCGGTACCTGCTCAGGCTACTTGGACTTCCGGTACCCGCTCAGGCAAAAATTGTGCCATTGCCCCACTGTCATTTGTACACTCCGTCACCTTGCTTTTCCATGAGTCTCGATTTTGTAGAAAGAAAAAACAAGAAAGACCTTTTCAAACTCATTTGCAATTTCAACTTCTACTATCCTCCCGAACAAGCTATTCCAAATGCTCGCTGTTCTCCGAGTGAAAAATTATCCCCGTTTTACTTGTGTTTAAGCTCTCCTTTAATTTGCCCCAATCAGATCCTCAATTGATTAAAATAAATGTTCAAGTTGAGTCCACTGTATGAATTATTTTCAATAAGTTAAACACGTCAATCACATCCCCTCATCATCTCCTCTTCTTGATAAGAAATAGCCCCACTTGCATTTTATTAATCTCTTTGTTCGTAAATCCCACCAGCCCAGGAACTTTCCAATTAATCCATCAGTGAACTCAAATGCATGTGGTTGACCTTCCAGGAATGTCTAGAACTGAACACGAGCTTGCAGTTGAACCAGACATTACCTCCTGAGACTTGTATACAACAAGAAAAAAACAAAACATTTCAAAAAAATGTAAAAAAACAGACTGATGATATCTCATAAAAACAACCAAAAATGTAGGAATGACACCACATTACGATGCCACGATCCTCTTGTGGTTTCGCATCACTATACCTTTCGACATTTTTACTTTTGTTGTGGGGATTGTGATGGAACGACGTCATTAAATTGTTTTAATACTTGTTTCAGTTGATTTGAGGGATGGTTTGGATACGTATCGCTTTCGGAAAGGTTCTGTCCACTGTCCATTTTTTTTCCCCCTTCCACAATCCTGGCCTGGTTTGCTTGAGTCCACATTTTCGCTCGATTTATTTTCCTAATAAAACGATGACTGATTAATATATTTTTTAATTTCGGGTTGCGTGCACTGGCCCAGAGACAAAGTAACTTTCTCACCTTGGAATCGGCATTATAGCTTCAGTCGTTATTGAGGTAGGTCGGGCTACAGTTTTACATTGTTTTAAGAGGGGAAGAACCACAAGAAGTACAAATCGGCTTTTTTGGTGATCTCCCGAATTGGTACTTCAGCGATGTATTTTGGCATCTTCTTAAGTCTTGGTAGTTCAACGCTCGAGAATAATATGGCTTTTAAATGCTTATGACTTCATTCTTTAGGAGTTTATGAGCGTATCATTGTGTACATATTTGAATGAGCGACCATTTTTCCCCCCGAATCATCCCCCAACATGGAGCACAACTGTATTCCATGATGTATACCACCTTCAATACTTCCTAATATTGTTTTTTGCCATATCTATTAACACATGGTACCGAGCTGACTGCTTGAACCTCTTTCCAAGACTTTCCTGTTCGGCATGGTTGGAAACTTTTCCATTAAGATCACACTCTTTTACATTAAGAGCGAATTTAACATGGACTTTCCGATTTTCCTTCAAGTGTTGATGGAGCCCAGATTGCCTATTCAGCTTTAGACACTGATTGACTTCGACATTTGGGATTTCCTTCCCCCTTCCCATTTTTCCATTTTTCTAATATTGCCTGTTCAGATAAAAGAGAACATTCCAGGTAATGTCAGGTGGTAACACCTTTGGACATTCACCATAACAGCTCACATTAGGTAACGTAGAGTGCGACTACTTTTACAGCATGGAAACTTTAAACGGTTTGCAGAGAATGTTTCCATTAATGATTTTTTTTATTTTTTTGCAACTTACTTGCTTTAAAAAGGTATTTTATAATTATAATGATGTTTTTCGTTATTAATACTTATTTTTACTATAAATTATTACCCTCGCCAAAGGAGATTGCGTTAGGGTCTGTTTGTCTGTCCACACAGAACTTTCATGTTTTTCTCGGCAACCGCTTGTCAGATTGAGATGGAATTTTCACCATTGGTGCGACTACTCATGTGGAATGTTTCAATCTTAATTATGACGTCATAAGTCACGTGGTGTGGCAGCCATGTTGGAAAACGGAAAAATTATGGACCTCTGTATCTCTGAAACCACACCAAGAAAATTTTGAAACTTGGCACATCGCAAATACTCCTCATGGGGAATGAGTGATTTTTTTATTTTTTAATTAAGTCAAAGATGCATTCATTATGACATCATAATTGCAGATGTAGAATGCTACATCTAATCAGTATGAAAGTTTGAGGGTCATCTTGAGTTAAAATGGTCCACAGAAAAAAAATTTCATGATGTCATTGGTCACATAATTTGGCTGCCATATTGTTTAAAGTAAGAAAAACCTTCAAAAATCTTCTCTGAAGTGGCTGAACAGATTGAGGCGAAACTTTACACTTATGACCGTCTATCCATGAGGAATGAAAGGTTCACACGTATGATGCCATAGGTCACATGTTTTGGCAGCCATGTTGGATTTACCCGAAAACATAAAAATCTTCTTCTCCAGAACGGCTGGACAGATCGAGGGGAGACTTCACAGAAATGTTCCCCAAGCCTTGTGTGTACAAGTTTGTGAAGGAATAATTGATAGGTCACATGGTTTGGCAGCCAAATGGGATTGCAGAAAACATTAAAGAATGTTTTCTCTGGAACCGCTTAATCAAACAACATGAAACTTCAAAATTATGATCACGTAGACATGGGGAATATAAGTTTGAAATCTCAACTTGATTAGACAAATGGTCTGGCAGCCATAATTATTTAATTTTTATTTATTTAATGCGAATCCTATCCAGGTTCCTCCTGATGACTTTATCTTTGCTTTTTGCTTGTTCGGGTTTCTTCTGATGACTCCAATGCAGGACTGTACCTATTTGAATTGAATTCATTTCAATCCAATTCTAAATTCAACTGAATAATCATAAACATCATGGGTCAGGGTCAGGTTTCCGATCAAAGTGGGGTTGCATCAAAGCGGGACGTCTTGGTACCCGGTCATCACTGCCAGCAGTTATAAAGTGGTAGTTCTAAGTATGTCTCTTGTTATTTACGTAACACACCAGCACACAAACACCACACAAAACAAGTTCTGGCAAAGGTCCTCAATCTCTGATTTCTCTTTGTAGTTTTTATTTATTTTTTGCGTTAGTTCTGCAGTGAATTTCAAAATGGCAGCTTGAAATTGGCAGACATTTCGTTGTACAAACTTGTACTTGCTCAGAGGTAGGTGTATTTACACAATATCCCTTAGTGTAACGACACCTTACTTTAATTGCTTGTGAAGATGTGTACAACACTAATTTTCCCTGTAGTTAGTTATTTTGTGATCGTAAAGTTTGAATATTTTGGGTAACACTGAACACATTTTTGGGTAACTTTGAACAGTGTTCAATATTGCACAGTCATACATTTAATGTTGCTTGTACGTAAATGAATGATCTTTAGCTCACCCAGACTTTAGCCCGGAGAGCTTATGCAATCGAGCAGTGTCCGTAGGTGAGAGAGTGAGTCCATAAACACTTCATTCATTATCGCTTTAACAAAACACACGATTTTGATGAAACTTGGCCACAAGCTTCATATCTGATGTCTAGCGAAGGTGCATTGACCGCATCAAAATCTGCACTCGTAATGGGGGTTTGCAAGGGGTGGAGGGGTTGACCCTCACAAGAAAGGTATTTTCTCTCTTCTATGAAACTTGACCACAACCTTCATCACCCATGACATTAAAATAACCCAAGGTTTGTTCATGACATTAAAATATATATATATATATATATATATTTGGGTCAAAGGGGGTCTGCGAGGGGTTTGAGTGACTGTTGTTCCTGATCCAGGTGAGCTTCAGGATGCACAGTCCTATTTTTAAACTTGTTTTCTGCTCACAGGCTACACAAAAAAAAAACTGAATTAATATACTTTTAAATGAAAATAGCTTGCCCAGAAAGATAATTCAAGCATATAACTGGCTCCCAAGTATGCAAGCTTCTGTGAAGATCCACTAATACAAGCTGTGATAAGTATGGGAAATTGACACCATGGTCACATCACATCAATAGATCAAAAGAATAAAAGATCACATCATGGTGGGAACAACTGGCACAAACAACCCCTTGTTCTGACCAATCGATCACATCTGTTGTAACTGATAAATCCACCAATAGTTTCAACAAAAGCTTCTCCAGCTCAACTTAAAGATGAAAAAAAAACCTATACAGCGTTACAAAGTGTCGGTTATGGGGAAGTAGTTTCTTGTCTATGGTTATAACGTATAATCCCTGGTTGGTCACCACTCAATAAATTGGAGCAACAGCACAATATTCCAGTTTAGACAATCTGATGTTTGTGTGTTGTGGCGAACTACAAGTGAGAAATCATAACGTTAGGAAGGCTTCCAACAGCAAACAGTGAATTGGGAAAAAAAGCAACACTGAAAAATTACATCAAAGAAAATACTGCAGGCACCAACATCTTCTTATCAATCCAGTACATCTCGCTTTCGATGTGACAACAAGGTTCAAATCAAAGGTGCAGAGAATTATCTTCCTTGATAATCGGTGATTATCTACTTGTGGGGGAGGGAAGTATTCAGGTGAAGAATACTATTATCACTACTACAATACTATTCCCACCTTGTTGGGAAGGCCTGGGAACGCTTTTGACACAAGTATTTCACAAACCAGTTGGCCAGGCCTGACGTTCAACAATAGATGACGTAAGCAGGAATTTGTAATTTGATTCGGGTGCCTGGCGGTAAGTTGGGTAACTTGCCTAATGCCTTTGCTTCACAAAAGACTCGGTGGGATCTTTAATATCCACCAATGACCAGTGCGAGCAGATGGGTCCTGTGCTTTGTGGTCCCTCTGAAGGACGGCACACACACATATTGTTGCCGCACCCTGCATTGGGAACACCAGGATGACCGTTTAAAGCTGGGTCAGAATTCAAACCTCGGCGAAACGGCTCAGATGGGAGTACACATACCTACAGGGCCTAGGCTATCCTGCAAATCCAATTCAAAGACGAACTTGTATTTCAATAATTTGCTTTCTGGCAAAGAATAACAATTGTTCATATAAATTAATGTAGGAAAGATGATTTGGAATCGTAATCAAATAAGGGATTCATTTAAAGTGCAGGATAGGTGTTTCAGCATGAAGTGGGAATGGTGGTTTCCCATTGCTTTTCCAAAAGAGAATCAAAAAGCAGAAACATGTTGCTTGGTATGCACACGCACACAATGGCCTACTTTTTTCTAAAGGTTCCATCATTGATACATTCATATAAATGGTTTGATTAATTTTCTCCCCAATTCTGAGTTTTATAACACTGCAGTAAGTACCTGATAGCAGGCAGCAGGATAGCCTTGAGGGACCCACAGTCCTCTCTGAGCTGTCTATAAACTTGGGTTTGAATCTTGACCCAGCTATAATCTGTCATCCAAGTGTTTAGCAGGTAGGATGAAGCGTGTGTGTGTGCCATCCCTCAGGGAGACCTGAAGCCAGAGGACCCGTCTGCCAGCCCTGGTCGTTGATGGACGTTAAAGAGCCGTATGTGTCTTGCGCAAAAAGTAGGTGAGTCTATCTCCGACACCCTGAACGAATTGTTCATGTCCAAATGAGCTTCAATGTAACATCAGGCCTGACCAGCCGGTTCCAGAAAAAAGTGGGTCATGCGGACACCACAATGTGGTAATTACTGTGACCTTCGAAGAAGCGGTGCATCATCCAAATATACCGACGGAATTGTTTTTGTTTAAAATTGTCCATCAATAACTGACGACTGCTGGAAAGACTTTTGAATGTCGCCGTACTGGAAAATCCTTATCGTAATTGCCATTTTAGGACAAAGAAAAAACGGGAATACAAAAGCAAATGGAATTCCACAAAATGGAAAGTAGCGTGCAAGTCTTGCCATGTGGAAGAGCGGAAAGTCATTAGCGCCACGAATGTTTGTACAAAAAACAAAAAAAAAAACGGAATGTCTGACACCATTGTCTTCGTGTCCATTCTTGTGTCTTACTCCCCCGACAGTCTGGCATTGGAACTTTGGCCAGGGGCCTTGGGCCAACCGTCCCGGTGTGTACACGTCTCACGACTTTGCTTTTCCATTTCCCCCAATGTTTAGTCATCATCCCATGGCATCCTTCACTCCTCTAAATCAGTGAAGTTTTATCGTCCAACGTCGTTCAATTCAGAACACATCTTTTCTTCTTCGTTTTTCCTTCGGTGATATCGTCTATTTGGAAAAAACACACAATGGAGAAAGAAGAAATTTACTTGGGTTGGGGGGGGGGAGGGGGTTGGTACGGCCTGTAATCTATATTATCAGGTGCGAGTCTGTCTTCTGACATCTTCCAATATTTTTCTTGTTACAAGGTCAGTTACACCAATGTTTCGGCAGCTGTGTATCAACTTTAACCCTGACCTCTCTCTTTGCAGAAGCAGACTTCTTCCACATTTATTGGTACCATTTTTATCCTCAGCCTGTGCATTCTAATCTTCGAAAATACATTCTTCATTGGTGATCTTTCTTGTGTTTCATTCTTCTGTCTGGTTTGCCATTGCCTTCCCAGCCCCAATCTATACATACCCTTAACAGCTTGGTTGCCACAAGGCTGGATCCACCATTATTATCCTGCCCATTTGGGACATCAGGTCCAAACGAGCACCATCCGATAATGATACTTGTATAAACTTGTGCATATCTATCGTCCACTCTCCTCCTTTTGGGTGGTGGCTCAAACAATTTTCCCAAGCACAAAATGTCAGCACTCCATGGATCCTATGAACTGGCACCTCAAATTCCAACTTGTACAAACCACTTTGTTTCACTCAATAAAATGGAAACCTAAAGCACACTTTCGATGACACGGCATTAACGATTAACCGTTTGTTACAATTCCCATTTGGATAGAATCCTTTGAGCCTCGTCTCTGCACAGATACTTTCTTCTCCACTGGCTGCATCTACCCTAACCACCCCCCTCTTCCTCAAGCTCCAATCTTTTCCATCAATTTGCAATAGGAGAGTCATTGTTCAAATTGTGACACCATCCTGTCTGCTTGCTAACAATGGCCAAGGTCACTTTGTTTTTTGTGTTGCAGATTACTTCAGTTTATATTATCGGAAGAAACAAAATGAACCCACTTAATCACCTACCAGCAGCACAGCTTGGCAGGAAATGTGGAAATTCCAAGAATGCATAATGCCCTGACATGTACGGGTTATTCCTTAAAGGCTTTACTTTTTTTGAAATCTCGTATCTCATGATCTTATCTTTGAACACGTATCAGAGAGGACGAGAAATTTTCTCACGTTTCAGTTTCCCAAACATAAACAGTTTATGAAACCAATCCTGCCTTCACTGAAGGCATCACGAGAATCTTACCTGTAAACTCTGTGGTTTTGCCACAAAAAGTTATACAAGTGATGTGCTCACAATGGTCCAAGAAATGGCAAGGTCATTCCTTTTGATTATGAACGTACAAGTATATATTATGCCTGGTGTTGGCTTAATGGTCAGGGTGGTGTGCTTGGGATCCGAGGATGATGAGTGAGTTCAAATCCCCCTCGGCTGTTCAGTTAATACCAGGTGGGGTTGATTCTGCCCGTCATCCTTCTGAGGTCGGCAAAATGAGTGCCAGCTTACTGGTATACTGTGTCGGAGGGGCGACCCGTCCAGGATTGTGCCTGATAGCCAAGGAGACTGGTTAAGCAGCACCAACGCTCTGCATAGAGTATGGTCCCAATGGAGGGAAGTATATATTGCTTAAGATCCTGTCATACCTGTTGGCACATGGAGTATCTTGAGGAACTCGCACCACTTCTGTCTGTCTTGGGCCCACTGACTGACTGATCATCCTCTTGGTGGTTTTGAGGTCCCTCAGCTCCTTTACCATAGGACGCTGCTCGCTAGGTCTCCGTAGATCGTCCAGCACTCCTTCGACCTTCAGGCTTCCAGTGAATTGCTCTGCTTGTGATGTTTTCCATACAGACGAGTTGGCCATCTCCATCTCTTCATTTAAATTTTCTCCATGATGTTTTTCCTTCCAGTCCTTCTTTATACCTCCTCGTTGCTCACTCTATCTGGCCAGAAGATTCAAATAATATTTTTGTCACACCTATGAATAAAGGATTCTAGTTTCTGTGCAATGACAAAGTAACTCACGTGCTTCACAGCCATATCGTAAAAACCGATTTTACATTAATGTTGAAAATCTGAAACTTTGTTCTTGTGTTGTGTTGTTGTTTGATTTCGAGATTTCTCTCATTGTCATAAACACGACTTTTTCTTTCTGTGTTCTTTGTGGAACATCTGAGACCCCCACCCAACCCCCCTTTTCATGTTGCAGTGATCACAGACCCTATACATGTAAACTTGTCGACATATCGTATGTCCAAGTCATTGCACATTTCGGCATCGCTGTCTAATGCATGTAGTTTCTCAGGCTCTCTGTTTTGTTGGTATTGATTTTCAGTCCTACTTGCAGGCCATACTCCTGGAGCCTATTTACCTTCACTTTCATACTTTTGTTTGGTGTCCCATAGCAAACAGATGTCATCTGCGAAGCTGAGCTCATTCGAATGTTCACCTTGAGCCCAGTTTTTTTTTTTTTTCAATATCTGGCACGTTTTCTTCTTCTTCTTCTTTCGGCTGCTCCCGTTAGGGGTCGCCACAGCGGATCATCCGTATGATCCGCATAGTGATTTGGCACATGTTTTACGCCGGATGCCCTTCCTGACAACCCTGGTTGCCTCTTACGACACAGGGATATGGTACACCTATTTTAACCGGGGTATACACCGGCCCAGTATACTGGTACTCATTTCGCTGACCTCGGAAGGATGACAGGCTGAGTCAACCCCCTGGTGTATTAATTCAGTGGCCCAACGGGGCTTGAACTCAGGACCTTTTAGATCCCAAGCCACTGCCCTAACCACTGTGCCAACACCAGGCTCAATATCTGGAATATTCTGTCATACTCTTTAATACCCAGTCCAATACCAGGAGAAACAGTACTGGAGATGGTATGTGTTCCTGTCTGACTTCTGTTGGGACTTCAAATTCTGGAAACTTCTTTCCATTACAGATTACGCTGCATTTGTTTACGTTGTATATATTCTTTATTGTTCTGATGAACGTTTGAGGTATTCCAGATCCTTCTTGTCTATTCCACATCACAACCCTGTTCGCACTTTCAAAGTCGATGAAAGTCTCACAAGACTTGAATTGCATTCATTACATCGTTCGATTCATGTTCTTAGAGTGAAAATTTAGATATCTTCACTCTTTATTCATTCTAAATCCAGATCTTTCCTCAATATGCCATGCACAGCCTTCAACATCTTACTTAGCAATATCTTGCAGAACACCTTGCTTGCAACACAGGAGAGTTGCACCTCTCTAGTTTCAACATTCATTGAGGTCTCCTTCCTTTGATAAGTGTATTCAATGAATAACAGAATATTTTTCTTCAATATATGGAACCATGCAAGTTTCTGCCTTCTGGAGTTATCAGCACAGCCTTGAGTGCTATGTTGATAACATCATCCCTCCTACCCCACCCAACCCATTAGGTTGCCAAAATGTCTCACCTGAGACTTGATAATCAAAATCATGGTAAGTCATATTCATAAAGTAGGTCCACATTTGGGTCAGTCCATCCATTCTCCAAAAAGTAATGTCAATGTGGCATGGGCTTCTAAAGACGTATTGACACTGGAGATCTCTGTCCATGGACAGATGCAGTGCATGGTGTTCACTCATTAGGTGGTGCACACAGGTCAAATGGTTATTCTATAGAATTCATTAGACGTGCATTGTCATATTTCTAAAATCTTGTGGAGAATGGGTGTTTCACAGAAGATCCATTTAAATATTTATGACATCTGTGGAGAATGGGTGTTCTACAGAACTCATTTGACATTCCACAGAAGATCCATTGTAATATTTGGAAAACCTTGTGGAGAGTGGGTGTTCTTCAGATTCATTGCACATTCTATGGAGCATCCATTGAAATGTTTATAAAACCTTGTGGAGAATGGGTGTTCTATAGAATTCATTGGACATTTTGTAGATCACATTTTATGTGAATCTCATATTTTATATAAGATCCATTGTAATATTTATTAAATCTTGTGGAGAATGGGTGTTCTATAGAATTTATGACATTTTATAGAAGATCCATTGTATTATTTATAAAACCTTGTGGAGAATGGGTGTTCTATAGAATATTTTGAAAACCTGGTGAAGAATGGGGGTTCTAAAGAATTCATTACACATTTCATAGAAGATCCATAGTAATATTTATAAAACCTTGCGGAGAATGGATGTTCTAGAGAATTCATTACACATTTTATAGAAGATCCATTGTAATATTTATAAAACCTTGCAGAGAATGGGTGTTCTATAGAATTCATTACATATTTTATTGAAGATCCATTGTAATATTTATAAAACATTGCAGATGAATGGATGTTCTATAGAATTCATTACACTTTTTATAAAAGATCCTGTGTAATATTTATAAAACATTGCAGATGAATGGGTGTTCTATAGAATTCATTATACATTTTATTGACGATCCATTGTAATATTTACAAGACTTTCTGGAGAATGGGTGTTCCAAAGAATTCATTACACATTTTATAGAAGATCCATTGTAATATTTATAAAACCTTGTGGAGAATGGGTGTTCTAGAGAATTCATTCCATATTTTATTGAAGATGCATTGTAATATTTATAAAACCTTGCGATGAATGGGTGTTCTTCAGATTAATTGCACATTCTATGGAACATCCATTGAAATATTTATAAAACTTTGTTGAGAATGGGTGTTCTATAGAATTTATTGGACATTCTAGAGAAGATCCTTTGTAATATTTATAAAACCTTGTGGAGAATGGGTGTTCTATATAATTCATTACACATTTTATAGAAGATCCATTGTAATATTTATAAAACATTGCAGATGAATGGGTGTTCAAATAATTCATTCTACATTTTATTGAAGATCCATTGTAATATTTACAAGACTTTGTGGAGAATGGGTGTTCAATAGTATTCATAACACATTTTATATAAGATCCATTGTTATATTTGTAAAACCTTGTGGAGAATGGGTGTTCTAGAAAATTCATAACATATTTTATAGAAGATCCATTGTAATATTTATAAAACCTTGTGGAGAATTGTTGTTCGAAAGAATAAATTACACATTTTATAGAAGATCCATTGTAATATTTATAAAACCTTGTGGAGAATGGGTGTTCTATAGAATTCATTACATATTTTATCGAAGATCCATTGTAATATTTATAAAATATTGCAGATGAATGGGTGTTCTATCGACTTCATGATACATTTTATTGAAGATCCATTGTAATATTTGTCAAACCTTGTGGAGAATGGGTGTTCTATACAATTCATTCCACATTTTCTAAAAGATCCTGTGTAATATTTATAAAACATTGCAGATGAATGGGTGCTCTATAGAATTCATTATATATTTTTTATTGAAGATGCATTGTAATATTTATAAAACCTTGCGAAGAATGGGTGTTCTTCAGATTAATTGCACATTCTATGGAACATCTATTGAGATATTTATAAAACTTTGTCGAGAATGGGTGTTGTATAGAATTTATTGGACATTCTCGAGAAGATCCTTTGTAATATTTATAAAACCTTGTGGAGAATGGGTTTTCTATATAATTCATTACACATTTTATAGAAGATCCATTGTAATATTTATAAAACATTGCAGATGAATGGGTGTTCAAAAGAATTCATTCTTCATTTTATTTTAGATCCATTGTAATATTTACAAGACATTGTGGAGAATGGGTGTTCTATAGAATTCATTACACATTTTATAGAAGATCCATTGTAATATTTATAAAACATTGCAGATGAATGGGTGTTCAAAAGAATTCATTCTTCATTTTATTGAAGATCCATTGTAATATTTACAAGACATTGTGGAGAATGGGTGTTCTATAGAATTCATAACACATTTTATATAAGATCCATTGTTATATTTGTAAAACCTTGTGGAGAATGGGTGTTCTATATAATTCATAACATATTTTATAGAAGATCCATTGTAATATTTATAAAACCTTGTGGAGAATTGTTGTTCGAAAGAATAAATTACACATTTTATAGAAGATCCATCGTAATATTTATAAAACCTTGTGGAGAATTGTTGTTCGAAAAAATAAATTACACATTTTATAGAAGATCCATTGTAATATTTATTAAACCTTGTAGAGAATGGGTGTTCTGTATAATTCATTACACATTTTATTGAAGATCCATTGTAATATTTTTATAACATTGCAGATGAATGGGTGTTCTATATAATTCATTACACATTTTATAGAAGATCCATTGTAATATTTATAAAACATTGCAGATGAATGGGTGTTCTATCGAATTCATGATACATTTTATTGAAGATCCATTGTGATATTTATAAAACCTTGTGGAGAATTGTTGTTCGAAAGAATAAATTACACATTTTATAGAAGATCCATTGTAATATTTATAAAACCTTGCAGAGAATGGGTGTTCTATAGAATTCATTACATATTTTATTGAAGATCCATTGTAATATTTATAAAACTTTGCAGATGAATGGATGTTCTATAGAATTCATTATACATTTTATTGAAGATACATTGTAATATTTACAAGACTTTGTGGAGAATGGGTGTTCTATAGAATTCATTACATATTTTATAGAAGATCCATTGTAATATTTGTCAAACCTTGTGGAGAATGGGTGTTCTATAGAATTCATAACACATTTTATATAAGATCCATTGTTATATTTGTCAAACCTTGTGGAGAATGGGTGTTCTATATAATTCATTTCACATTTTCTAAAAGATCCTGTGTAATATTTATAAAACATTGCAGATGAATGGGTGTTCTATAGAATTCATTACACATTTTATCGAAGATCCATTGTAATATTTATAAAAACCTTGCGGAGAATGGGTGTTCTATGGAATTCATTATACAATTTATTGAAGATCCATTGTAATATTTATAAAACCTTGCGAAGAATGGGTGTTCTTCAGATTCATTGCACATTCTATGGAACATCCATTGAAATATTTATAAAACTTTGTTGAGAATCGGTGTTCTATATAATTTATTGGACATTCTAGAGAAGATCCTTTGTAATATTTATAAAACCTTTTGGAGAATGGGTTTTCTATATAGTTCATTACACATTTTATAGAAGATCCATTGTAATAGTTATACAACATTGCAGATGAATGGGTGTTCAAAAGAATTCATTCTACATTTTATTGAAGATCCATTGTAATATTTACAAGACTTTGTGGAGAATGGGTGTTCTATAGAATTCATAACACATTTTATACAAGATCCATTGTTATATTTGTAAAACCTTGTGGAGAATGGGTGTTCTATATAATTCATAACACATTTTATTGAAGATACATTGTAATATTTATAAAACCTTGTGGAGAATTGTTGTTCGAAAGAATAAATTACACATTTTATAGAAGATCCATTGTAATATTTATCAAACATTGTGGAGAATGGGTGTTCTATAAAATTCATTACATATTTTATAGAAGATCCATTGTAATATTTATAAAACATTGCAGATGATTGGTAATTCTCTGGAAATCATTTTTCATTTTCTTGAAGATCCATTGAAATATTTACAAGATTTTGTGGAGAATGGGTGTTCATAAGAATTCATAACACATTTTATATGAGATCCTGTGTAATATTTATAAAACATTGCAGATGAATGGGTGTTCTATAGACTTCATTATACATTTTGTTGAAGATGCATTGTAATATTGATAAAACCTTGCGAAGAATGGGTGTTCTTCAGATTCATTGCACATTCTATGGAACATCCATTGGAATATTTATAAAACTTTGTGGCGAATGGGTGTTCTATAGAATTTATTGGACATTCTAGAGAAGATCCATTGTAATATTTATAAAACCTTGTGGAGAATGGGTGTTCTATATAATTCATTCCACATTTCATAGAAGATCCATTGTAATATTAATAAAACATTGCAGATGAATGGGTGTTCTATAGAATCATTACATATTTTATAGAAGATCCATTGTAATATTTATAAAACCTTGCGGAGAATGGGTGTTCTATGGAATTCATTATACATTTTATTGAAGATCCATTGGAATATTTATAAAACCTTGTGAAGAATGGGCGTTCCATAGAATTCATTACACATTTTATATAAGATCCATTGTAATATTTATAAAACCTTGCGGAGAATGGTTGTTCTATAGAATTCATTACACATTTTATATAAGATCCATTGTAATATTTATAAAACCTTGCGGAGAATGGTTGTTCTATAGAATTCATTGTAATATTTATAAAACCTTGCGGAGAATGGGTGTTCTATAGAATTCATTATACAATTTATAGAAGATCCATTGTAATATTTGTCAAACCTTGTGGAGAATGGGTGTTCTATAAAATTCATTACACATTTTATATAAGATCCTGTGTTATATTTATAAAACATTGCAGATGAATGGGTGTTCTATAGAATTCATGACACATTTTATGGAAGATCCATTGTAATATTTATAAAACCTTTCGGAGAATGGGTGTTCTATGGAATTCATTACACATTTTATAGAAGATCCATTGTAATATTTATAAAACCTTGCGGAGAATGGGTGTTCTATAGAATTCATTATACATTTTATAGAAGATCCATTGTAATATTTATAAAACCTTGCGGAGAATGGGTGTTCTATAGAATTCATTATACATTTTATATAAGATCCATTGTAATATTTATAAAACCTTGCAGAGAATGGGTGTTCTATAGAATTCATTATACATTTTATAGAAGATCCATTGTAATATTTATAAAACCTTGCGGAGAATGGGTGTTCTAGAGAATTAATTACATATTTTATAGAAGATCCATTGTAATATTTATAAAACATTGCAGATGAACAGGTGTTCTATAGAATTAATTATACATTTTATTGAAGATCCATTGTAATATTTATTAAACATTGTGGAGAATGGGTGTTCTATAGAATTCATTACACATTTTATATAAGATCCTGTTTAATATTTATCAGACTTTGTTGAGAATGGGTGTTCTGTTATGTTATGTTATGTTATGACAATATTTCTGTTATGACAATGGTGGAGCACAAAGGAATTCACTGGACACTTAAGGGTTGTGTCATATACTCTAAAATGTGCAAAAAGTGAAACTTAAAACCTGTATTCCACATCACTACTGGATAATAATTATGAAGTTTCACATCGATTAAGCGGTTCCAGAGAAAACATTATTTAATATTTTCTTCAATCCAATATGTTTGCCAAACCATGTGACCTATCAATTATTCTTTAAGAAACTTGGACACCCATGGCTTGAGGAACATTTGTTTGAAATTTCCTTCTATCTGTCCAGCCATTCTGGAGATTTTTTAAATTCGTTTTTGGGTAAATCCAACATGGCTGCCAAACAATGTGACCTATGACATCATGTGTAAACCTTTTGTTCCTCGTGGATAGGCGGCCATACTTGTAAAGTTTCGCCTCAATCTGATCAGCCACTTCATAGAAGAAGATTTTGAAGGTTTTTTTTTTTGTTTTTAAACAATATGGCTGCCGAATCACGTGACTGGTAATGTCATCAAATTTTTTTCTGTGGCCCATTTTATCCTGAGATGACCCTCAAAATTTTTCATACTGATCAGATGTAGCGTTCTGCATCTGCAATTATGATGTCATAATGAAGACACCTATGATGTCATGACAAATCGCTTATTCTCCATGAGTACTTGCCTTCTGCCAGGTTTCAATTTTTTCCTTGGTGCAGTTTCAGAGATACAGAGGTCTAAAGTTTTTCTGTTTTTCCATCATGGCTGCCACATCACATGACCTATGACATGATTACAAATAAAACATTCTACATGAGTAGATGCTCCTATGGTGAAAATTTCCTCTCAATCCAACAAGCGGTTGTGGAGAAAAACACGAAAGTTCTGTACGGACAAACAAGCAAAAAAAATCGCTCGGTGGCACTTGGCGAAACGGAACGGCACTCGGGAGAGCACATACCTCCGCCAGGCTGAATAGTTCACGTTTTGTATGCTACTGATGGGTCGGATCTGAATCCAGACCTGAACCAAAATCTAATCGGCTTGTTATTGTCACCTAACCAACACATGCCTGGTGTTGGCTTAATGGTTAGGGTGGTGGGCTTGGGATCCTTGGATCCTGAGTTCAAATCCCACTCGGCTGTTCAGTTAATACCAGGAAGGTCTGACTCTGCCTGTTATCCTTCCGAAGTCAGCAAAATGAGTGCCAGCATGCTGGTATCCTGTGTCGGAGTGGCGACCCGTCCAGGATTATGTCCAATAGCCAAGGAGACTGCTGAGGCAGCACCAACACTCTGCACAGAGTATGTTCCTAATCTCCTCTCTCTCCTCCTGGTGGCCATTAATTTCGTGTAAAAATACACTGATGCCTCACCACCTTGTCCTAAGAGCAACATATTGTACAAATTTTTTCATGAGCTTCAGGTCCTTGTTTGAAATGCAGTATCTTCAGTAGAAATAAGCCTGGTGTTGGCTTTGTGGTTCGGGTGGTGGCTTTGGATCCTAGGGTTATGAATTCAAGCCCTGTTGGCTGCTGAATTAATATACACTAGGAGGTTGACTCAGCCTGTCATTCTTCCGAGGTCGGCAAAATGAGTACCAGAATACTGGTAAGGGGGACACTACATCAGCGGCATAGCCGTGTCCCAACCAATCATGCAACCAGCAGCCACAGGCTGCACGAGAGAGAGACAGAGAGAGACAGAGCCAACAAGGTCCAGGCTGTCAGACGCAGTGAATGGAGTAAAGGGGGTGTGGGAGTGTGGTCAGGGCAAAACCAGCTTGGCTGAGAAATGCATCGCTAGCTGTCATTGACGCGATGAATGTACACATACTTCATTCACCATGGACATTGCAAAAACACTAAAAGCATTTGGGAGTGACCTTGCAATGGTTTTGATGGCAGGTGTGATGATTGGGGTCTGTCCATTCTTAAGAGTTCCTGAGGAGTCCCTACTTCCCTAACCTTGGCACCATTGTGCCGAAGACTATATTCGATAGTGCCGGGTGGATTTTCCAGCTGGATGAGATTCGGTACAGGTGGTGGAAAGAACCGAACAAGGAAAATTAACAGAAATTAGTGGTTTTTTTTAATTGTGGTTTTTAACATTTTTTTTTTTTGTTTGTGGTGGCACACTTAAACATGCGAGCAGCGTTGATATTGATTAATGATCTTGCAACAAAGTGGGCAAAGCACGTGTTTGTGACATGATGGCAAATAATTCTCAGTACATTTTGCATTGTGCATGAAGTGCATTTCCAAAGTGTTTCTCCGATCGTGATATCCCAGTTCTGTCCAAACCAAACCTGAAACATTCAGTTGATCGAGTTGTTTGACAATACTGTTTATTACTTGCGAAATCAAAGATCCGTAAGTATGTTGGTCGGTCTGCTCTGTGATTGTTTGTTTGTCTGTTTGTATGCCAATCGCATACAGGTCACTATTTTAAACCGATATTCACGAAATGGTGGAGTTGATCGTAAGTAAGAAGCCTATCGTTTTGGAGATTTCTGAAATTGTCAATTTTCATCTGATTGACTTGAAATTTGAAGAGGATTTGCATATCAGATCACTCAATTCAACTAACAATTATTTTTTCTGGTCAAATCAGCTTTATGGATTTCGCAAGTATCGTGCTCTGCACAACGTCTTTCTTGTTTTGTCCTTGATATGAATATTAAAAGCCAATTTATAATGCGAGTATGCAGCACGTGTGTACAGTGCTAAAAGCAGCTCTGAAAGCTAAATGAATAATTTAACTTAATTATAAATTGTTTGGACTGGCTGGATGGCCTCGGGGTACACAAACTCCCCCCCCCCCCCCCCCGCTGAGTTGTCTAGCCCGGATTTGAATCTCGACCAGCTATAATCTGTCAGCCTGGTGTTTCACATGCAGGTCCATATGTGAACGCTATCCATCAGAAGCAGATTAAGCAGGAAGAGACCCATCCGCGAGCACCGGTGACTGTCTTTGGTGGACGTTAAAGATCCCATGGTGTCTTCAGAAAGAGTCGATGAGTTATTGCTGACACCCTGGATAAATATCTGCCATGGCTTACTCTTGGGAAGGAAATGCCAAACTGCCCAGCATGACCAAATCACCCACCATAGCACTTGGCGAGAGAAACTGCTTCAGCAGCACCGAAGCTGTGTCAAGAGTATGGTACATTGATGATGATAAACTGTTTGCTTTCTGATGTGTATTACAAATGGTTGGAAGGACACTCGATTAGCTATTTGCTAAAAATTATTTTTCTTGTGCTCTGTAAATTTAGATAACTCGTGAAAATACTAATAATGTGCTTCGCAGTCCCCAAAGCCTTTTTGTTTGCACAGAATGCGAAGCAGTTTTGCTCCCCGTGTTGACTGGAGCCCCTGCAACCTTGCACATGCATCTGAGTGGTGGATCCACTCATTTACTAATGATATTTGGGCCTATAAAACACTTATCAATGTTATTTTTTCATCCTTTTTGGATTATTTGGAGAGAGTGGGTCCCGGTGGCTGTCCGTTAACATTTGACGAAAACATCTATTCCTCACAAGCGACCTGACCGACTATAGACCATATTTGTTTCGATGCATCTTGACACCAAGGTATCATGGGGTTGTTCTCCCCATCCAGATGCGCCCCTATAAAGGGGGGGAGGGGTGTTGTTCTTGTATTGTTATTTAGTTTTTCTTGTGTTTAGTATTTTGTGTTATTGCTGAGTTTGCATCAGGACAGTAAGGTCACCCCACCTGTTGGGAACATTATCATCAATCCCCCACGGGGCAACTTTTTTTGGTTATTGCTGTTTTTTTTTTTTTTTTTTTTTTTTTTTTTTTTTTCTTGTTGTTGTTCAGTTTCTTATGGTATCCCCACAGAAAATATTAGGTAGAAATTCTACACAATTTCTGTAGACATCCTATACAATCTGTCGATGCAAATTCCGGAGTACTTAAGGACCATCATTCTATAGAACTCTTCCATAGAAATTCTGGAGAAACCCAATTGATAATTTCTATAAAATCTGTCGATACAAATTCTATAGCACTGTTACAGCCACGGGTAACGAGTGTATTATGAGGGGGTTAATCCTCGTTTCTCCTCAGAAGAACCGGACATGGGGCCACCGCTCACAATTAACTTCGTGGTACGGTGGGTTGCTTAGCAACCACGAGTTCCAGTGTCCACCATCTAATTTGCTGTTTAACTTGAAGTCAGGTGGCCTCCTGACTGGGGAACGTGCCCTCGACGATGCACCAATCTTATCTTGATTAGATCTTAAGTAAGGTGACCGAGCGTTTACTGCTGAGGCACGCTGACTGACAGGTTAATTAGTTTGGGAATTACCTCCCAGTCTATCTAGGTTCGGGCAATGCTGGATCAATGGAAGGAAAGGACAAGCGCGGACAGGTTGAAACGTCAACAAGGAATTTATTATTAATAAAAATAAACTTCTTCTTCTTGCATATGGCAGCTTAGCTGCTGGGGTAGCTATCATTTCTTGGAAGCGTGACTGTCGCTGATGCAGTGCCCCTCTACCAGTACACACTGCTACTCATTTCGCCGACCTCAGAAGGATGACAGGCTGAGTCAATCCCCTGGTGTATGAATTCAGTGGCCAACGGGGCTTGAACTCAGGACCCTAGGATCCCAAGCCACCACCCTAACCACTACTCAGGACCCTAGGATCCCAAGCCACCACCCTAACCACAAAGCTAACACCAGGCTCATAATAAATCAACTGAAGAACTTTATATTTTCTTGTGGTGCAAATGGATGAATTCAAATCAATCGAAATAATCAATCACCAAAATAATGTCAAACAAAGAATTCAGCAAACAGTTATAGAAAAATAGACAGAGCAGATAGTTATCACTATATCTTCCTTAACAATTAAACACCAGACATGGGTACCCAGCAGATCATTCAGGGGGGAAGAAATCCGGTCTCGGCTTACCAAAGTAGAAGTCATCATGTGTCTAATAAAATGTCCCAAAACGTGTGAGCGTGCCTTGGTCTGCTGCCAGCAACCTGCCTCGCCGTGCACCCACCCACAAACGGGCTCGAACACCAATCGACATCACGTCGTCACCCCCAATAACCAGGGACGCAAAGAATCAGGTACGTCAAGAGCCAGGTACCGAGCAGGAACAGTCCAACCGTCAGGAGATGTAAAGAGCTGAAACAATGGGCAGGAGTTGCAAGGAACTGTCAGGAGCTGTCGGGAGCTGTCAGCAATAGTCAGGAAGGTGGTCCTCCCACCCTTTTTAATCAGCAACCAGTGTAGGTGGACCCTCAAGCAGGCTTCAGCCAAATCCAGCTTGCCTATTGGTGCATCACTGCACATGACCAACCGTCAATTCTCACAATCATTCCTTCCCCACCATTGAACAGGATGCAACTCACAATTAACACAGGCCTGGCTTATGACACCATGTTCGAGATGCTGGACGGGCGCCAGAGGGCGGCCATTTGCCGGAATTGCAAAGTGAAAACGTGGGGCGCTCACAAAATGTCAACAGCGGCCATCACCACCCCGTTCGGCCCCACACAAGCAGGAGCCAGCCAGCATCCATGGAGCTTCCGAACGGGGCATGGGGCATCGATGGAAAAAGGTGGATGTCAAATGTCGATGAAAGAGAGGTGAGTGTCGAATGTCAATGGAAATAGGTGGATGCCCGAGGTAAATGATCCACAGCTATGTCTGACCGTCAGAATATACTGTCCAGAAAAAGCTTGTGGTGTGTTTAATCAAATGTCCTGTAAGTCCAAAGTGTAAATAAATCGTCTATTTCCAAGCCAATGCGTCCTGATGTAAAGGGGTAGAATGAGTCTCCGATGGGCGAACGGCAATCTCTCGCATGCATGAACGTGTCGTAAAGAGGAAAAGGTTATCCCATAAGAAAGGGAATCTGTTCTCTACCCTTCTCCAACGCATTAAAGAGTAGTTAGAATCCCACCAGACAAGGGGATGGGTCTATTCTGAACATGCTATGATGGAAATAAATGTCTGAGGACCTGAATGTTGTGTGTATTCGTCGGATCTGATTCTGAAATCCATTACAGTACTTTAAGACCACCATCCATAGATCTCTTCCATATAAATTATGTAGAAACTATGGATAATTTTTATTCTCGAGACATTACAGTTCTATAGAATGGGGTCCTTAATTTCCATATAATTTCTATTAGACGGGTTCTATATAATGTCTAAATAATCGTATAGAACACCCATTCTCGGCAGAGTTCTACAAACATTGCAATGGATCTTCTATAAAACGTGTACTGTCCTCCTCACATGTAACTACATGTACTTAGCCAATCAAATTCCATTCAAGAATGACATGGGAGTCTGGGAATGGGCTCCTAGCTCCAATGTTTTATTGAAGTCACATGGGCATGAAACCTCCCACCCACCTTAAAACATCAGCTGAGACCCCAAAAGGTTTGGCAGGGCTGGCCCCAAAACTGAGGGTGTAGTTCAGGGCCTGACAGACAGACATTCCTGCTTTATAATGTAGATGCACTAGCAGGATACCCATCATTGATGGGTTCGTAGATATGTCTTACCTCAAATGAATACTTTTTTTTTTGGAGTGTGCATGAGTGGAAACAAAAATTTAGTGTAAATATTTTAAATATCAGAAAAAAAGAACAGACATTGTCAAGGCTTTTTGTCTTGCAGCTCGTCAGGACACGCAAGAACACTGGATCCGCAGACACAAAACGAAACTTTATTTGTTCAGACAGTTGGGGATTGGTTCTTTGGACTGGCACTGATGCGAACATGCACATCATGGCCTTGAGGTACCGAGGGAACCCGTGACCTCCCATTTTTCCATGGATCCGGGTAGGAAAAGATAGTGTTTGCACATACTCTTTTTGTTTGAAAAGAACAGGAGCTCGTGTGTGTATAAATGTGGCTTCAAGAACATCTAAATGTACTTCTGCTGTTTTCAAATTTTGTACAACCAAACGTTTATTCATGTATTTCAGACATCGGTTTTCAAAGATTGCAGACCTCAACAATGCAAGCAGATTTAAAGGAAAGGTACGAATCGGCATTCAATGCATTAACTTCCTCCATGATTGTTTACGTGCTAAGGTTACTCCTATGTTTATTTCCACACGTGTAGACAAGGCCAAAGTTAGACTAAGTCTCACCATTGAACAAGCATTTATACGTGATGGAGGACAACGAATTTCGATCTGATCAGGCCTTGTCGGTAC
This sequence comes from Eptatretus burgeri, assembly GCF_056783735.1. Taxonomy (NCBI): domain Eukaryota; kingdom Metazoa; phylum Chordata; class Myxini; order Myxiniformes; family Myxinidae; genus Eptatretus; species Eptatretus burgeri. Next base: position 87,776,316 of record NC_140969.1, read on the forward strand.
ATTGCCTCGATCAATGAATGGATGGAAAAGAACACGCGCATGAAGAATGCCTCCAAGATTGACACGTTGAAAGGTAAACGCTACGGTAAAGTCGTTAATGTGACCAGGCACGTGATAAACCGGTCTGATGTTGTGCTCTCTGACATCGCGTAGTCCGTCCTCGCCCTTGGCTATGGTTTCGGTATTCCCAAAGCCAGTATCAAAAGAGAGGATGTACAGTATTTGTCGACTTTGAGCTATTTTATGCCCAATGGTCTCATCATATTCCTATTTCTAATGATGAATCCAATTCTTGTCGGGCACTACTGACTGATATTGCATATGCTTATTGTGGAACCCCTAACGACAAATCTCACTTCCATATGGAACGTGAATATCTGGCCGCTGTTCGAGGCCTGAAGACCAACCCAGACTTGTTTATCTGTAAACCTGATAAAGGGTTTGGAGTAGTTGTGGAAAAGATGCTTGGGGGTTTTGAACGACGAAACAAAGTTCAAATTTACTGGCAATGTGGCTCATTCGGGCCCTGTCACACCTTGACGTTTTAGCCAGCATATGGCAACGTATCAAAATGTATGTAAAACGCTGGCGTACACTGAACTATTGATGCTTTTTCAGTTTTGGGTGTATTCATAACGAGTTGGACGTATGCATAACGTATTAATAACGTACACAGAACATTTCGATAACTTATAGATAACATGTACCAACGAATGCTTAGCGTGTTGTCGGCGTTCAAAACCTCTGCCCAATGATAGTCTAACTTATGCATAGCGCGGCAGTGTATCGCCGACGATCACGTGGCGTAGCCTATTAAAAGGCTGCCACTCGACGATTCAAATCACAACCGCACGAGACATCGAAGTGTCAACATCACCGTCATGCCGAAGAAAACTTCGAAGAATGCTGCAAAGAAGTCTCCTGGACGCGGACGCAAGGAGGATCCATCATTACCCACACCCTCCCCATCACGCTTACCTGACATGGACCTACTACTACTGACATGGACCTACTACTACTACCACTACCAACATGGACATCTACTCACCATGGAGTCAGAAACACTGACGGGTTCCTCCTGTGTGAACCCCATTTTTATATACCAATTCCCCCTAAACGCTGCCAATACGCCATTATACAGTAGCTGTAAGTTAAAAACACGTTCAGCAAGTTCTGTGGTTGTCCGGAAGATGCCAAATACGTCTACATACATCAACGTGCGTTTGAGATATGTTACACATAGGTTCAAAGCACGTTACTCATATGTTAGAAATAAGTTTCGGATACGCTCGACATTACCTCGACTTGTGAGTAACTTACAAGTAACGTGTGTCAACGATCGCATAATGTGCCTACAACTTATGGCCAGCGTATGCGGAATGTGAGTCATACGCCAAGCACGTCAATTTTTTGAGCATGTTAAAATTTGTCGACAAGCTCGGCGTACTACGACATATGCCAGCGTGTGCTGAACGTATACAAAACCTACCCATAACGTATTCGACGTGTGCCAGCGTATTCGCCAATTTTTAAATACGTCGGCATACGCTGGCTAAAACGGTAAGGTGTGACAGGGTCTCCACACGGGGCTTTTCCCTTCGCCACGCGGGGCTTTTCCCTTCGCCACGCGGGGCTTTTCCCTTCGCCACGCGGGGCTTTTCCCTTCGCCACGCGGGGCTTTTCCCTTCGCCACGCGGGGCTTTTCCCTTCGCCACGCGGGGCTTTTCCCTTCGCCACGCGGGGCTTTTCCCTTCGCCACGCGGGACTTTTCCCTTCGCCACGCGGGGCTTGCCTCTTTGCCACTCACCAAGATGAGCAGAACTGCAAACAGAGAAAAATAATTAAGTAATTCTTTTTTGCACCCTCTTACCTTAGGTACTGATGGTTTACCAATGGGGGGGGGGGCTTATAATTGACTGGTGACCCTCAAGTGTTATTGCAAAAGGTCCTCAGACAGAAGGTCTAACATGGTATTTAGGGTCTTAGGGGACTCAGGGTTCTAATGGGGTCTATAGGTTCTACAGGGATTGACCAAGACTTCACCTCGATGAGGGTTCACCCTCCATCCATGTTTTTCGTTTATATACGGAATACATAGATATCAAATATACGATCATTGCCATGGAAACAAATTTGGTAATTTACATAGATATCAAGTAAATGTGTTGAAAATTGACGATTTATGTGACTGACTTTTGACTTCTTGACCTCAAAAACAAAAGGCTTCCAGCTTGTCACTACCTTTACCTGAATGGACTGTATGGATTGGATTCTAGGGAGGATGTTTGAGAGATCAAGCTGTGGTGCATCGTTTGGGAATGTCGAGATCTCTGACCTTGATTTCACAGATGATGCAGTCGTCTTTGCAGAGACTTTAGATATCCTTTGGGGGCCCTCGAGGTGCTGAATGAGGAGTCGGAGCTATTAGGATTACGGGTTTCCTGGGTCAAAATTAAGATCCAGGCTTTCGGTGACGTCGTGTTTGTGCCTGTTTGTGGTGAGGATGTTGAGGTCGTAGAGAGATTCACTTACCTTGGCAGTGATATTCATGTCTCTGCTGGCTGTGAGTCAGAGGTCAATAGACGTCTGGGTCGGGCCTGGGGAGTCATGGATTCATTGGATAGTTTGGTGTGGCGCTGCCGGTACCTGTGCGGGAGGACGAAAGTCCGAGTCTTCAGGTCCTTGGTGCTTCCAGTCTTGCTCTATGGATGCGAGACTTGGACTCTGACCAAGGATCTGAGACGGAGACTTAATTATTTTGGTACCAAGTCTCTTCGGAGAATCCTTGGCTATCGCTGGTTGGACTTTGTGTCCAACGAGCAGTTGCTGAGAGAGACTCAAATGAGATTTGTTACCTGCATAGTCCGTGAGCGTCAGTTGCGGCTGTATGGACATGTGGCTCATTTTCTTGACGCTGATCCTGCTCACCAGATTCTCTCAGCGAGGGAGTCTCATGAGTGGAGGAGGCCAATGGGCCGACCACGTGCCTCATGGTTGCAGCAGGTTGATCGGCATCTCAAGGAGATGGGGATGGGCCTGGCATCTGCCTGGGGGATGGCCAGACGGAGGCCCCTGGAGTACCGGCGGAAAGTGGACGCAGCGGTGCGCTGCTCTGGCGCATGCTCCCATACCTGACCTGACCTGACTACCTCTACCAGGTGGTGAAATGTTGTGAAGATCAGAGTAAAAATGTGACAGATTTACATTCAGACACACAGACAAACAGAATAACAGACCAGACCAACCAATATACTTGCAAATCTTCGATTTCACATGTAACAAACAAACAGATAGGGGTGAAAAAATAACCTCCATCCACCTCAGGTGGCAGAGGTGACACGCCTTCTCTACGTGGATGATCTGAAACGTTTCCTACAAATTCCTTTTTATCAACACTATGTCTAACATTGGTTAAAGAATACTCCGAAAATGTTGAAATCTCATGCTGCCCCTCCTGCCCTCTCCCTAACCTCCATCCTCCTCAAGCCACACATTACATTCCCAAAGAATCCCTCACCTGCTCACTCTCCCCAAATCCACAATGGTTGCCCACCTGGCACGTTCATCCGACCCCTTATTCGCCAGATTGAGGAATCTTCTCCCTATGTCATTTTCTGCACTTTAGTCTTTCAAATGCACTGTCCCTCACTCCCTCATGCACTCACCCAAGCACACCCACGATCTCTTCCACACTCCCTGATTCTTTCCCATTCTCTCTCTCGCGGCTATTTCTATTGCATTCGGATCCCCAAGTTATTTGTGATATTCAAGATTCGCAAGTATTTGGTCTGTCTGTCTGTCTCTGTCTGTCTGTCAATCGTTTATAGGTTACATTTTTACTGCGATCTTCAAGAAACTTTAGGGAGTCACAATCACAAAGAGGTAATGGAGGTAGTCACAATCAAGAAGCCTATTGCTTTTCAGTTCAAATGGTCAAAGTCACAAAAATAGTCGATTTTCATTCAATTGACTTCACATCAATATCGACACAAGAAAAAAAAAATTTTTTTTTTAAACTATAATGACAACCTTCGACGTCATGACTTCACCAGTTTGCGTCTGCCCACATTATTACATCATTATACATACTTGTCCCAAGTTTGATTAAAATCAAACTATTAAATAATTTAAATAAATAATATTACATAATCATATTACCAATAATATTACTAAAACTGTTTAACCTATCAATACTGGACTTTGCAGTTATGATCCACTCCCCTTGCTGCACACAAATGACTGAGAATGACGTCATCAGTCACGTGGTGTGGCAGCTCCATTGGTTTTAAGGAAAATATTAAAAAATGATATTTTGGAAACTGCTGTGGCGATCGATGCGAAACTTTGTATTTATCATCCACCGCCCTTGCTCCATGTAAAGCAACATTTTTCGCATCAATCTGTCAAGTGGTTTTGGAGAAAAGGGTTTTTTTTAATTTTTGGTTTTCAAACGAACATGGCTGCCAAACCGCATGACCTATGGCATTAAAAATTAGGACTCTGCCCATGATTTGGTAGAGGATTACGTGTCTGAAGTTTCATTTTGATCATATAAGGTTAGTTTTTCAATCCAATATGGCTACCACACCATGTGACTACAGTATGAGGTTATAATTATCATTAAAAAAAAAACTCTGCAGAAGTCGTGGCATCAATCGTGAAAATTACGTGTCAATGGAATAAGCATTGCAGGGAAAACAGAGTAAATTTGCATGGACGTACGTACGGCCAACTCAAACATAATACCATGGGTGACATCGTCACCGGAGGCATGAAAATGTAAAAACATCGTGGGATGAAATCTCAAAAAAACAACCAAAGAAGGTAGGAATGACACCACATTATGACGTCACAATAAGACACCACAGTCCTCTTATGGATTACCAACACGACACCTTTTGATGTTTTACTTTTGTTGTGGGATCGTGATGGAACAACGTCAAAATCTATCATAATTGTAATCCATAAGAGGACTGTGGTGTCGTATTGTGACGTTATAATGTGGTGTCATCCTTCATTGTTGTTATTCTTCATGCCCCTTCATCCATCACAAAGGGTGCTGCCGATAGCTCGCCTACTCTTCACGAAGATCACCGTGGGATGTTTAACGTCCACACCAACGAGTGCTGGCAGTCCATCCGAAGGACGGAACGAACACACATTGGGGAATCATTCCGCACATGAAACACCGGGATGTGGGTTTTATCGTTGCGTCGGGATTCGAACCCAGGATAGACAGCTTCGTGGTGAATGTGTGTACCTCCAAGTCATATCCTGCCAGCCCCACATTACCAGCTGCAGTATCAATTATTTTGTTTCTCAAAATCCCCCCCCTCCTCCACCCCACAATACAATGCATATATTCATTTCTGCAACACAGTAAACACCTTGATTGTGGCACAGCCCCATGGAAGGGCGGCGGGCAATGCATCAAGGTGATTCCACGTCCGTCTTGATTGTGTTCGGAAATTTGAGCAAAAAAATTCCATTTTTGTAAAACTTTATCGAACAATTTAACCATTGTTAAATCATTATTAAATGAGTCCGTCCGTCCGTCCGTCCGTCCCCCTCTTTCCTTCCCAGCATCTTTGATAACGCCTCCCCATGCAGTCATCCCTCCCCACCCTTCCTCCTTTATCTCCTCCCATCCCACAGCTGCGAGTTCACATCCCTCTGCCCTCTCGCTCTCTCTCTCTCTCCATCTCATCAAATCCGCCCTGTCGCTCTCCCTTCATGGATGGTTCTCGCTTGCCTTCCCCTATCCCTGAAAGTAGAGAAAATCTCCCGAAAACATGAAGGTGATATCGAGCACCATCATCTCGGCTATAGTGCTGCTCTGCGCCTTCCTATGGAAGGTAAGGGAAAACAAGAAACACACACACACATACACACCTACACACACACATACACATACACACCCACACACACACATACACCTACACCTACACATACACACACACCTACACACGCACGCACACACACCTACACACGCACATACACCTACACCTACACATACACATACACATACACATACACATACACATACACATACACATACACCTGCACATACACATACACACCTATACACGCACGCACACACACCTACACACACACACCCACACCTGCGTACGCACACACCCTACACCTGCACATACACACACCTACACATGCACACACCTACATCGACACATGCACATACATACACACCGACACATACATACACACCTCCACTCATGCACACACCTACATCGACACATGCACACCTACACATGCACACCTACACGTGCACACACATGCACACACACCTACACACCTACACCTACACACCTACACCTACACATGCACACACATCTACACCTACACATACACACACCTACGCACACACCTACACCTACACATGCACATGCACATACGCACACACCTACATGTGCACACACCTACACCGACACATGCACATACACACACCTACACGCACACACCTACACATACATACACACCTGCACACGCACACACCTACACATACATGCACACCTACAGGCACACACCTACACATACATACACACCTACACTCCTGCACACCTACAGGCACACACCTACACATGCACATACGCACACACCTATACATGCACACACCTACACCTACACCTACACATGCACATACGCACACACCTAAACGTGCACACATGTACACCCACATACCTACACCTACATACACACCGACACTCGTGCACACCTACACATGCACATATGCACACACCTACACATGCACATATGCACACACTTACACATGCACACCCACATGTGCACACACCTACTCACCTACACATACACACCGACACTCATGCACACCTACATGCACACACCTACACATGCACATGCACATACACACCTACACGTGCACATACACACACCTACATACCTACACCTACACATATGCACACATACACACCAACACACACGCACACACCGACACTCATGCACATCTACACATGCACACACCCCTAACACACACACCACACACACACACACACACACACACACACACACACACACACCACACACACACACACACACACACCTGCACATGCAATTACATGCACACATGCACACACCTCACACACACGCACATAAACCTATACACACACACACCTACTCAAACCTACACACCCTATACATACACACACACACACACCTACTCACACTTAGAGATAAAGAGGAACCAGAAATGTCGACAAAGAAAAACAATTTTCTTGTACCGGATATAATCATTCCAGGAGTAATGGATGGTGATTAATATTGATGCTGTTATGGTTATTGATGTTTTTTTTTTCTTTCAATGTTTCCCCATAAACACAGGTTAGACAATACCCCCATATAAACAGGTTATATGATTCCCCAATTAGACAGGTTAAATGATTCCCCCATATAAACAGGTTATATGATTCCCCCATATAAACAGGTTATATGATTCCCCCATATAAACAGGTTATACGATTCCCCCATATAAACAGGTTATACGATTCCCCCATATAAACAGGTTATACGATTCCCCCATATAAACAGGTTATACGATTCCCCCATATAAACAGGTTATACGATTCCCCCATATAAACAGGTTATACGATTCCCCCATATAAACAGGTTATACGATTCCCTCATATAAACAGGTTATACGATTCCCCCATATAAACAGGTTATACGATTCCCCCATATAAACAGGTTATACGATTCCCCCATATAAACAGGTTATACGATTCCCCCATATAAACAGGTTATACGATTCCCCCCATATAAACAGGTTATATGATTCCCCCATATAAACAGGTTATATGATTCCCCCATATAAACAGGTTACATGATTCCCCAATTATACAGGTAAAATGAGTCCCCTATTTAAATAGGGTAAATGATTCCCCCATATAGACAAGTCTGATGATTCCCATATTTAGACAGGTGAGATGATTTCCCGATTTTTACAGGTGAGATGATTCCCCTATATAGAGAGGTTAAATGATTCCCCCATAGAGACAGGTCAGATGATTGTCATATTGAGACAGGTGAGATGTTTTCCCGATTTTTACAGGTGAGATAATTCCCCCATTTTGACAGGTTTAATGATTCCACCATATAGACAGCTGAGATGATTCCCCTATTTCGACAGGTGAAATGATTCCCCTATTTAGACAGGTAAGATGATTCCTCAATTTAGACAGGTGAAATGATTCCCCTATTTTGACAGGTGAGATGATTCCCCTATATCGACAAGTGAGAGGGTTCCCCCATACAGAGAGGTTAAATGATTCCCCCATAGAGACAGTTCAGATGATTGTCATATTTCGACAGGTGAGATGTTTTCCCGATTTTTACAGGTGAGATAATTCCCCCATTTTGACAGGTTTGATGATTCCACCATATAGACAGGTGAAATGATTCCCCTATTTAGACAGGTGAGATGATTCCCCTATTTAAGGCCCAGTCACACCTTGAGGTTTTAGCCAGCTTACGTCGATTTTTCAAAAATTTGTCTAAAACGCTGGTACACGTCGAATACGATATGGGTAAGTTTTGGAAACAATGAGAGCACGCTTAAAAACACTGCCATACGTCATAGTACGCTGGCTTTCATCGTTGTACTTTGCAGTTTTCCTCAAATTTTAGCATGCTTGAAATTTGTTAGACTTATGCCAGCGTATGACTCACACGTTCCGCTACGCTGGCCACAAGTTGTAGGCACGTTATGCGATCGTTGACACACGTTACTTGTAAGTTACTCATAAGCCGAAACACGTCGAGGTAATGATTAGCGTACCCAAAACTTGTTTCTAACCTATGAGTAACATGTTGTAGGCACGTTACACGATCGTTGACACACGTCCACATATGTTACTTTTAAGTTACTCATAAGTCGAAACATGTCAAGATAAGGCCAAAAAAAAAAAATGTTGCATTGGAGTAACGGGTCACTGAAAAATAGGGGAGGTCGGTCGGGATCTTTTTTTTATTTTTATTTTATTTTTTTCCTAATAAATCCCTCCCAAAATCTCCCCCGGCTCGAGTACCACCCTTTTTGTCGGCGGGTTCTGTCCGAAACACTTCCGGGTTTTTGCGATCGCAATTAACAAGATACTTGAAAACAATAGCAAAACAACAAAAATAGCAATAAAATAGGGTCGGCAAAATTTTTCGATAGAAAAAAAACGTAGGGTCGGCGGAATTTTTAGGGTCGGGCGGGTTACGCCAATGCAACATTTTTTTTTTTTTTTTTGGCCTAATGGTTAGCATCAGTGTTCCAGACTCCCTGTTTTTCCTTTTCTTCTTCGGTATGACAGTGATGTTGACGCTTCAATTTCTCATGCGGTTATGATTTAAATCGTTGAGCGGCAGCCTATTAATTATATTATATTATAACCGCACGATAAATCGAAGTGTCAACATCACCGTCATACCGAAAAAAAAAAAAACAAACAAAAAAAAAAAACCAGGGAGTCTGGAACACTGACGCTAACCATTACCTCGACGTGTTTCGACTTATTGGTAACTTACAAGTAACTTTGGTCGACGTGTGCCAACGATCGCGTATTGTGCGTACTACTTATTCCCATCGCATGCAGAACGTGTGAGTAATACGGCAAGTACGTCGTAAAATGTTTAACACGTTTAAAAGTACAAGACGTACTCCACTTACTATGACTTACGATAGTGTACTTTAGCATTCTATTCACGTATACCAAACTTACCCATACCGTATTCGACGTGTGCCAGCATTTTAGATGTATTTTTCAGAGGTCAGCATACGCTGGCAAGATCGCCAAGGTGTGACTGTGATGTTGACACTTCCATTTCTCCGGCGATTATGATTTGAATCATTGTGTGGCAGCCTTTTAATAGGCTACGCCACGTGATCGTCGGAGATATGTGCAGCGCGCGATGCATAAGTTAGACTATCATTGGACATAGGTTGTGAACGCCGACAACAGGCGAAGCATTCGTTGGTATAACTTATCTAGAAGACAACGAAACGTTCTGTGTCCGTGACTAATATGTTATGCATACGACCAACTCGTTATGAATACGTCCGAATCTTTAAAAAAAAAAAACATCAAAAGTTCAGCGTAAGCCAGCGTTTTATACATTTTGATACGTTGCCATTGCTGGCTAAAACGTCAAGGTGTGACTGAGCCTTTAGACAGGTGAAATGATTCCCCTATTTTGAGAGGTGAGATGATTCCTCAATTTTGACAGGTGAGATGATTCCCCTATTTTGACAGGTGAGATGATTCCCCTATTTTGACAGGTGAGATGATTCCCCTATTTTGCCAGTGAGATTATTCCCCTATTTTGACAGATTCAATGATTGCCCTATTTTGACAGGTGAGATGATTGCCTATTTTGACAGGTGAGATGATTCCCCTATTTGACAGGTTAGATGATGCCCTTATTTTGACAGGTGAGATGATTACCCTATTAAGACAGGTTAGATGATTCCCCTATTAAGACAGGTTAGATGATTCCCCTATTTAGACAGGTTAGATGATTCCCCTATTTAGACAGGTTAGATGATTCCCCTATTTAGACAGGTGAGATGATTTCCCTGTTTTGACAGGTTAGATGATTTCCCTGTTTTGACAGGTTAGATGATTTCCCTGTTTTGACAGGTTAGATGATTTCCCTGTTTTGACAGGTTCGATGATTTCCATGTTTTGACAGATAAGATTATTTCCCTGTTTTGATAGGTAAGATGATTCCCCTATTTTGACAGGTAAGATGATTCCCCTATTTTGACAGGTTAGATGATTCCCCTATTTTGACAGGTTAGAAGATTCCCCTATTTTGACAGGTTAGAAGATTCTCCTATTTTGACAGGTGAGATGATTCCCTTATTTAGACAGGTTAGAGGATTCCCCTATTTTGACAGGTGAGACGATTCCCCTATTTGACAGGTTAGATGATGCCCTTATTTTGACAGGTTAGATGATTCCCCTATTAAGACAGGTTAGATGATTCCCCTATTAAGACAGAGTAGATGATTCCCCTATTAAGACAGGTTAGATGATTCCCCTATTAAGACAGGTTCGATGATTCCCCTATTTAGACAGGTGAGATGATTCCCCTACTTAGACAGGTTAGATGATTCCCCTACTTAGACAGGTTAGATGATTCCTCTATTTAGACAGGTTAGATGATTCCCCTATTTAGACAGGTGAGATGATTCCTCAATTTTGACAGGTGAGATGATTCCCCTATTTTGACAGGTGAGATTATTCCCCTATTTTGACAGGTTCAATGATTGCCCTATTTTGACAGGTTCAATGATTGCCCTATTTTGACAGGTTCAATGATTGCCCTATTTTGACAGGTGAGATGATTGCCCTATTTTGACAGGTGAGATGATTCCCCTATTTGACAGGTTAGACGATGCCCTTATTTTGACAGGTGAGATGATTCCCCTATTAAGACAGGTTAGATGATTCCCCTATTAAGACAGGTTAGATGATTCCCCTATTTAGACAGGTTAGATGATTCCCCTATTTAGACAGGTGAGATGATTCCCCTGTTTTGACAGGTTAGATGATTTCCAGGTTTTGACAGGTTAGATGATTTCCTTGTTTTGACAGGTTAGATGATTTTCCTGTTTTGACAGGTTCAATGATTTCCATGTTTTGACAGATAAGATTATTTCCCTGTTTTGACAGGTAAGATGATTCCCCTATTTTGACAGGTTAGATGATTCCCCTATTTTGACAGGTTAGAAGATTCCCCTATTTTGACAGGTTAGAAGATTCTCCTATTTTGACAGGTGAGATGATTCCCTTATTTAGACAGGTTAGAGGATTCCCCTGTTTTGACAGGTTAGAGGATTCCCCTGTTTTGACAGGTTAGAGGATTCCCCTATTTTGACAGGTGAGACGATTCCCCTATTTGACAGGTTAGATGATGCCCTTATTTTGACAGGTTAGATGATTCCCCTATTAAGACATGTTACATGATTCCCCTATTAAGACAGGTTCGATGATTCCCCTATTAAGACAGGTTCGATGATTCCCCTATTTAGACAGGTTAGATGATTCCCCTACTTAGACAGGTTAGATGATTCCCCTATTTAGACAGGTTAGATGATTCCCCTATTTAGACATGTTAGATGATTCCCCTATTTAGACATGTTAGATGATTCCCCTATTTAGACAGGTTAGATGATTCCCCTATTTAGACAGGGTAGATGATTCCCCTATTTTGACAGGTGAGATGATTCCCCTATTTAGACAGGGTAGATGATTCCCCTATTTTGACAGGTGAGATGATTCCCCTATTTGACAGGTTAGATGATGCCCTTATTTTGACAGGTGAGATGATTCCCCTATTAAGAAAGGTTCGATGATTCCCCTATTTAGACAGGTTGGATGATTCCCCTATTTAGACAGGTTACATGATTCCCCTATTTAGACAGGTTATATGATTCCCCTATTTAGACAGGGTAGATGATTCCCATATTTTGACAGGTGAGATGATTCCCCTATTTGACAGGTTAGATGATGCCCTTATTTTGACAGGTGAGATGATTCCCCTATTAAGAAAGGTTCGATGATTCCCCTATTTAGACAGGTTAGATGATTCCCCTATTTAGACAGGTTAGATGATTCCCCTATTTAGACAGGTTAGATGATTCCCCTATTTAGACAGGTTAGATGATTCCCCTATTTAGACAGGTTAGATGATTCCCCTATTTAGACAGGTTATATGATTCCCCTATTTAGACAGGGAAGATGATTCCCCTATTTTGACAGGTGAGATGATTCCCCTATTTAGACTGGGTAGATGATTCCCCTATTTTGACAGGTGAGATGATTCCCCTATTTGACAGGTTAGATGATGCCCTTATTTTGACAGGTGAGATGATTCCCCTATTAAGAAAGGTTCGATGATTCCCCTATTTAGACAGGTTAGATGATTCCCCTATTTAGACAGGTTAGATGATTCCCCTATTTTGACAGTTTAGATGATTCCCCTATTTAGACAGGTTAGATGATTCCCCTATTTAGACAGGTGAGAAGATTCCCCTATTTTGACAGGTGAGATGATTCCCCTATTTTGACAGGTTAGATGATTCCCCTATTTTGACAGTTGAGATGATTCCCCTGTTTTGGCAGGTTAGATGATTCCCCTGTTTTGACAGGTCAGATGATTCCCCTATTTTGACAGTTTTGATGATTCCCCTATTTTGACAGACTTGATGATTCCCCTATTTTGATAGGCTTGATGATTCAGCCTATTTTCACATTATGATGATTCCCCTATTTTGTCAGGTTAGATGATTCCCCTATTTTGACAGGTTAGATGATTCCCCTATTTTGATAGGTTAGATGATTCCCTTATTTAGATAGGTTCGATGATTCCCCTATTTTGACAGGTTAGATGATTTCCCTGTTTTGATAGGTTAGATGATTTCCCTATTTTGACAGGTTAGATGATTCCCCTATTTTGACAGGTTAGATGATTCCCCTATTTTGACAGGTTAGATGATTCCCCTATTTCGACAGGTTAGATGATTCCCCTATTTCGACAGGTTAGATGATTCCCCTATTTAGACAGGTTAGATGATTCCCCTATTTAGACAGGTTATATGATTCCCCTATTTAGACAGGGAAGATGATTCCCCTATTTTGACAGGTGAGATGATTCCCCTATTTAGACTGGGTAGATGATTCCCCTATTTTGACAGGTGAGATGATTCCCCTATTTGACAGGTTAGATGATGCCCTTATTTTGACAGGTGAGATGATTCCCCTATTAAGAAAGGTTCGATGATTCCCCTATTTAGACAGGTTAGATGATTCCCCTATTTTGACAGTTTAGAGGATTCCCCTATTTAGACAGGTTAGATGATTCCCCTATTTAGACAGGTGAGAAGATTCCCCTATTTTGACAGGTGAGATGATTCCCCTATTTTGACAGGTTAGAAGATTCCCCTATTTTGACAGTTGAGATGATTCCCCTGTTTTGGCAGGTTAGATGATTCCCCTGTTTTGACAGGTCAGATGATTCCCCTATTTTGACAGTTTTGATGATTCCCCTATTTTGACAGAATTGATGATTCCCCTATTTTGATAGGCTTGATGATTCAGCCTATTTTGACATTATGATGATTCCCCTATTTTGTCAGGTTAGATGATTCCCCTATTTTGACAGGTTAGATGATTCCCCTATTTTGACAGGTTAGATGATTCCCTTATTTAGATAGGTTCGATGATTCCCCTATTTTGACAGGTTAGATGATTTCCCTGTTTTGATAGGTTAGATGATTTCCCTATTTTGACAGGTTAGATGATTCCCCTATTTTGACAGGTTAGATGATTCCCCTATTTTGACAGGTTAGATGATTCCTCTATTTTGACAGGTTAGATGATTCCCCTGTTTTGACAGGTTAGATGATTCCCCTGTTTTGGCAGGTTAGATGATTCCCCTGTTTTGACAGGTCAGATGATTCCTCTATTTTGACAAGTTCGTTGATTCCCCTATTTTGACAGTTTCGATGATTCCCCTATTTTGACAGGCTTGATGATTCCCCTATTTTGATAGGCTTGATGATTCAGCCTATTTTGACATTATGATGATTCCCCTATTTTGATAGGTTAGATGATTCCCTTATTTCGATAGGTTCGATGATTCCCCTATTTTGACAGGTTAGATGATTCCCCTGTTTTGACAGGTTAGATGATTCCCCTGTTTTGACAGGTTAGATGATTTCCCTGTTTTGACAAGTTAGATGATTCCCCTATTTTGACAGGTGAGATGATTCCCCTGTTTTGACAGGTTAGATGATTCCCCTGTTTTGACAGGTTAGATGATGCCTCTATTTTGACAAGTTCGTTGATTCCCCTATTTTGATAGTTTCGATGATTCCCCTATTTTGACATTATGATGATTCCCTTATTTTGATAGGTTCGATGATTCCCCTGTTTTGACAGGTTAGATGATTCCCCTGTTTTGACAGGTTAGATGATTTCCCTGTTTTGACAGGTGAGATGATTCCCCTGTTTTGACAGGTGAGATGATTCCCCTGTTTTGACAGGTTAGATGATTCCCCTGTTTTGACAGGTTAGATGATTCCCCTGTTTTGACAGGTCAGTTGATTCCCCTATTTTGACAGGCTTGATGATTCCCCTATTTTGATAGGCTTGATGATTCAGCCTATTTTGACAAGTTAGATGATTCCCCTATTTTGACATTATGATGATTCCCCTATTTTGATAGGTTAGATGATTCCCTTATTTAGATAGGTTCGATGATTCCCCTGTTTTGACAGGTTAGATGATTCCCCTGTTTTGACAGGTTAGATGATTCCCCTGTTTTGACAGGTGAGATGATTCCCCTGTTTTGACAGGTGAGATGATTCCCCTGTTTTGACAGGTTAGATGATTCCCCTGTTTTGACAGGTTAGATGATTCCCCTGTTTTGACAGGTCAGTTGATTCCCCTATTTTGACAGGCTTGATGATTCCCCTATTTTGATAGGCTTGATGATTCAGCCTATTTTGACAAGTTAGATGATTCCCCTATTTTAACAGGTTAGATGATTCCCCTGTTTTGACAGCTTCGATGATTCCCTTATTTAGACAATTTAGATGATTCCCTTATTTAGACAGTTTAGATGATTCCCTTATTTAGACAGTTTAGATGATTCCCTTATTTAGACAGTTTAGATTCCCCTATTTTGACAGGTTAGATGATTCCCCTATTTTGACAGGTTAGATGATTCCCTTATTTTGACAGGTTAGATGATTCCCTTATTTTGACAAGTTAGATGATTCCCCTGTTTTGACAGGTTAGATGATTTCATGATTTAGAAAAGTTTGATGATTCCCTTATTTATACAGGTGAGATGGTTCCCTATTTCAAAACTTTTTGCCGATTCCCTCATTTACACAGGATGTAACCCGATTAGTACGTTTGTTTTTCCTGTTGTAATCAATTGTATATTACGACAGGAATGTGGAACTTTTTGTCTTCTTCCAACGATTGCTTAGTCGTTATGAAAGACACCATGAGATCTTTATCGTCCACACGACAATGGTAGCAGGTTGGACACACGGCTTGATGTCACATTCAATGAACCCACTCATCGATGCTTCAGAATCTGTTATTGACTTACTAAATAGTTTCAGTCCACTGTAATAAGTTTGTATTGTGTTCGTGGTTCAGTTCATGTATCTACCCCACCCCCCCCCCCACCCCACCTTGCCTCCTGCCCCCACTCGAAGCCTCCATTGTGCAGGAAAAGGCTGAATGATCCATCACTGATTGATCACAGAAACACACAAACTAAATAATGAATGCTCGGAAATGTGTGCTTTCCTCACTCTTGCACCTCTGCCCTTGGAGAATTCGTTTTCCCCTGAACTGTTGTTGCATTCTTTGTTCAGGACCCACAGATGATTGTATTTATAAGGAAGTGTTTAAAGAAAATCACTTTCTTTTCGCTTGTTGCGTGTTTGGGAATGATAACATGGTTACATCCTTTTTATCTTCATGTCATTTCTTTTCCCCTCACCGTGTGCTTCAAACGGGCTGATAGTTGATATGGCAGTTACTGCAAATCCCAACGCTTTTCATTTATTTACTTTCTTTGTTGCGGGCTCAGGAGCTGCAAGGATGGCTTCGAGGTCCATGCACTCACCTGTGAACTGTCTCACCTGTGTTGGAATGTCGGCCCAGCTATAAACCGTCTTCCTGAAGTTTCACGTACAGGACGAGGCATCAAGCCATCCCTCGGATGGACGACAAGTCCGGAAGACCCGTCTGCTCGCACCGATCGTTCTTCAGTGTTCATACGTGTCAAAGATCCAATCGGGTTCTTTACAAAGAGTGGGCTAGTTGTCACCGCCAATACGAATTTCCAGTACCCCAGGGAAATTCCAAATTCCTTCCCAAATCATCTTCCGTCACAAGTCAAGCCTGGCAAGCTCATTCCAGAAAAGACGTTTTCCAAGAAAGGCTGCGCCTGTCGTCATCCCCCTTCGATGCCCCTTTTCCCTCCAGTCCCACAAGAAGGTGGAAGTAATTGGGGTCCCTGAATAACAATACACAACATATTTATCTAATACAGTATATGCCGGCCATGATTGTTGCTCATTTTGTTTTCGCTTTCAACGTTGCTTCCATTAACTGACAGTCATTTTCATCTCACCGTGGAGTTTCGAAGCTCGACGTTGACATTCCCTCGATGAACATCGTTTTGCTCTTCGTAGTAAGAAGTTGTTTTTTTGTTTTTTTCTCAAATGAGCCAATGGAGCCTTTGTCATCATAATGATGTTATAGCATCCATTAAGCTGTCTGTCTCATTTTTCCCGACATTTAATTAACATGAATTTGCTTATGGGGGGAAATCCACATTATTATTCACACCAAATTGCTTTAAAAAAAAAAGTGCAGTTAATTGGGGTCAATTCTTCATGAACTTGTAAGTGTGTCTATCGTATTGCACCCAATTGACTGTCAGGTGTGTAGCAACGGCGCTGTGTTTGTGTTGCTGTCATATTCATCATCGTTTTTTTTTCAAAACGAACGTACAAGAATAAGATTGCGAGCCACTTATTCTGATGATGGTGGTGACCTGATGATCAGCCGGTCCTTGTCACTTTGTCACCTGTAGGGTGGGTTTGCTGCTGGCTACTTTGAACTGCAGGTCGTATGGCTGGCGCTTCAAAGTGACTTCCCGTGTCCAGAACCCTGTGGTCTGTACATCCAGGCTTGTCTGAAGCAGTTCCAGAGTGAGGTGACGGTGCAGGAAGCCTGCATTTATGGTGCGGATCGCACTGAAGTTTTGAGGCCCAGCGTGATACAGGACGGGACTGAGGGGCCGGATGCCTCGATGACCCCTCGAATCGCACCGGATTGGGCCGGAAGACCTGAGGCCTTGATCCAGATTCCCTTTCATTTCTCATGGCCGGTGAGGTTCTTCTTCATCTCACTTTATCACTTGTTCATTGTTTTTTGTTTTTTTTTCTTCCATGCTGTGTTTATTATGAATTTGTTGGAAAGTAATCGCGTAGTTGCCACCGTTGAGAGAAGAAAAAGCGGTGGGATTGAAAGGATCTGTGGTGTCATGGAGTGAATCGACTGAGCGGAGGAGGGTCAGGGATGTGAATCTTTTTTTCACGGAGCATATTAGGAAATGCCTGGTGTTGGCTTGATGGTTCGGGTCAGTTGTTGAATTAATACCAGGTGGGGTTGACTTTACCTGTCATCCTTCCGAGGTCGGCAAAATGAGTGCCAGCTTGCTGGTATCCAGTGTCGGCATGGCGACCCGTCCAGGATTGTACCCAATAGCCAAGGAGACTGCTTGGGGCAGCACCAACGCTTTGCACAGAGTATGGACCTGTCAAGCTACTACAACTACGACACTTAGTAATGGATGGATGGATATTAGGAAACTTACCGAAGGCCAACAGAAACCTTGTCACAACATGTAAATCTATCGAAAACTTCAATGAGAGATATTATTTTGTAAAAGCGGTATTTACACTATAAAAGCGGTAGACTGGCGGTAGTTACCACCTAAAGCATAGAGTTGGCAACTATGTAATTTGGGAGGAATAGGAATATTATAACACAGCTCAAAACGGTGGAATTTTATACGATTGTTCTTTTAAACAAAACAATGTAGTTTCTTGACGTCAAAGCAATGGAAATGGTAATTATTGTTCGTAGAGATAATATTTGTTTTGTTTTTAAATTTCAGGATTGTTGTTTTGAGTTGTTTCGTATGCAGCCTGGGGCTGTTGGTTGCATTAATTCTGGAAGCACGGCTGTGCCGCTGATGCGATACCCCTGTTACCAGTAAGCTGGTACTCATTTTGCCGACCTCGGAAGGATGACGGGTTTAGTCAACCCACCTGGTGTTATTTAAATGGGAGGGAGATGGGGCTCAAACTCAAGACCCAAAAATTTTAAGTCGGCCATCTTAACCATTAAGCCAACACCAGGCTGTTATTTCGAATAAGTTGGTGAAACACTTTCTGTTGCAAAGTGCTCATTTCCAGCTGGTATTTGAACGTGGGCACTACGTGTTCCCAGGCGTGCTGCCTATCAGTTCAGCTGCTGTCTTTATTTTTGTCCTGCCAGGGTGGGGACACGGAGACATTGGCATTGTGACACACTAGTTCTCAGGCTGTTTTTGAGGTCACATATTTTGAACAATTGTGTGAACAATCCAAAAAAAGATGGTGACAGATAGACAGTACAAGTATGGGAAGTAATTAGAATAGCACGGACTACTCAAAAGAACAATTTCTCAGGCTTCACTTGTATTTTAGCTCGTGTGAAGAATTCATGACAAAAATATTCCAATGAAAAACAGTAACTCTGACTGATGTTCAATAATTATAGGACGTGGCCACATATCAACCCTCTCCTGCCTTTTGTCTGCCTCGCCATCCCTCGACAGCGCACGTTTGGCCTCATTCTGGAAATCCGAAACGTCACCGGTAAGTCGATATGCACAAACATTTTGATAAAATATTAAACCACTGTCACACGGTGTCATTGTAACTGATGCCATGAATGCTCTGTCCGTGCACAAACAGCATTTGTCATCAGAAATGTCTCAAAGTAAAGAGAATTCCCATCCATGTATCTCACATATCTTGTGTAAGGATTGCTTGCTTTTTTCTAGTCCTGCTATCCAAAGGTAAGTTTTTGGTTCAAAGGATTGTGCAGAGGGTAGTGCACATACCTCTGAGACGTGTGGGTTCAATTGCCGACCCGACTGTAAACTGTGCGGTTCGTGCTTCACAAATTGTGACGTCTCTTGGATGGATGATAAACCAGGTGTTCGGTCTGCTCGCATTAGCGTGGTGTACATTTTAGATCCCACGGTGTCTTTTGATGGAGTAGACGGGTTATTATCGGCACCGTGGTCAAATTCCAGAAATCCCTACCCTCGGGTTCATCATCAAAAAACAAGAAAAGGGAAGAGCTTAAGACTACTGACTCAGGAAGACGGTTCCACAGGTGATACTGTATCAGATGGGTGTGAAAGAATCGAGGTGAGCATTGAGTTTGGACTTGGAGTGGGTAACAAGGAAAGGGTTATTGACAGAACATTTGAGACGTGGGGGTGCAGGAGCTGGAGGGGAGGTGAGAGGGCAGGGGGAGCAAGACCGGAATAGATCCGGTAAAAAGACTCCAAGGCCACAAACCGGCTTGTCCATATAGAGGGTAAAAGTGAAAATATGGGTCCTTTTCACACGACAAGACGTGTTCCAGGAAGATAATCAGGAATGTATTTTCTCCAGATTCGCAGAGAAGGATACTGTTACAGCTTGCCCGGTGGAGGGGATGTGGAACCATCCTGCACAGAATGGTAACGTCTGCAAAGTGATACCGTATAGATTTTCTGATGACTGACGTGTCGATGATCTATAACAAGAACAGGATTGTTTCCAGAACACTACCTTGAAGGACACTGGCCTCTAGAAGTACAGCATGGGACACGATTCTACCCAAAGCAACCCGTTGCCTGTGAGTACACAGGAAAGTTGATAGCCATTGTAAGAAGGAACCTTGGATCCCACTCGCTGACAGTTTGCGAATCGAGGTGGGGTGCCAGACATGATCAAAAATGCATGGGTAGTGTGCAGTGAGGTCTCCCAGTTCTCCAGTCCTCTGATTCCATTGCTGATACAGAAGATGCAGCACGTCCAAGGTGGAATGACCTGGGTGGAAGATAAATCGATGGAAGGAAATCTGAGACTTAAAGAAAAATGGATCTTGAGGTCCACCACAATTATCAATTTGGACTATCATTTATATTTCTACAATTATATATCATCCACTCCATCAAAAGACACCGTGTCTCTGGTTATGAGGGTCTGTTTTTCCACCGTACTCAAGAGTTGGGATAATGTTGGTTATATTCCTTGATGCAGGCAGGGGGCCCTTTGACGATGACCTGGAACGGAGCGGAGAGGTAGGAGTTCGACAAGGCAGATGGACAGTCTTTGAGTGTGAGGACACTAATGCCATCATCACCTTTCGAGGTGGATGAGACAAAAGAGGCGAGGAATTTCTCCACCTTGGAAAGAGGGAGGTGCACATGCTATCGGATGTTTTGAGTGATGGCCTGGGTGGATTTTCCATAAAACAGAACCCTCGAGGCGTTTTTTGGGGGAAAAGTTGGCAAACAGCTTTTATTGGCATAAGTTGAGTCTGCTGAATCCGTTGCTGGTGTGTCTGCCTGACTCGATTTAAACCTTTCGATGTTCAAATGTTGAATTAAAGATGGGACCAAATTTTAAGGATCAGACAATAAATGTGGATTGATAGCACTTATAAGTTCCTAGCAACAGTTATCAGAAGACTACTTGATGTTTAAACACCCGAGGACATGTTTTGATAACGTATAGCTAGAAACTGGAAGTGTTGTATTCTGCCAAAGAAAGGCGATTCATGAAAATAACCATCGATTTATTCAATGTGGAAATGATACCTCGGCAACTGACATTTACAAGAAAGTGCATTACATGTTACACTACTGTGCAGCATGCTTTTATCTCGGCACATATCGTTGTTTCAATTCCGAGCTTCGTCTTGTTTGTCTGCACAGCCAGAGGTTGGATAGCATGACTGTCGTGCTTTTCCACATCCACACCGTAAGCTTCTGCAATTATAGTAGTGGACACTTGCAACCGGTTATTTCTAAACACGCCTTGGGAACTGAAGGAAGTGACTGACATGCAGGTGGGAACCAAAACGTTTTACTCGTACCTTCATCCCATTGCATCTGGTGCTGGATGGACTGGGAACCAAACATGGGCGTGCCTCCAATACCGGTGCCTGATGATGACTTCGTTGGATGCGAAATATCAGAATGTCATTTGAAGGTGGAATATTTTCAGGTGTCTTCAGTCTTCAAGAAGACCTGACATCTTGGCAGCATCCACAGGATGATCAGTTTTAATTTCATGAAATCTGCAGGTGGATGCTTCTGTATTCTTTGTAGTCTCAGTCGAATGGTCTCACCTTTGCCGAAATATTTTATCAATCCGTCGTGGCTCTGAAACCCTTTTCCAAGCTGTTTTCCTCCGATGTCTGGAAAAGAAAGAATTGCTATCACTACCTGTCAAGGCATGAAATGGGAGAAGCGTTTCCAGCACATTTGGACCATATCGAGTTTGTGAGAAGATAGCGTACGCTCGAACACATTTTTGCTTTGCCGTCCCAGGTTTTAACCGCAGACTTTGACAAGTCACTCTGTCAAAGTGTGCGAAGAGTCGTCGGTCTCACCTGAAGCTACTACAATTTTACCAGAGTGGTTTTGAATACAGCACAGTGTAAAACAATTATTGTGTCAGATTCCTTGTGTTTGGTCCTCAAGCTACCTGTGGCAACATTACCATAATATGACTGCACCACCTCTTCTGCATCAAATCCACCAACTAAAACTTTTTTTTTTTTCCTTCTGTTGCTTTGATGATGAGTATCCTGGAAAGGAATCTTGATAGATCCACCTTGCTTTTCTGCCATCGAGAGAAAATCATTCCAACTCAATGACGAAGGGACATCTTTATGTTCAATAATATACCTGATAGGTCTTGAATCTTGAGTATGTCTTCATTGCGTTCCTGCTTTTATCAAATTTTCAAAAATACCTTCTTTCGGTTGCAGCACATGGGTAGCATATTTTGCTGGGGGCACAAATCTGCTGCTGATGCAGTGTCCCAGGTGGTTAGAGCAGGAATTTGTAATTTGTTCAGGATGCCGATGATAGCACGCCAACTCTTAAGGAAGGACACCCAGTTTGACGTCAACAGTCCATCTGAGGGACGGCACACAAATTGATGCCTCACCCTGCCTGCGAAACATCAGGATGATCGTTTATGGGTGTGTTGAGATTCAAACCCAAGTAAGGCAGCTCAGGAGTGAGCATGCTTACCTCTCGGCTATCTTACCAGCCCTTCATAATATCTGTCAAATACGATATCAATGCGACGATATTGGAAACCTGATTGGATAACAGCTCTTACAAACACATCATCTGAATCCCCAAATGTATGAGCACCCATTTAGCTTCCCCATTGCTCTTATTAAAGCTTGCCCATCGATAACTAATGCTGCATCATCGCCAAGATCCCTTACAGTCAGTCTTGCAGGAAAGGGCACGTTACCGCTCAAGGTCTCCGATGAAGCTATTTTTTTTTTCCAATGTGAAGAGATCCATTTATTTCTGTAAGTGGTACAGGTACAGGCAAAAGCTGTTGTTTCAGTATTTGATGTTGATTCACTTGTCTGCCAGCTGTGAAGGCTGTTATGAATCTTTGGAGAATATATTTGTCATCCTTGAGTGTTTTCTGCTCTCCCTCCTCTTGTCCATTTTTTTTTTTTTGGTGATGTGCAAAGATGCAAAGGTCAGAGGACAATTTTTATGCATTGGATCTTGAAACTCAGTATTCCCCTCTTCTGTAAGAGCAAGTCGCTCATAAATGACGTTGAGTTGGTCTCTACCTTGTTGCTTGGCAGTCAAGAGTTCTCTGCTGAATCTGTTGTGATGCTAAATATTCAGTAGCAATGCTCTCCAAAACCTCGTTTGCTTCTTTCGAGTAAAACTTTGAAGAGGACTAATGTGCAACAACATTACTGTCTCGCTTCATTCTCCTCTTGGTGACCTCATTGTGGATGAACGTGTCCTCTAAACCGAGTCTCTGGTTTGGTTGTACGATGTGATCTTAGATTATAAGATAAGGCCCACCTGCATAGTGCTGTTGTAGCTTTGGTTATACCAGTGATGCCACCTTTCAGTTTGCCAGCACTGTTTGACCATTCTTGCCTCTTATCTGTAATCTACCTGGTTAAATTCCAATTTTGCTGAAATTCATGCATCTGTAACTCCCAGACTGCATGACTCTAGGCTCACCTAAGTATGAAAATAACCTGCACCATATCTGTGCACTCCAACCAGAATTTGAAACTTCTGTTGGTAGTAGTCTGCATATATTCTTTGAAAGTTTTCTGAAACCTTTCAAAAACAGAAGAGAGAAAAGTTAATTGATATTTTGCTGTAATAGGTTCCTCCATTGCTGGAGGAACACCGAGTGTCATTCTTTGTATGTGTGATAGTTGACAACTTATCATCTCCTCCTGGATCTCACTGCCATGATTGTTACTATCAAGCACAAACTACAGTCATAAATGTCAATGTTGTCACAAGTGAAATGTACAAATCGTCCAGGCGCTAAGTTTGGTGTGTAACTGCTCATGGATTTGGGTCCATTGATTTGAGAGTTTTCTGTGGAAGCTGCATCGATCTGCTTAATATTGTCATAGCTTGAGGGGCCTTGGGCAGTCGGTGGCACGGCTCGTCTGGTTTATTGCCCCTCATTTGTCTCTTTTGCTGCTCGTCACCTTCCTTGGGCCTGCTCGTCTACTCACCTACTACGGGCCTGTTCGCCCCGCTTTGGGCCTGCTCACCTGTTCTGTTGCCTGCTCGCCTTTTTGCTTCTTGTTTGTCGTGCTTGCTTTGGTGTTTCCAGTGGTGGGTGAGGCCTCGTCCTATACATGGGCGCATCCTGGCCGGCGCTTTCGGCCTGTGTGTGGGTGCCTTCCTGCTTCGGCACTGACCTGGGCATAATAAATCTGGCTTGCAGCAATGACCTGCACACGGGCACGACCCGATTCGCAGCATTGGTTACCCATGGACACGACGAGACTTGCAATATTAACGTTTGGCTTTGGATATTTAGAGTAGGTTTGACTACCATCTACACAGTTTTAATTTAATCAATAGTCTATCGTTTCTGTTTACTATATAAATTGTTGTTTTATTGCTGATTAAGATGTTTTTATTTTGTAACGTGCCATGAGCGCCATTTACTGATGGACACTGGCATCCTATGAATGTTCATTATTGAAAGCTGACCATGTGATTCACACTATAGTAGAGCTCTACGAGCTGCCGTGATCATGTAGCTTGGTGCACAGTACAACCCAGGCCTACATGGTTTGGAGTCCAGTGTTTACCACCACTTGTATTATAGACTAAATCTTGTGAAATACTTAGGACCTTGGTATGCATCTTGTCATCCGCACGTTCCTCCTGATTTTCATCCTCATCATCATCGTCAGGATGTTGCTGTCCAACAAGAAGCAGACAAACATACATGTAAGCATCTCTAACACACAAGCCATTGCTTGTTCTTCAGTAACATCAACTCCTTTGAAGACAGGTTCACTCTTCATATCACATCTAAGTCTGAGTGCCACCTGTACCATTTCCAACAAGAAAAAGAGCAGAGATTGCCGACCCTCACCAGGACCTGTTTTGTGTGGTGTATTTTGTGGGGCATTTGTGTACTGGTGTCTTATGTAATTAATAAGAGACATAATTAGAACTGCCACTTTATAATTGCTCGCAGTGATGACCGGGTACCAAGACGTCTTCCTTTGATGCAACCCCACTTTGATCGGACACCTGACCCTGACCGATGACATTTTTCATTATTATTAAATTGAATTTAGGATGGGATTAAAATAAATTCAAATCAAATGGAAGACCAAATAGGACCTCTTCAAAGACCAAATAGATATTCAAATCAAATGGAAGACCACATTGGAGTAATCAGAAGGAACCCAAACAAGTAAGAAGCAAAGATGAAGTCATCGGGCGGAACCTGGATAGGATTCGCATTTCAGATGCTACTCCTCTACCCTCAAACCCATCCAGGGACAGCCAAGTAAGCCTTATTCAAAAATAAAAAATAAAAATAAAAAACCCAGAAAGAACCCAGATCAAAAAATTAAATAATTCTGGCTGCCAGACCATGCATCTGATCAAGTTGAAATTTAAAACATGTATTCCCCATCATGACTAGATCATAAGTGTGAAGTTTCACATCGATTGACTGAGTGGTTCCAGAGAAAACATTATATAATATTTCCTTCAATCCAATATGGCTGCCAAACCATGTGACCCATCAATTATTCCTGAACAAACTTGAACACCCATGGCTTGGGGAACATTAGTGTGAAGTTTTCTTTGATCTGTCCAGCTGTTCTGGAGAAGAAGATTTTTTTTTAATAGCTTTTAGGGTAAATCTAATATGGCTGCCAAACTATGTGATGTATGGTGTGATATGTGTGAAGATTTTGCTCCTCCTGCATAGACAGTCATACCTGGGAAGTTTTGCCTCGACCTGTTCAGCTACTTCAGAGAAGATTTTTGAAGGTGTTTTGTTTTTTTAAAAAACAATATGGCTGCCAAATCACGCAACTAAAGGCGTCATCAATTCATCCCTGGACGACACTCAAAAATTTTCATACTCATCAGAAGTAGTGTTATACATATGCAATTATGACATCTTAATGAGGGCACCTATGACATCGTAATAAAAATCACACTTACTCTCCATGAGGAGTACTTGCCATGTGCCAAGTTTAAATTTTTTCCTTGGTGCGGTTTCAGACAGTGGTCCAAAGTTTTTCAGTTTTTCCAACATGGCTGCCACACCACATGACCTATGACGTAATTATTAAAACATTCCGCACGAGTCGTCGCTCCTATGGTGAAAATTTCATCTCAATCCAAATAGCAGTTGCGGAGAAAAACACTAAAGTTCTATGCAGACAAACTGACAAATGGACCCAAATGCAATACTCTCTCCTTCGGTGAGGGTTGTTGTGGACCCGGGGTCAGGGGTGAGGAAGACCATGAGGGGTGAGCTACCTCGGGTTCCCACCAGATTCTCCTGAATTGCAGGCCGTCGCACACGAATAACTTCGGCGGCAGGTCGCGAATCGACCATGAATGCCAATAACTTGACCACGTGACTTAAGGTCACTCCGTCTGATACCATTTACCTAAAGATCATGTGATTTAATTAGCGGAAGACACGCCCTCGGTACGCACTTGCTCAAACCGGATCACCTTATCAGATCAGATGCAGCCAAGAGTAACTGCCAAGAATGTACCGGCTTGGGAACAGATTGTTGGGGGATAACGTCCTGGCTAAACTGGAGTGCGAACCATGCTGGACCAATGGAGGAAAAGACAAAAACGAGCTGGGAACATTTCTATACAAAGCATTTATTTACAATGGCGAGGAAAAGTATGTGGTACAGTGAATTGGGTTTATTTGGATGTACAGCAGGGAAAGCAAGGAATTTGTGGGGTGCGGCAAAAGGCAAGCAATCTTACAAAAGCAGACACAGAGCAGACTTATCCCTTTGGAACGTCTACAATCTTAACTTAAACTTGAACAGGCACCATCTCATGCACACGCACACGCTCATGCACACGCACACACACCCAAGGAAGATTAGATATAGCCCAGAGAGAAAGAGACCAGATGCGGACAAATGGCCTACAAATACCTCGCGTGGTCGGCGGAGCAACGCAACCTAGTACGCTTAGGGAAAGGTAGGAGCGAGGAATACTGGTGGTGTCTAAGGTGTGGGAGGTGTGGTGTCGTGCCAGAGGAAAATGGGAATGCGAGTCGGTAATGATGCTTTGTGCGCCCAAAGAAGACTAGATAGAGAGAGGGGAGAGAAGATGCGTGAGGTGAACGATCCTTAACCAAGCCATGTATAGGTCTGTTTGTGTAGTGTGTGCCCCCGTGGGATGCTCCGGCACCTCGAGATGTGACACGTTATCTCTGGCTTAGTCACTTTGCCGGGGCTCGTAGCAACGTGCGCTCTGCACTGGTCCGTCTGGCTGCAAGGGGGTGGTGGACCGTTACAACACAGCAAGGAGTCAAGGCAGTCACCCCGGATCAGGCTCTCAAGAAGGAGAACGTCCTGGCAATCGCACACCAAGAGCGGGACAGCGAGGGAAGAGCCAGCTAAGGGGAGGAAATGAAGAGAAGGCAACGAAGAGAAGCCAACGAAGAGCAGAGAAGAAGAGTGAATGGCTCCACGCTCCACCTTTTATAAGCCGCGGGTGAAGGTTGGGGCAATGACCCGCAAGCAACGTGCTGTGACCCAAATCCTGCTCCTCTGTTGGGCCACAGTGGCCTTAGCCATGCCATGCCAGGCTCTGGGACCGGTAACTGTCTCAGTCACCCATCCGGTTTGACACGGTTCGGAGCTCCTGACTCAACATTGCGTATGCTCCTTGAGCCGGCACCCTGGCCCTGAATGCGCTCTCCGAGTGCAGTCGGAATGTCTAACAGCAACAGACTTTCCCAGCCACCCACGGGCCCCCTCTCATGAGCCCAAATGCACACCTGGGCCCTATACCAAACTTCTGAATCGCCCTTCCTGCTACCTCCCCCGCCCTTAACTTGCCATGGTTTGGTGACTGGACGAGGGTCGTATCAATTCCGCGTGCTCACCCGGGACATCCCCGGTGAGATGCGGTCGAGTTATTCACGTCTGTTGCTCGGCCTCACATCGCGCGGTCCCGAGGACAGTCCGAGTCGTGCGGCACTCCTCAATATAGAGTGGCGAATTGTTTCAATGCAGAGGTGCGAGGAGGTGTGGGAATATTTTTCCCGTGTGCGGGAGGCATTTGTGGTCGAAGTGGTGAGGTTTGCTGAGCGAGGTGTGAAGTAAGGTAAGCTACCGGTTGGAAATTGGCGCACAGATTTGAATGAAATAATGGCGCGCGGTGGAGTGTGTCGTGGTTTGTGGTGGTTCCAAGCCACGGGAGGCATTGTGGTGTGCTTATTATTCAATCACATATTGAATGGTGTGTGTGTGTGTGTGTGTGTGTGTGTGTGTGTGTGTGTGTGTGTGTGTGTGTGTGGGTGTGTGTGTGTGTGTGTGTGTGTGTGTGTGTGTGTGTGTGTGTGTGTGTGTGTGTGTGTGTGTGTGTGTGCGCGCGCGCGTTTGCTTGCTTGTTTTGTACCACAGCTAAAAGGAAAGGGTTAGAGTAGAAATCAGAATATGAGATTGAGATAGTTAATAGACCTAACTTTGTGGCCTACGCAATGCACTTCATCCCGTTAGCCCAGTCGACGTGAGGGGAGGTCTAACTGCACGAAGACAAACAAAATAACTGCCTGGGGTCACTGTATGTTGGGTGCCATTGCATTTGAGGCAGGTGGTTTTGTAGAACCGCAACAGAGTAATAAACGCATCATTATGTGGCTGACAGACCAGAATGGTTACCTCATGTTGAGCTGCCATGGTAAATCGTAATAAATGGCGAAACTTTTCTGGAACTCGTATCGTGTTCCTTTGTTCAATCGATTGAACTCTTTGTGGGGAAAAAGTGAAATACACCATCAACAAGAGCTTGGAATTTCTCCTCAAATATTATGTTTTGGCTGATAAAGCACAGAGGCATTGCAACAGCAGCACCATCAGCAGGTATGGAGGTCCGTTTCCACATTTCATCGAGTCCCAAAACATGGCCTGTTTGAGCTGATTGTTCGAGTTCCATTACTAACCAAATCATTGTGATGTCTGCGTTGTAAATTAGGATTTGGCTTTCGATGAGCCTGTACTACTTGTGAATGTTTTGTAACAATAAGGACGGTATTTTCCATCGGTGGCTGTTCGGCCATTGACTCGCCAAGATCACACTTAAAGGGAAGTCCTATTGAGCTGCTTCCATTTATACGGTTGGCTCATCTTGAATGTTGCGATTGAAGACACTTTTTGCTTTTAATCAAAGACTTGGCAAAACATGCATCCCAGTTCACTGGCTTTACAGTACTGTCCAGATACTTTTGGTGTTTGACATTCTCTACCGGGTTTGTATTGCATGGTATCGGTATCTGTGCCATGCTGCGAAGTTCCACGAGGCTTTTGTGGTCTTGCTATCTTTTCTTCGCTGGTGTAACTTGCATCACATGACTTGTGCCACTTCATTGGGTCCTGCTGGTGAAGACCAAGTCGATAAACTCCATGATATCAATATTTTTAGTGTCTCTCAAATTTTTCCTCAAATCAGTTAACTCTTGTAATGTGGCCATCCCTTGTTAACTTGCTTCGAAAGTCTTTTTTTTTTGGGGGGGGGGGGGTGTTATCTTACCGGCAGATGATGCAATGAACAAAGGAATGTCTCGTTCTCTTTCGATTCAACATGGGATCCATTCTCCTATTTGAATGCGTTCAGTTGTTACAGTTTTTAACATTATTATAATAATTATTATTATTACTTCCGCCACCAAAGATTGATGGAGGTTATGTTTTTACCCCTTTCTGTGTGTTTGTCTGTCTTTGTTTGTGAACAAGATATCTCAAGAGGTTTTGGACAGATTCGGACAAAATTTGGTGAAGATGGAATGATTCGATTTTGGTGAAGATCAGAATCTGAGAATTTTAAAGTGATTTTTCACCATTGAGTGATTGGGCTCAAACGATATATAGGATGATATCTGAGAAAGTGATGGATGGATTTGGACGAAACTTGGTGGATGAGTTGGTTCGGTGACGAGAACAAGCCGATAACATTTTAGTTCAGGTCCGAATCCAGACCAGTCCTATCATTGGGATACAAAACTTAAATTAATCAGCCTGGCGCAGTGTGTGCTCCACCGAGTGCCCTTGTAGTTATTTTGTATGCAGCACATGGCTGCGAGTAGCATCATTGGCTCAGGGTGCGGGAGTGGGGGGGGTGGCATGGTTGTGCCGCTGATTCAGTTTATTTACTGAATTTCTCTTGATGGTGGAATGGGTTGTAGGTCAGAGGAGAGTATGAGTGATATGGGAGAGGGAATAGTGGGGCAGGTACAGAGGTGTCTGTTATTCTCGACTGTTACTACCTGTTTACTTATTTCCTGACTATGTAGTTGATCTGGAATTTGTTGTCGCATGATATCCACGTTTGTTTATATTTTAAAGGATGCCCCATTTGTCCATTCTCTCTTCCCAGACACGATGCTTCTGGAACGTGTTTTAAGTGTGGGTGAGGCCCAGCCTGGTGAGGTGTGGCGTTCATTCACTCACCGTCGCAAGGATATGGTGCTACAATACGAAGTCAGAGTACGCTGCCAGGAGAACTACTACAGAGGAGACTGCACGCACTTCTGCCGTCCACGCTTCGACTTTGTCGGCCATTTTGTTTGTGACAAAATGGGAAACAAAACTTGTGTGGATGGCTGGACCGGACCAGACTGCAAGCAAGGTGTTGATAGGACTCTAAACCGTTTGATAAATTTTATTATTTTTCCTTTTTTTTTTTACTTCATCTCAATCCTGTTCATTAGTTTAAGGTTTTACCTTTTCCTTGTACATTTATTTTTGGCCATACGTGTTCACATCATTTTCATTCGCTTGCGAGGACAATGAAGCAAAGTAATAAACCATCCGGCCAATTCATTCCACTTACCAGCTTTCTTTCCTCAACTGGTTTGGATTCAATTTCCTCATCTATTCAGTGCAAGTTTTTTTTACTTTACACTCTTTCACTTCATGTTAATGTCTGTTTGCGTCACTATAATCTATTAATTAAAGGAGCAGCGTCCATTCGTCATGCTTTAATCTAAATTCTTAATAATTTAATCATCGTGCGCTGGTACCCTGGCTAAATTATTTACCGAGATATCAAATGACACTGGGAAAGGAAGATGAAGGATCAAGGTCACATGTTTCACAAAAAAAAATTACAAAATAAACTCACCGAGAAATTATGCAGGGCAATTGTACACAACGAAAATATGTAGCTTACCGAAGGTGAGAGTAAAGCTCTGAACATCAAGTGATTGGGGAAGATAAATGGAATGAAAGAATCGTTGGCATATCAGATCATTTGCTGAAACAAACTCGGAGGAATGTTGCAGCCCGTGTGTATGGGAAGCACGCCAACTGCTCACTGTGGTCTGAAGCTGAACAAGCAATTCGCAAGCAATGACGAAGCAAGTTTATTTCATCACCCTGTGCAGGAATATTTTATCAGCAAAATCAATCCGGAAAAATATAATGATACCGATTACACACAAGTATGTTCATGTCTGCAGGCAAGCATAAGAATGAGTGGCGAAGAAAAATACATGCTGTAGAATATGAGTTTTGACTAATGAAGACGTCTAAAGAAAAGCGGAAGCAGAGGAAGGCTGGACAGGACAGCAAGGTTTCAGACACACCTGCCGAGCACACCTATCCAGTGTAATAGGAGATTCCGAGCAAATAACTGCCTCTTTGGTCATCTGAGACATCGTAATGTTATATACATATCGACTAAACTCGTACCAAACATTAAACACGCAAAAATAAGATATACACTGCTGTGCAAGTCTTAGACATTTTGCATTTTTCTACTCTGATGCGCAAGGAAACTAAAACTTTGTGTTCAATGCAAATACGTACTCCTTTATGAGAAGAAAAAAAAAACTTATTTAAACACGATATATCTTGATATAAACTAATCGCAAGTATGACGACCTTTTTCCTCCAAAACCATTGAAACTTTTCTAGCGACACTTACAAATCATTTTGTTAAAACCCTTGTGGAATGGTGTTCCACACTTCTTCCAAGACCTTCCGAAGATCATCTAATTTGCTGGGATTCTTTTTTACTTTTTCTTTGTCAAAACAGTCCCGTACATCTTCAATGATATTGAGATTTGGGCTTTGGTTCGGCCATTCCGTGTGTTGAAGGATTCCAGTTTCCTCTTTCCTTTGCAAGTATTTAAAAAAAATTTTTTCCAGCTGAATGTTTTTGATTATCATCTTGCTGTAAGATGAAGTTTGGAGTAAAGTCTTGCACCACTCGGGATAGCGTGGTGGATTAGACTTTGCTTGTGCTTTGCTGCAGTCAATATACCAGAAATTTTCCAACATGACTTGAACTTGAATTGACCCTCCTCTATGCTTAATTGTTGGCTTTAAGTAAGTCTTTTTATACATTTCAGTTTTTCGTCGTCTCACTATACCGTCTTTGATTATAGCCAAATAACAAAGTTTGACTCATCTGTCCAAAGCATCTTTCACCATTTTTACATAGTCTAATTTCTGTGTTGTTGTCTATATTTAGCCTTTTAGTATGTTCCCCTTTCTTAACAGATTTTTCTGACTGTTACACATCTTTTCAGTCCTGATTTCAAAAGTGACCTTCTTTCTGTTTATGGATGGACAATGACCCCTGTGATTTCTGCCTTCAATGGGTTCTGTTGTCGATTCAACATTTGTCTTCCTTCTTTTCCTTAACTATATATTATATTTTAGCCTTTTTGTCTTCAAGTGCTGCTCATCCTTGTTAAACAGCTTTTTGTGTCTTACAGTACTGGGTTTGTCAACTGCAGATGACGTTTATCGGTACTTGTTGATTGTCCTTCGTATACCACACCTTGAAAATTGAGTGATATGAGCTATTCCTTATGTTTGGAAAAGGAAAACTAAATGTTTCCCCTTATCTATACAGAAACCAAATTCTATGGCGATCTTCTACTGGAATGTTCGTCATTTTTAACAGTTAATCCTGATAGATCTGTGTTCTGCAGAATGAAAGATGGGCTTTCAGCTTTATGGATGTGTCAAGAGGAACACCTAATGTTAATGATGAGGAGCACCTGACAATGAGTCATCAATTCGATTAGATTGGTCAATGTGATGGATTAGCTACAACACTTCATAATCACTGCTCATGTAGCTTACTTTGAGTTGTGATCACAAGTTTTTGGATATTCTGACCAATGTGAATTAAGGATTGTTGAATGACAAGCTTGGTTTCTTCTCACCCAAACTAAGCTGTATTAATAACAGTTAGCATTGATAGAATAGGAGAAAACAAAAGTGGAGGCTTTGAGTAAATTGTTGATGTTCATCACATTTCATTTATTCTGTCTGTCTGTCTGTCTGTCTACAAATGTCATTTTATGATTGAGGAACAATCTAATTTCAAATGAATGTTATGCAGTATTATGAACACGAATCGGAAAACAAACATGTCGTTTTGCAGTACTTTGGCTCTGAATTTCTCTTGATCGTTCATGCGCAGAGAGGAGAGAAATCTTCTTATGATTATTATTTTTTCTGTCTGCCTGACAGTCAAACAAAATTGAAAATCATTCCAAACAGGAAACTTACTCTTTTTAGCAACGTCATAAAGGACACAAAGAACTGATGGAACGTGTCAAACAAGGAGGCTGCATCAAAAAAACGCTGCTTCAACAGCGGAAAACTTGCGAAAATTTTCGACAACCTTTAAAATCTTTATTTTATTTCAATTGAATTATATACCTGAACACTGGAGAACATAAATTGTCTTTTTGACACTTTCAAAACCCTTCTGTTTAGCAGCACTTGGACAAAATATTACAGCATTTTACATCATCATGACCAAGCAAATTTGCTGCTCGCAGACCACACCCATGTCCTTGTTTCTCAAGACTGCGCATGGTAAAGTGTTCTATGAACTCTCTAGACCCAGCTGCAGCGAGGACTTCATAATGGTATTCTCTTGATTTTTTTTTTATAATCGATTAGATGAGAGCTGATTGGTTGTTCCTTCCGATTAAAGGTGAGAGACATTATTGGGCCTTTGTGTATATGTTATCTGTGATCTACATTGCACATGATACATGTTTGGCAGCCTTGGTGGTGCACTTCTCTGTCTACACTGTCACTGACGGCTTACAATGAGCGATGAAACCTTTCCGCCGGCTGATGTGGGCATGTGGCATTGGGATTCTCATCTGTGTGCTCCTTGTAAATGCCTGCATCTGTGGAGGAACCCTGGTAGGGCTTTTAAACAGCAAAGGGCTTATCTTGCGTAGCTTTTCTCGGTTGCTTTATGCAGCTTCGTTTGGCTGGAAGGGCAAAGGGGTAATTCATATGCACGTATAAATTCAAATATGAAGGAAAACCATTATAAGTGTCTGTTCAAGGCTTGAGCGACTCCGAGCCACATCACTTTTGCGAGATCACTGTTCGTCGATGGTGTAAGGAAAATGCCGATTTTGACATTGTTGGACTTTGTGCCCCTAACGCTGACTTCAAAGTAAATGGTTTTATAATACATGTACCCATGGAATTTACTAAACGTAAGGTTAATCCACAGATCATGCTATGTGCCTTTTGAGTTTGACCAAGGTAATGGTGATAATTGGGGATAGTACGTCAAAGATGAGTTAATTGTTAAATTAAGTTTTGGAAGGTTTCAAAAAACAAATATTTATTTTTAACTGGAGGAGATGCTGTTTTGAATATCTGTTTGTTTATTCGTCGACTTGTGTTTCCGCAGCCAAATGTAAACGAGGCTGTCATCCGGAGCATGGGCACTGCCACAATCCAGGAGAATGCAAGTAAGTATATTCTCTGATGTTCACTCTTATTTCTTGTTTTATTACACACAAAACTGCAAATGAGTGGAATATTGACGTCTTTCATTACCTTCACATGGTTCTTTGTGGATTAAAGGAATTTTTTTTAAAAAGGGGTTTTCCCACTTACTTTCGAAGCAGCAGCTGACTTCATAGCCCCCATCCAAATTCCACTGCTCTACCATTTCCCACAGGCTGTCACCCCAAATCTAGCCTCGTCCTTCTGTCCCTCTGACCTTTGACCTCACAGCTGACCTTGCTGACCCCCCAGATGCCAGTACGGCTGGCAGGGGGAGCGTTGCGACGAGTGCACCCCTTACCCCGGCTGTCTCCATGGCACGTGCGGCAACAAGCCGTGGAAATGTTTCTGCAAAATCAACTGGGGTGGACTCCTCTGCAACATGGGTACGAAACCGCACACCCTTCGACACAGCGTCCATGAAATGGCTTCAAAACAAGTAGTAGACAAGGAGTTAAAAAAAAAACATAAACAGATAAGAAAGAGCTTTTTTTTATGTCAAAAAGTACTTTGAAAATTAGTTGATGTGGGTCAGACAACCTATGGAAGGTAGCAAACAACCTGGTTTGTCTAGTATCTGTTTTTCCAGGCCTCCTAAAGCCACATGTTTTATGAATTACATCAGAATGTGGCACAGTGGAGGAAGTCTTCTCAAGATCACCGCATGTATTCCCGTATGACCAGATGCATCGGATTGAAAGTCATTTGAATGTGTGGACTCGTAACGAACATGTGATGTGTCAGCATGACGCAAGACACCCCTAATCATATGATTTACGTTGGTGTAAGACTCGTGGTTGAGTTTGTACATAAATCACCTGCAGAACATCGACGTTATAGACATCGGTGAACTATTACATTAGTTACAAGCACTGTTGTAGACTATAGACAAATAATGGAAAGCTCATCTTTATAAGGATCAGAGTCGTTCCTGTCGGTGGGAAAATAACAATGATCAACTTTCTCAACCGAATGTTCAGGGAGGTATGATTGTCCTCTGTGGAAAGGAGGGTGAAGCAACGTTTCGGGCATGCGAGTCCTTTGTGTAAACTTGGGATCCCAGAACCATGTTCGGTTGAGAAGGAAACGATAGAGGAAACACCGAGGTATACAGACGTATGGACAGTCGTTGACTTTGTGCACCTCATGAACCTTCCCCACTTCCATGTGCAAACCTTTGATCCACATCACTTTCACCATTTAAATCGGTAAAGTGTTAATGCATCACGTATGTGATGAGCGTGTGTTGTTCCTTGCAGACCTTAACTACTGTGGAACTCACAGTCCTTGCCTCAATGGTGCCACCTGCATCAACGTCGAGCCAAACAAGTACCGGTGCCAGTGCTTGCCTGGATTTGAAGGGGAAAACTGTCACATTGGTTCGTTACATATGACTTTTCTCTTCTCTTCCTCTGCTCCGCAACTTTTTTTTTTTAATGGTTACTTTTGAAGTTTATGTTTCGACTTTGAAGAACCTCCTCATTCGTATCAATTTGACCTGCATTGTTTTCCCTGCATCGTATATCGATCAATATTCCGGAGGCCCCACTTACG
Organism: Eptatretus burgeri; assembly: GCF_056783735.1. NCBI lineage: Eukaryota > Metazoa > Chordata > Myxini > Myxiniformes > Myxinidae > Eptatretus > Eptatretus burgeri. Next base: position 87,813,083 of record NC_140969.1, read on the forward strand.
GGGGGGGGGGGGTCTTGTTCTATCTACTTGCTCTCTGCAACCTCTTGGCAATATTATGCTTCACAAAAATATCAATTTATATTGCTATGCCAATGATCCAAATTATACCTCTCATTTCATATCGAAAAATGCATTGATCGTAAAATATTTCGTCTGCCAGCATTAGTTGCCAAACGATAAAGATCCCATGGTGTCCTTCACGAAGAGTTGGCGAGCTATCGCCGGCACCCTGAACAAATTACAAGTTCCTCCTCTAACCAGCAGGGGGCATTGCATTAGCAGCACAGCCACACCCTCAGCCAATTATGCTACCCAGCAGCCTTGTGCTGCATACCAAAGAAGTAAATGTCTGAATTTGCTTCCATGACATCCAATCGTGGACGAGCAGAAATTCGTTTTTTTTTTTTTTTAATCGAATACGAGCACAGTGGAATTGATACTTCTCACTCAATCCTGATATTTTGCTTGAACTTCACAAGTTTGTAACTTCGGTGGATCCTGAATGCAAATTTTGTTTCACTGAAAAAAAACCAAATATATATATATATATATATATATATATATATATATATATATATATATATATATATATATATATATATATATATATATATATATATATATATATATATATATATATATATATATATATATATATATATATATATTACATATCTACTCCATGACATTGCAAACATTCACAAATGTTTTACCCAGAGTCACCGAAGCTTCAATTCTTGCCTTCATAACATCATCTCTGGTCGCACTATCGTAGTCCTCCTTAAATGGATGATGTCACTGCGGCACGTCGTGTTCACGTGCCAGGAGTGCTGAGCGAACGTCGTTTAAAAAGTTTTTAGAACTGTTTTTTTTATGGTAGTGGTGGGAAACTCTGTGCGGAATCCCATTTATATAGAATTTTCGATAACAACACTGATGTACACAATGTATTTCTTCATTATAACAAGACCCGAGCATGTACAAGAAAACCTAAACAGAAGATGATGCCATTTGTCCGATCATTCCCCTTGTAGTGTACGCAATGCATTAACCCATCGAGCAATTTACTTTATTGTCGACATACTAACCCCATCCTTATCATTAACGTAAAATTAACTGAACATTCACATCCCTTCTTTCGAGTCAACGTGTGTGTGTGTGTGTGTGTGTGTGTGTGTGTGTGTGTGTGTGTGTGTGTGTGTGTGTGTGTGTGTGTGTGTGTGTGTGTGTGTGTGTGTGTGTGTGTGTGTGTGTGTGTGTGTGTGTGTATACAGTCGACTAGGCGTAAGTCGGCAGCGTGTAACTCGTCACTTCGCCTAAGTCGGCAGCGTCAAAAAGTCCCGAATTCATCTCATGTTAAATCCCTTTGAATAAAGGGTCATCCCTCTCTAAGTCGTCAGATGTTGTCCATTCCCGCGTAATGGAAACTCAAGTAAATTACCACTCCGAACTCGTCACACGGAACTGCTGCCTCGTGAGAATCCCGATTTCATGGAATCGTGATGCTCACTCATTGGTTTACACCGCCAGTGATAGGCTATTTCTAACTGCGTACACACGTTGATCACACTGCAGCCAGGACAATGGCGACTAAGCGTAAGCTTACAACTAAAACCTACCAAGAAAAATACGACATTATCCAGTTTTGCGAGGCAAATCCACTGATGAAGAAAACAGCCATAGCTGAGAAGTTGGACGTCAAACGGTAGACATTGAACGATATCTTAAAGAATAAGGGCAAGATATTTGGACAAGTGGAGAAGATCACGAGGCCGGTGGTAAATGTGAAACGCGTGAAATGTGTGTCCTTTGAAGATGTCGATGACGCGCTTATCATCTGGTTTCAGCAAATGTCGGCTCAGCCAAATATTCGGTTGGACGGTGAAATGTTGCTGCTGAAGGCACGTCAATTCGCTGTGGACCTCGGGCATGATGATGCCGAGACCTTGCCGATGCACTGGATAGACAGATTCAAAGTGAGGTGGGGAATCGGCAAGGTCAAGAAGTGCAGCGAATCAGGCAGCGTGGATTCGCCGATACTGTCTGGATGTGATGCGCCGATACTGTCTTTTGGTGGAGGATTGCCCAGACAACATCATGGAATACAATGACCGGTTTGAGTCCTTTCTCATGCACCAGATGCCCAAGAGTTTGAGGCAGTCAAACATAACGGATTACTTCATGAAGGAGTAAAGGATCAACGAGCTTCGTGTTGAAGTCCGATCATGGTTTTATATTGGCTTGTTTTGTACATTACCGCACTCACTTACACATAGGCATTGAGTGGTAATCATCACCACGATGACTGTGTGTCATGTAATTTGTCACCATACCATCACCGATGGTATACGAGTTGTCTTAGAGTTGTTCATTATCTTTACTTTTGATAAACTGATTCATGAATTCCATCTTTGCTTGATCACTTTCCAACTCACCAATGAACCCCCACCTATGCCCCGAGGATTGTGTTTTCCTTTTGGTACAATAGCCGGCTCTCACACACATGTGTCCAGGCCACGCGCGACTTCATCCTTCACCCCACAGTCATCATGAATGTTTGCATACGAGTCAGTCGTCACATTTCTAAGTCGTCACTTTTTTCTCGGTCCCGATGATGACGACTTGCGCCTAGTCTACTGTGTGTATATATATGTATATATATATATATATATATATATATATATATATATATATATATATATATATATATATATATATATATATATATATGTATGTGTGTATATACATATATATGTGTATATATATATATATGTATATATATGTATATATATGTATATATATATATATATATATATATATATATATATATATATATATATATATATATATATATATATATATATGTATATATATATATATATATATATATATATATATATATATATATATATATATATATATATATATATATATATATATATATATGATTGGCTCGAGGAAGGGAAAGGCAACGACTCATAACAGTGTAACATACTGACAGTGTAGCTGTGAAACGAGGAGATGAACAAACGAGGAGATGAACAAACGATGAAGGAGGAGATAGGATAATTAAAGAGCAAACTGCAAGGAAGAGGGGTAGCTATCGGCGTGGGACGGGGATTATCGGAGGAAGGAAACATGGGTAGGGATGGAAGATGATGCGAGATGGCAGTGAACTGGTGTCTTGAAGGCCAAAAGGGAAGAATGGGAATGGATTGGCTTGAGGAGAATGGTTCTACAGGAAGGAGAAAAGAGAAACAAAGGAGTAGAGTTGAGAAGCAAACCAGAATTTTGTAACATTAACAAAGTGGGATATAATTGAATAAAGGAATCATCCTGGAGGAGAATAGAGCTGAAAAGACAGGTTGAGCAAGAGTAGACGAGAGGTGGCAGAAAGGAGAGATGCCACCAACCTGTCTGCGGTGAGATAGAACAACAAACCCTGTGACTCTGCTTTGAGAGAAACGTCGATGATGTCGAGAGTTTTGGATTGGATGGAGTCATCTCTTCATTTTATTCCGAGGCAGGGAATCTAACCGAGATACCAACCCATAGGGGCACACCCTGGCTAACTCGATGATTGTTTTAGTTTCAACCGAGAGAAAGGAAACCGGAAACTGTTGCTATAGTCTGTTGAAAAATGTTTGTTTTAACAGTCTGCATGGACTGATAGGTCCCCACAGGTCGTTGAAGTAAATGTCTGTTTCCTGTAACAATTAATATAGGGTGTGACTAGCAAAGTCCTTTCGGTAAACAAAGAGTGAAAGTCAAAAGGTTTTATATGAGGTTTTCGGCCAAGCAAGTTCAGCACCACAATCACCAAATGATCCAAGAGCTCTCTCTCTGTCTCTCTGTCTCTCTGTCTCTCTGTCTCTCTGTCTCTCTGTCTCTCTGTCTCTCTGTCTCTCTGTCTCTCTGTCTCTCTGTGTCTCTGTCTCTCTGTCTCTCTGTCTCTCTCTCCAGTAATCCAAGTGCAGATAAACTTTAGTTGGATTCGAAATGTGATTAAGGTGACACTAAGATGATTAACATTAGCAGGTTTCATACAGTTAACCACACTGACAAGCATCAACTAGATAACGGCATTAAAGAGACAAAGCCTGATGTTGGATTAATGGTTAGGGTGGTTGGCTTTGGATCCTAGGGTCCTGAGTTCAAATCTCGCTCTGCTGTTGAATTAATACCAGGTGGGGTTAACTCGACCTGTCATCCTTCCCAGATCGGCAAAATGAGTGCCAGGTTGCTGGTATCCTGTGTCGGAGTGGCGACCCGTCCAGGATTTTCCCAATAGCCAAGGAGTATGCTAAAGCAGCAACAACAACGCTCTGCACAGAGTATGGTCCCAATCTCCTCCTCCTCGTCCTCCTCCTCCTCCTCCTGGTGTTGGCTTAACGGTTAAGGTGGCTGCCTGAAGATCTTAGGTTCTTGAGTTTTAGCCTTTGTTGTGCCGTTATACAACACCAGGTTGGTTGACTCAGCCTGCCATCCTTCCGAGGTCGGCAAAATGAATCCCAGATTACTGGAAACAGGGGGCACTGCATAAGCGGCATGGTCACACTTCCAGCAATGATGCAACCAGCAGCCACAGGCTGCATACAAAATCATAAAGTTAAAGAGACAGCACAAAAATTATAATCCAAGCAAAATGCTTCGTTGCCTCATGCAGCCCGAAGGCGTCGTGAGAAATGCTCAGCACGGCAATCTTCCTCTTGTCCGTGTTCGTATCTTTTACTTGTTTTTCTTTTGTTTCGTCTTTTTTATTTCAATTCATGATCACAGGTATTATAAGGCAATTCGTAGACAATCGACAAACGCGTATGCGAAATGAGATTTGAATCTGGATACTCTGTAAGAACCAGGATGTAAGATGGCAACACCAACAAGTTATCCTATTAGGAGAGGACAGAATCAACATGGTGTATGGCATTTGAACCAACTGGGCTGAAAAGTGCTCGGTCATGTTTAACAGGGAAACAAACATTTTTGCAAAACTAATGCAGCGTCGATGTTGAATTGTGTGTTGCAGAGAAGAAAACGTGCACAAAAAAATGTCGGAATGGAGGGACCTGCGAGGTAAATGAGCTCAGAAACCTGCACCCCACGTGCCATCATCGCGATCCTCCAGCTCTGCTTTCTTTTGTGCTTTCAACAACCCTTCCCTTCATTCTCGTTGCAATGTCTGACTTCGTTTGGCAGAACTTGAGATCCAAAGAGAAAACTGGTTTGCCGCAAATGTGGGCTCACGGGTGTTTGCCTCCAAACCTCTTGTACCAATCTCATCCCACTCTGTCTCGATCTTAGAACCTCATTCATTCTCTCTCTCTCTCTCTCTCTCTCTCTCTCTCTCTCTCTCTCTCTCTCTGCCTCTCTCTCTGCCTCTCTCTCTGCCTCTCTCTCTGCCTCTCTCTCTCTGCCTCTCTCTCTCTGCCTCTCTCTCTCTGCCTCTCTCTCTCTGCCTCTCTCTCTCTGCCTCTCTCTCTCTGCCTCTCTCTCTCTGCCTCTCTCTCTCTGCCTCTCTCTCTCTCCCTCTCTCTCTCTCTGCCTCTCTCTCTCTCTCTCTCTCTCTCTCTCTCTCTCTCTCTCTCTCTCTCTCTCTCTCTCTCTCTCTCTCTCTCAGCCTGTGGCTGCTGGTTGTATCATTGGTTGGGACGCGGCTATGCCGCTGATGCAGTGTCCCCCTTACCAGTACACTATAACTCATTTTGCCGACCTCGGAAGGATGACAGGCTGAGTCAACCTCCTGGTGTATTTTAATTCAGCGGCCAACAGAGCTTGAACTCAGGACCCTAGGATCCCAAGCCGCCACCTTAACCACTAAGCCAACACCAGGCTTCACCCACCACTCTAAATCTCAAAAAGAACATCAGAACCCTCATCCTGGACATATCTCAGGCATTCGATAGTCTAGCATAATGTTCTGCTTGTCAAAATTGCTACCTGAAGCATACAAGGCCACCTTTGTACCTGGCTTTCCGACTTCGTCCAATCATTCAGTCAATGTGCGGATAACAATGGAACCCTTTGTCTCCCCCCCCCCCCAATCCTCTCCCATTGGATGCTGGAGTTCCCCAAGGCAGTTCTGTATCTTCCGTCTAGTCTTGCTCTGGAAAACCCTCTCTTTTTTTAGGTCATCACGATAGAGATGACCTTATAAAACCAGTCTCGATGTCCGTATGTCCATTTTTTTCTTCCGATTTTCTTGATATTTGGTATGTGGGTAGATGTCGATGAGGGATCATGACGGTATGACTTCTGACACAATTGAAGGTCAAGGTCAAGGCCAAGGCCAGTCCAAAGTTGCAAAATCGTCCATTTTCAAAATCTATCTCCTCCGCCGTTTGTGATCCGATCTTCAAAATTTCTTCGGATTCTGATAACATGGAACAATATCTAAATTTGGTCAGGCCGGTTTTTTGAAATCCGTCCTGGTTATTGATTCGCGTGTCTTCAAAGTTGGAAAAATCGTCTGTGATACAGTCAAAAAAAATTTCGCCCGATCTTGATGACACTTGGTATGTAGGTAGGGGTCAATGAGTGATGCACACTGGTATGGCTTTAGACCTGATTGAAGGTCAATGTCAAGGTCACCAATGCTGTAAACTTGTGAAATCGTCCATTGTCAAAATATGATCCGCCATTTATGACTCAGAAATGCAGTTTGATATCTGAGGTCCGGTTTCTATCCTTTTGAAGACACATTGATCATAAATGTTCCAAATCAACCATTTTCAAAATCTATCTCCGGATAACTCAGAAATGTAGTTTAATTTTTGAGGTTTTCTATCCTTTTTACTCCCGGGCTTTCGTCTGTACGTTGAACCAAAAGACAAGACGACATCGAAGCCATTATAAGTCGATCAGAGATCCACATCTACAGAGCTTCAGAGATGACCGTCACCCCCAACCGGGGGTAATTTTTTTTCAAGAAACCACACTATTATACAATACCTCTATCCCACTGATAGGCATACTGCAACTTTTTCACTCTCTGCTGATCGGGAATTGATTAGCTGGTGGTCTGAGAAATGGAACATGTCCTTCAATCCTGGAAAATCTTCTGCTCAGCCTGTCATGCTGAAATGATCGTCAAGTGAACCTACTTTTTACCACAGTCAGACACTGGAAAAAGCTCAGTCTCTTAAACTTCGAGGTGTCACCAGCAGCTACGACCTATCCTGTGTTGAGCATATTCCAAAGTCAGCCGCAGACTTGGCATCTTCCATCGTTCAAAGTAATACCATGAAAATCAGAGCTACTCGGCCTACAATGTCACACCTGTATCTCCTCGATTCTGTGGAATCTAAAGCTCTCAAAATTATTGGAGTAGCCTGTGAGGAGGCCAAAGCACAAGGTCTGTTGCTCTCACCTCGCAGGCAGGTGGGTTTTTCAAACGTGTATTCCCCAGCATTGCTCCCTCTGCTCTCTCGGTCTTCCGACCCTCCTCAGCAACTCCAGGATGCACATGTAACTCCAGTAACCCCCTCCTGGTTAAACTTCCAAAATCCAGGCTGAGTGTACACCTCAACTCTTGAATCCTCACTTCTCCCATCCATGGGGTCACCTTCCAAAGGCTGTTCTGTCTCGCTCTTCCCTCCAGGACTTCAAGGAAGCATCATTGTACCCTAATCTCTGGTCATCTCCAATTCTGACTCGTTATCTTTCTTACTCCAATTAACCTTTCTTCACCCAACCATTTTACTTACTGGTTTCAGTGTTTCCTCCCCTCCTCCTTTCCTATTAGTTCGCTCCCTTGATGTTTATCCCACTGTCAGTTCTACTTTGCTCTACCAATTTGCCTCATTCCTGTAAAAATTTTTTTTTTTTTTTTTAAAGCGATAAGTGCCTGTTCTTCATTTTTTCATTCTCACTGTGATGAGAGTTCTTTTGAGCATCTCTGGGTGACTGATTGCATTGTATGAATGATCGATTGATGAAGACCTGATAAGTGATAACGACAGCAAAATTTGTTTTCTTTGTATCCCAGCATACTGAAAATGGTGAAGTATCGACACGTGCAAAAGCTGAAAATACTGAATGGTAGTTGCATGAAATTTTTAATGCATCTTTGGAAGCTCAGTTGATAGTTGACCTCCAACCTCAAAAATGAACTTTGAAACTCGTCTCCCTCTTCTGAAACCTGGTGGCACCTTGTTAAGTCTGTCTCTGGAAACTCTTTGCTCCCCTTCCGTCCCTTTTCCCTCTCTTCAAATGGCATCACAGCCAACTCCACTCATGAGAAGGCCGAATGTCTCAATTCTGTGTTTACTTCCAAATTTTGTGTCCCCAATTCCTCACTCTCGGTACCCATCCTTCCCTGTTATGCCCAACTGCTCATGGACTCTGTCTTTTGCATCTGAGAAGGTGGAGAAGGTTCTTTCAACCCTCAACTCTGACTCTGCTACTGGATTGAACAGCATCAGCTCAAGTGTCCTAAAATCCTCCTCTGCTGCTCTATCCCATCCTCTCTCTGCTCTTTTCACCCTGCCATTTGCAGTAGGTCATCTCCCATCTGCCTGGAAATCAGCCAACATTACTGCATTACATAAAAAAGGTGCACAAGCTAATCCACTCAACTGCAGACCTATCGGCTTACTTCCAATCACCAGCAAGGTCATGGAATCCATCATCACTGTTGATATGAAATCCGTCCTTTACTCCAAGAACCTCATCTCGAATCACCAATTTGGATTCAGACCAGGTAATTCCACCTTGGACATGCTGCTTCTACTCTCCAAACAATGGATGGAGGCCCTCGATGTCAGACATGAGAGCCCAAGAGCCCACAAAGGTTTATTTGTGTTTTGTTCGCCAAAAGGTCTGAGAGTTGTTTCTCGAGTGAAAATGTCTGCAGAAGTCGAATATGCTTGTCTGATAAAAATCCACTTGGACAGTTTTCCACAAATCGCCTTTTTATAGGAGTACCCGATAATTTCCCGTGAACGCATTTCGTTTCGTAAACGTTCCGAACGAACTTTATAAGTAATTAATTTTGACTCGAGCCCAATGGCTTCACCCAAAAAATGAGATATCATGCTAAAGCTTATCGTTGGCCGGATTCTATGAACTATTCTGTTTCTCAATTTGACTTCAAAAAAAGTTGGATTAGCCTGATTTCAATGATTAACCCCAATTTTACTTACCGGCGCGTTTTATCATCTTATATTTTTTTGTCTATTTTTTCCAATCCTGAAGTTTTCAAGAGGATTATTTACAAAACAAATGTACTATTTTGAAGAACTATCATTCCCCTTTCCTATGCCAAAAAAAAAACAATCACGCAAAACGGTTTGTATTTTGCAGAGTAATGAAAAAAAAAGAAAAAAGAGTATACCTGGGGTATCATAATTATATACATGTAATTATATACATATACATGTAAATGTAAAATAAGTCGAGGCTACATTTTAATCATAATTACAATATAGTGATTTATTGACATTATCATAATATGACAAAATTGTTAACAATGTATAACAACATAATCATGATAATCAGATATGTCTCGTAAATGAAATGGTTGTCATCCATGTGTATTAATTGCAATGTGTTGAGAAGTTTGGAAAATGAGAATGCAAATCTATTGACTTTAGTTAAATATGTTCCGATAGATCTGGATAAGTGTCTTGGTAATCTTCGGTTTTGTAATGAATCCATGAATGTATCTGAACCGTCATCACACAATGAGCTTTCCATTTTGCTCATCTCCAATCATCGTCGTCCACGTCCGATTCATCTGATCCATACAAAAGTTCTCCGTGCGACATTTCCACATCCTCGTCGTCCTCTGATTCGATGACTGATTACTTGTCACTGAGGATCTGGCTGATATGGCATGGCATCTGATCACCATCAAACCAATCGATTGCGTAGCTTCCATCAACCAGGATCCATCCGTGTTGGCACGGCTGGCCACATAATCTTGATGGATCTAGACGTGCAGCTTTCTTCCACAGAGAGGAAACATAATTTGCTCTCTTGATTTTCTTGATCAGAACGGATCGACAAGGCGGCATGCTGCTTGGGTTTACACCCTTGATCTTCTCCAGTGGATCCCCCAGCTGTCTTGGCGCATATGTGTGTTGAAACATAACATAGTGGGTAGTGTCAATGCTGAGCAAGTTGTGTTTCCCATACAGCGAGCATACAAAATGCTCAATTGTCGAAACTGTTTGTTTCATCAGGTATATTGTGGTGCTCCCCTAGCATGGCAAATGCTGAGTTGAACTGTTCGTGTTTCATCATGATGTCAAGGGGTCTCTGCTTTCCTTTGTTCATGAAGGATGCTGTGAAGTCGGTACCAGTTAATGCATGAAGTCCAGGAAGAGCTTGCAGGACTGTAGACTCCAATTCATCAACCAGTTTGGGAATACTGATGTATCCCCTGGTGTTGTTACTGCTGAGTCCAACATCCATCCATATGTTTGGGCAGTCGTGTGCGGCACCTGTGTAGCGCAACAGAACCACGACGAAGTCCTCTCTACGTTCCTGAGCAACCCGCTGAGATAGTCATAGCGTTTCTGCCACTACATCTAGCCGAGTCGGAGGGAGATTCAAGTTCTCCATGTTGGCATTTCTCTGTCTGGGGAATGGATCTTCTGTGACAAGCAAGTTCCAACCTGTCCAGAATTGTGATTTGTCGAGTGCGATGCTCATCATCCAGAATATATCTCTATATTCCATGTCGGTGAGATGCGGTGGTCTTGGTATGCTTTAGACTGCATACTGAAAGACTGTCATCTTAGGTTTCTTGTGATATGGTCCCAAAGTGTGCTCCTTTCGGTGGAATACTCGTTTCGAACTATAACTCTGTGTCCCAGCAGTGTCCACTGAAGTTAGCTGCCGCTGGGAGGGAAGTTCTTCGGGTGACTCGTCCAGTGTCATGTTGGGCTCGTTCTGATATCAGATACCTACAGTATCATGCAAGGTTCCGCCGCCTGACAGCGTTTCCGTAAGCTCATCGTAATTGTCCCATGCTAAAATGGTACAAAGTCCGACCATTTTGATGATTCCATCAGGTGTGGTACATTTACGACCAGAGATGTCAGTGGCTAATTCGGTCTCTAGGGCCTCGGCTGTGTGATAGCCTACACTGTGTCCAAATCAGTTCAAAATCTCAACAACTTTCCGGCTTCCTGCCATACTTTTTTAAAGCGAGTCCCATACAGAGGTGTTTCCCTGGTTTATTCTGGCCCGAGTTGTGACGTACAACACGTCATCAGACACAGATTTCACCAGTCTCTCAATACGTTCGTCCCAAGGCGGCTTATTTGATCCTGTGCACAGCACCCTGAGGAACTCAAGGACTGCATCAGGAGGGTCTGCCTGTCCTACTTGTAATGCTTCAGTTGTGATTGGCCTTGGTAAGTCATCCTGTGCACTTTGAACCTTCAATATCAGGAACCGAAGGTGGAATGCAGCTTCTTGCACTGCATGATCATCAAAATTGGCACGCCTGATTGCGGCATCTTGACTGAGGTTAGCATTATGTATGATTGTCCCCGTCTTGCGACTTACACAATGACTGGTCAGTTCATTTGGATACGTTTTCAGGATCTTGTCGGCCAAGCTTCTAGCGGGATATGTCGTCTCATTGTCTCTAAGCAAGGTGAGGTAGCGCACGTGCAATGATGACAGGTATTCTGCTCCTTGATTTGACACCAAGGTTACATCGATATGCTTGTTGAGTTCCTGGAATGCTGCTTTGTGAGCGGCCAACTTTGAAGACATCATGTCGTCATCTTTCTGTACTGCGGTTTGGCAATGATGCATGTAATTTCTCATAGAGGAGTGGTGATATCGTACTTCCTGTGCCTTCATGTCAAGACCTCCTAGCTTTGCAAGCATCACGTTATCTTGCGCAAGTTCAGCTGCATTTTTTTTATGCCTTCCTCACCAATGACAGTCATACAGGTCCCCAACACTTCCCGTTTGCCTTTCCCAAGTGACTTGGTGATGGAATTGCAGAACAGGCACTTTTTCTCAAAGATGTCTGTAGAACTTGCCTCTGTGTGTTCTACTTCAGAACGCAGTACGTGTGATCGTGATGGGCCAGCTGAATCTTGTTCCACATTTGCAATGGACAGCACTGTTTGTGATAACCAGTTGTCTCGAAGGCTTATTCTGAAATACTTTGAGTCTTTTACTGTGGAATGTCTCTTTTCACGAACAGAATTCACTTTCCGCCATGTATTGTCGTCGAAAGGTTTGACTTCTTCGGTAGTTTTACCGTGAATATGGAGAATGCATGTACGTTTTGATGTCATTTTGTTTGCTGTTGGTGAACCTGAAAGAAAAAAAAATTGCTATTCTACCACCACCAACTACATTAATTATACAGGGAATAAACGTGCTATACATAAACATCGTAGTGTAGTTAGCAGAAGATAGAATATTATACACGCATCTGCTATAGTTAGAGTATGTCACATTTGTGCAACAAAAAATGAAACTTTACGTCCAACCATCTATTTCACTAAGAATAGTGTATACCAATTAACCAATTATCTGGGTATACTACTCAGACAAGAACTTTTCCACTTGCAAAGAACATTGAGGTTGTAGATACACTCTATCAACATAAAACATAATATTTTGCAATGAGTCACTTTGCTTGAGAGTTTTGCAAATCTCGAAAACTGCGATATTCTACAAGTAACCCCATGTGTACTCTTTTAGTCATTACTAAGCAAAATATAAACTGTTTTGCGTGATTGTTTTTGCATAGGAAAGGGGAATGATCGTTCTACAAAATAGTACTTTTTTTTGTAAATAATCCTCTCGAAAACTTCAGGATTGGAAAAAATATACAAAAAATACAAGATGATAAAACACGCCGGTAAGTAAAATTGGGGTTAATCATTGAAATCAGGCTAATCCAACTTTTTTGAAGTTAAATTGATAAACAGAATAGTTCATAGAATCCAGCCAACAATAAGCTTTAGCATGATATCTCATTTTTTGGGTGAAGCTATTGGGCTCGAGTCAAAATTAATTACTTATAAAGTTCGTTCGGAACGTTTACGAAACGAAATGCGTTCACGGGAAATTATAGGGCACCCCTAAAAAACGCGATTTGTGGAAAACTGTCCAAGTGGATTTTTTTTTTTTATCAGACCAGCAAATTCGAATTCTACAGACATTTTCACGCTTGGAACAACTCTCAGACCTTTTGGTGAACAAAAAACAAATAAACCTTTGTGGGCTCTTGGGCTCTGAGATCAGGGCCATCTCTCTGGCCATATCTTGTGCTTTTGATACCGTCTGGCATCCTGCCCTACTCTGCAAACTCTCGGCCTATGGCATCCGAGTTCAACTCCACACATGGCTTACTGACTTCCTATACTCTCGTAACCGATTCGTGGCACTCATTGGAATCCTTTCATCTCCTCTCCTTGTCAATACTGGAGTGTCTCCAAGGAAGTGTTCTGGGACCAGTCCTATTCATGATCTTCATCAATGATCTCTCCGAATCTCTGGAAAAATCCTCTTTATTTATTTGCTGATGATGACCACCCTGTGCCGTGACGTCTCTCTTCCTTCAGACAGGAAGGCTGCAGCCTCTTCCCTCTCTTTAGACTTTGACAAAATCACAAGATGGTCAACCACTTGGAATCGGCCCTGGATTAACCATGAAGCAAAATAAGCACGTGCTTCGGGCCTCAAGGGAAGAGGGGCCGACAGAGGTTTTTTTCCAGTGCCCGATTTACAATGGACCATGGTGCAAATGTTGCAGCTGAACCAGGGCCCACAAAAGGGGGCCCCACAATAAATGAAAAAAAGACATTTACAAGAATTTTTTATTTTTTTACACTTTTTTTTATGCAATGGAAAACTGATGCCGTAGCGTTTACTGTAAGTTTTGTTTAATTTCGAAACATAAAATTTCATTTTATGGTTTAGTATTGTTTTTATTTTGGATTACATATACATGGGGGTACCATAACCTTTTCAGTGCTTAGGACCTCTAAAGGTCTTAATCCGGCTCTGCTTGGAATATATCTTTAAATCCAGACAAATCTCACACTCTCTCTGAAAGGAAGCTCTGGCAGACCCTCCCATCCACTTTCTTAACAATCTTCTTGAGAAAGTTGAGTTACTCAAATTATCTTTCTTGGGTAAACCACATTTCAAAGTTCGCTTCCAAAGTCAGCCGCCAATTGGGCATCCGCCGTCTTACGAAGTCCTTCCTATCCACCAACAAGGCCTTCATCCGCAGCTTGATGGAGTACTGCTCTCCACTCTGGAGAGCTCAGCTTGATGCCATGGACACACCATGCCATCACAGACAGGTTGGTGGTCTTTCTGTCTTCTACTACCTCCTTTCTGGTCTTGCATCCTCTGCTTTTCCGTGCTTTGTCCCCCCCCCCACCCCCAGGTTTTTGCAGAGCACACAGAGTCCACCATCAACCCGCTTCTGGTTGAACTACTTGAATCCAGGATTACTGCCCACCGCCACTCATTTGTTCCTCTTTTCTCCTGCATATGGAACAAACTTCCACATTCTTCCTTTCAGATCTGCAAGACAGCTGTTCTTCACCATCTCAGATCATCCCCAATCTAAAACCATGATCTTTTCCACCCTCGTTAACCCCTCCCCCCACTACCTCCTTCCAAATTTCCAGTTTGCCTCCTAAGAGTTTCCTTCTGTATTCATGTTGTCTACCCTATGCATCCTCTCCTGCCCCTCATTCCTCCCCACACCCATTCTTTGTCCTCATCTGCCTCTGTCTTGGCCTTCAATTCTGCTGTTGGTGTTTCTCCCCTCTCTCAACTGTTCCTTTTGTCTTGTTGTGTCTTGATCCATGCAGTGTACTAATTGTAGCTCTTCCACAAGCCGACTATGTATGTATGTATATAGAAACAAAAACCTATCAGTTGTCCATTCTGGAATCTCATCAGAATGAATTAAGAACTAAAATCTATAAAGTTTAATTCTGTTAAAGTGTCACTGGCAGGTACTCTATTCTGGAGCAAGCCATCCTTCACACAATGATGTGACGTCTACTGGCGAGCATGAAGTCCGTTCAGAACATTAAATGTCCCACAACATCTTTCGGAAAATTGTACATTGTGCTGTGCAGGTCCTTTAGTAAAATTGTCTATTTGGGATTAGGTATGCAATTAGCAGTTCTCTGCATTTGATTGGAGTGCTGGAATGTGGCTGAGACAAAAATGGATCAAATGACCCTCCCCCACCCCCATGCCTCATTTACCTTGTGATGCGTTGCGGAATGTTGTGACCTAGGTGCAGGAGGAGAACTCCCAATGCATCTGCCCGCTTGGATTTCGAGGCCTTCTTTGTGAGCTGCAGGAGCATTCCTGTGTGACAACACTTTGTCAAAATGGAGGCCGATGCCTTGATACCGCAGCAGGGCAAGTTTGCCATTGCTTGCCAGGTTTCCAAGGGATATTCTGCGAGGTAATTATCCCACGCCAGTATCTATTTATTCTGTACATTCGGATTCTGGAGTGATGACTGAGCTTTTTGATGGGGTGTGCGTGGGTGAGAGAGGGGATGGGTGAGTCTGGTGAGATTGGGAGTATGTAGGCCTATGCATGCACAAATTGATACATCTTCACATTTTGTTTGTAGTTTTCTCCCCATACTTTATTTTATGTTCAGAAGAATTAAACATCAATTTGGCAAGTTAAGAAGCTTATAACACTTCTTGAAGAACATGACCCCATCATTACAATGGACCGAATCTCCCAAAACACCGATGACATAACTTTGTTATTAATTTTCACATTTGATGAATGAGAAACATCCGCTTCCTTCAGGAGCATTACCAAGTCGTACCATCCTGCCCACCCTCCCTTATTTTACCCTGGATATAACTACCAACACGTATGCAAAATTTGGTGAAGATTGAGCAAGGTCTCCACTCGAACAAGTCAGATCTCTCAATCCAGGCTGCTGCTGATAAACCGGCTATCATCTGTTTAACACAATCCGCTCTCCCCAGGACATCCCTTGCACCTTTGTGTGTCTTCCTGGTTATTGTCTTCTCTGATTTGATTGGCCTGAACCCCACCCCGGCAGGGGAGTTGCACTTTCATCAATAACTCAATTCTCACTGCCCTCATGTTGATCTTACACCTCCCAACACCAGGAGTGGTACCTTTGGCTGCAACTTCCCTCCGCTCCAAACACTTGTTTGTCTGTATGTTATATCGTCCTTCAAACAGTGACGACACGATCTACAATCACTCTCTCAGACACCATGGACCAAGTTTTAACCACATCCCAACTCTCTCTTCCTCATATGTGGTGAT
>NC_140969.1:87829857-87852357 GCF_056783735.1 Eptatretus burgeri
CACCTGATGCCAGCCAAGATATACAAAACACTGCATTTAAAAACGAGAACAAGTCATGATAAAGTTAACTTTTAAAAGAGTTAACTTCTCATATTGTCAAAAAATAATAATAATTACCAGCCCAGAACAAATTATCCGAGAACCTACAAAATGTGGTCGTGAAGACATCTCTGAAGAAGAGCAGTAGATATAACCACCACCTTGGCAGAGTAACAGGACAACGTCGTGCGAGGATTGCGTCATGCGCTCATCTCGTGGCAACTCAAAGGTATACAAGGCAAGTGAGAAAAGTGAAGAGTTCACAAAATAAGGCACATGGGGATGTCTAAAGGAAAGTTTGAAGTGTCTGTGCGGTGTGGCGGACATAGTTTGAACTTGGTATAATATATCCAGTCGGGCGGATGCTCGTGATCGAAACGAGAACATAACCCCCCCCCCCCTCCCCCAAAGTAATTTTGGATTGTGCCTCGAGGAAAGGTTACAAATTACAGCCATGGAATGTCTCAAAGTGCAAGTCACATCACAAGCAATTCCATACGCGAGTGCTCGGCATTGTCAGGTAAGGTTTCACCTCACGTGCAGAAAAAGCCACGTCCAGAGGAACTTTTTTGTCCCTCAAATGATGCTGCACACGTCCGCCTTTTTGGGGGATCCTGTTCATCATCCAAATGATGAAGAACTGAACGTTAAATGAAAGGCAGGATTTATTTGGCTGCGGTACTGGCAAGAAGGCCTGCTCGTTCTGAAAGACACGATTGCCGAAGGGATAGATGGCTTTACCCTGCGTCTCGACAGCACCAGGGTGGACGTTTGTACTTGGAACCCATACAAGAGGGCTGAAGACGCAAACTGCTAAACAAGATATTTCAGAATCGTTATGAGTAATGTTATTATAAAATGTTATGGAAATAAGAAATTATCATTTTCTTTATCGTTTATACACATTGTTCGGAGCCATATGCATATGGAAGGATTTAAAGTTAGTTTAACTTTTCTTTTATCATTTGTATGACTTGTGCAACAAAGCAGTTTTACTTTATTTTATGACTGTTCATTTTGATGCATACCCTGGTTTGGTTTTGAGGGGTACAAGACTATGAAACCCAACAATAAGACTCATTTCACCTCATTTCGTTTTAATCTTGCACTGGTTCTGTTAAATATTACAACAAACTATATTTAGATTCTCATTCAGGTTGTTTTGCCATCCAGTGTGTGTTCTGTCCAAATTCCATTACCTGTTGAACTCAAATAGATTGTATTTTATCAATAATCGATTTCATATCTATATTATATATACATTGCCAGACCATGCTATTTGTGGGGGATACATTCCTGGAAAATTTCGCGAATAGCGAATCCGTGAATTGCAGGGCATCATTTCAATAGAAAAAAAAATACCCCCGTGTGAAGGTGACGGTCATCTCTATAATACCACAAGTTCTCAATGTTCAGTTATGACTGAAGACTACTGCGCAGTTCTACAGCGCAGCTCGAACTGCGCAGTTTGGTTAAAGATGACTCGGCATTTTGGCGCGCGCGCACAAATTATATTTTTATTTTGAAAATAAATGCTGACGTTTACATTTCGGGTTTTGAAACTTTTGCACCTTCGGCGGAAAATGTATAAATATACAAGGTCAGCTGCTATGCAATGACACCATTCACTAACTTTTACCATGCCCAGTAGAGAATATATAGCCTCCTCAAGGTAGGGCAGTTTTTGCAACCTTTGAAGTCACGTGACGCGAAAACGAAAGCGAATTTAGAAAATCCAGCCCCACCAAATTTAGATATTGTCCCATAGATTCATTTGCTACAATCAAATTCAAGATCGCTTGAGAAATGTAGGAGGAGATAGATTTTGAAAATCGTCATTTTCGCATTTTTGCCAACTTTGAAGTCACGTGACACGAAAACGAAAGCGAATTTAGAAAATCCGGCCCCACCAAATTTAGATATTGTCCCATAGATTCATTTGCTACAATCAAATTCAAGATCGCTTGAGAAATGGCAGAGGAGATAGAATTTGAAAATCGTCATTTTCGCAACTTCAAAGGCCTCGTGACCTTGACCTTGACCTATGGTGACCTTGAAAGTCATACCATCGTGTACGTATCATCGACCTCTATCAGGATCACTAATGACCAGATCTCCCGCTTCAACTTCATTGTGAACGGACGGACGGAAGGACATCGACACCCACATTATTAGGTCATGCTCCAAGAGATGACCTAAAAAGGGGGGATAGGTTTCCGGCGGTTCATGATTTTGCCTGGTGTTGAGCTTGGGATCCTCGGATCCTGAGCTCAAATCCCCCTTGGCTGTTGAATTAATACCAGGTGGTGTTGACTCTGCCGGTCATCCTTCCGAGGTTGGCAAAATAAGTGCCAGCTTACTGATAAACTGTCGGAGTGGCAACACGTCCAGGATTGTGCCCAATAGCCAAGGAGACTGCTTTGGCAGCAGCAACGCTCTGCACAGAGTATGGTCCCGATGGATGGATGGTTCATGATGGGAAATAAAAAAAAATCCTGTGAAACACCGTGAATACGCCCGCAAAAAAACACTGCAAATGTCAAAGCAGGTCGCATTTTAAAAACTACGAATATGCAGGGTCCGACTGATGATATAGATATATATATATATATATATATATATATATATATATATATATATATATATACATACATACATACATACATACATATATATATATATATATATATATATATATATATATATATATACATACATACATACATACATACATATATATATATATATATATATATATATATATATATTTATATATAATCTTATTTACTTACCTTATATGATAATATGTCACCTGATGTGGCATTTCATCACTTGCCAATGTCTATGTGGCCATGGTATCATCCCAAGAACCTCCTCTTATTAAATATACCATGAGATTTGTTTTTAGTCCACAAGTGAATGCAATAGGAACATCCAGATTAAAGTTCCTACTGAATGGCAGCATGTTTCATAATGCAGTGCTCCTTGTAATGCAGCAAAATAGCACTTTTAGTCAAATGGATTCAACCACAGAATCAAATAAATAAAGGAGCAGACTGTTCAGACTCATTCATATCCCATGGTCCCGACATCCCTTTTGTCATTATTATACTTTTCTTGTCGCTAAACACTGAGCAGTTAGTGTAGTGAACTCGGTTGAACCATAAATGATGAAGAGGGGGGGGGGGGGGATGGCGGACACAGTAACCCATGAGTCAAAGAGCTTGCATAGGGGATGGTTAAAGATGGGGGATGACATGAGAATGTGGGAGATCATGGGTAGAGATGGGGGATGACATGAGAAGGTGGGACATCACCACCTTAAATCCATGGAGAGATGCTGTGAATTTAACTAAGATGGTGAGTTGACTTTAGTATGACCTGATCAGGATACGTTTTACTTTGTGGGATTTACAAAGTATGTCTGCAAAATTCAAACCTGCAACATAGTTCGTCACGAGTCTGAAATGGAAACATAACATTAGACATTAGAAGGAATACCAGGCAAATGCACGGGGCAGGCATGATGGTAGCAATTCGTCTTACAAAATAACTCTTGGCAACCTTCGAATATCAAACTTTAAAATAAAAAAATTTCCATAGTCGGGCATTTTTGCAACCGTTGGTCGAGATCTAACATTAGATTGATCAATCGCTGATCGGTAAACCTTTTGGAAAAATTAATTTACTAGAAACACCCGCTCCCTTCAGGAGCATTGGCAAGTTTTTTTTTCTTCTTCTTCTTCACACCCATGACCTGATCCTGGGTACGACCAACACATCTGCAAATTTTGGTGGAGATCAGGCCAGCTGTGATTTTTTTTTTCCTATGATTTTCAGATGCACATGCATACATAGAACTGCCTTATAAATTTAATCTAGTGGGATTACGTCTCAAAAGTGAAATTCTATTTTATTTGGTTTTTAGTGACAGAAAGAATGGTTAAGACACCACTATTTGTTCGGCTTAATTTGAAGTCAGAGGAACATGAAAGGAAATTGGAATGAGAATGAGAACAAGAGAAAGCAGAGAAAAGTTTTGTGGGAATCTGACATCTCAAAACCATCGATCGAGATGTAACAGAAAATGTACGGATGGAACACCATATTTAGAAAGGAACAAGAAATGCCAGCTGATTACAAATGTACAATACAGTGTATTACACTCTGGAAGAGAACAAATCAAATAAAAAGAAGGAATCTTTTTTTTCTTTTAAAAAAGTATATCTGCAAAGTACGAGCATGCATCACTTCATATTCATAAAGAATGTTTAGATAGTGACAAATTGGTTCAGGAAGAACCAAGTAATTCCAGAAATCGGTTTATGAGATGTATGTCCATAAATTCACACCAAATACCAAGACGTGTGTTTAAATGAACACAGATAATGAATTAAAAAGCTGCGAGATGCAGAAACAAACAAAAAGAAACTCGGGTTGGAGAGTTTTCTCAAACCCCAGAATGCGAAGGGGTCGAGCTGGAGTTCCAATGAGTCTCCAGCCGTTAAAAGAAAGACGTGGCGGTCTCTCATTACATCGATCACGTCGGGCGTGATATGGCTCTTTGGCAACGCTGTAAGGTCCTAATTATCTAATTAACCGTTCAGCGCTGCAAATGTTCTATCCAAAATATTTGCTCTCGATTTGGCTAACCTTCATCCTATCCCATTGGACACAATTGGGGTTCAGTTGGCCAATCTGAACTCTCTCCTGTCCAAGATCAGGTTTTGCCCCCTCTGCGATTGTTATCGGATACTTCATGAGCCTCAGTGCCTGGACGGTAAAACAACAAACGTACATTTTGGTTACAAACTCCTATTAAACTAATGTGAGGAAACATCATTCAAATACACCATCTTAAGACCCCATTGAACTGTCCGATTAAATTATGAAACATGAAACTCGACAAAAAGAGCTGCACTGGCTGCAAAAAGGTAGGATTTCCAAAAGGCACAAAACACAGGAACTAAAAGCTTAAACTACAGGTGTGAGTAAGCACAACCAAGGGAGTATTAAATGGGTCACAGGTTGGGAAAATAACGGGCCAACCTTTCAGCAAACAATTGCACTGGAAGGTTGTTGTGGAAATGCGGATGTGAGGTGTACCCAAACCACATGAACAGCATGCGCACAGTTATGTAGTCGTAGGTACCATAATCAGGACATGGACAATCAATCGGTTTGTTCTATTTTCTGTGACAAACTGCAGAGGCCTGTACGTCAACCCACAGCACAATGAGCAAGACAAAATAACAAATAAATGCATACAATATTCTGACAACCATACAAACCAGAAAACAAACAAGACTCGTACTTCATCAACTGGTAGAAAATGCATTTCGGTCATCACTATGGAAGGTGGTCATGGGAGCAAGAAGCAGCTTGTCGAAGCTCCCAAACAGACATTAATGGTCATGCCATATGGAGGGAATCTCCACATTTTGTGCAAGTAGACACTCAGTAACGCTTTGACCGCTTTGAGAACTTTAACCTCTGCATGAAGTTATTCAGTGTCCGGTCGCTACTTGTACTTCTGTACCCTTCTGAACCAAAATGGTTGGAGGAGCGGTACGAGGAGAGAAAAGGGCGATATGTGGACCGATTCTGCGAGTAACCTGACATGTACGAAGGACGCACAGGACTCGTCTTTGGATCCTTCTCAACACCATCTTGCTTGTAAAAGACCTCAAAGCGGCTGTACACCTTATTATCTTTCCGCATGTGCTCAATTTTCTCGAGGAGGCCAGAGTTACCTTCATCCCCTTCATCCTCTTCACCGGTGTTTCCCTTGACTTCTTTGGCGCTGTTTGCAGCAGCATCACCTTGAGACTCAGCACTTGTCTTTACCGATTTTTCCTGTGTCTCGCCTCCATGGTCTTCTTTTACCAAGCCAGAATTGTCAGCATTGCTCTCTTCAGGAATGCTCACGACTGCGGTATCGTGGTGAAGAGACACACTGCCAGATTTAATGGGAGAAGTAGAAGTGGAAATTGAAGAGGGCTGTGGTAAAACAGTGGAGTTCTGTGAAGGTTCTGACGATGGCATAATTGCTCCTGTTGGTTCTTGTCCCACTCGCGACGCCGCTTTTATGGGCTCTTCCTGCTCAACTTCTTTTGCCGATATGTTTTCATGCTGTTTGGAATCTTCTTCATTCGTGTTCATTTTGTGACTTTTGACCTCGGGTTGTGTGACACTCGTGTTCATTTGGCGATTTCCAACTTCAGGTTGTGTGACACTCGTGTTCATTTGGCGATTTCCAACTTCAGGTTGTGTGACACTCGTGTTCATTTGGCGATTTCCAACTTCAGGTTGTGTGACACTCGTGTTCATTTGGCGATTTCCAACTTCAGGTTGTGTGACACTCGCGTTCATTTGGCGATTTCCAACTTCAGGTTGTGTGACACTCGCGTTCATTTGGCGATTTCCAACTTCAGGTTGTGTGACACTCGTGTTCATTTGGCGATTTCCAACTTCAGGTTGTGTGACACTCGTGTTCATTTGGCGATTTCCAACCTCAGGTTGTGTGGCCCTCGTGCTGTGCGACTCCAAACCGATCCTTTGTCTGTGAAAGTTAACCCGCGCTCCGACTGGATTCAGGTCTGGTGACTCTTTTCTTATCACAGGCTTTTGTGCATTGGTATCGGACAAAGTTGCTTGTCTAGGAGATTTACTACCTTCATCTCGTGATGTGATGCCATCACCGATTTTTTGGAGATTGCCTTTACCCGGTTCCGTTTGCCCAATTTGTTCATTTATACCCCGCTGTACGACCTTTGCATTTGAATATGAATCCATACGAGCTGTGTTATAGATAATGGAGTTTCGTAGGCGTGATGCTCGCAATAGAGGGTTTGTGGGAGTCACTGCTGGAGCTGCTGCTCCACTTGGGTTTAGCCCATGTTCAACCTGAGAAAGACATTCTTTATCTGTGCCTGCAGACATGAAACTAGAAATGTTCTGTGTTGCAGGAGCAACATGACCAGCCCGGAGTT
Source organism: Eptatretus burgeri (assembly GCF_056783735.1). Taxonomy (NCBI): domain Eukaryota; kingdom Metazoa; phylum Chordata; class Myxini; order Myxiniformes; family Myxinidae; genus Eptatretus; species Eptatretus burgeri. The sequence continues at coordinate 87,836,889 of NC_140969.1, forward strand.
GATCCAAACTCGAGGGCCGTGAACGTGAAGTGTGTCCAATGTTCTCAGCCTCTGGGATATGCAATGCACCCTGGGGCTCCAATCCACATGTCTGTGGCTGCTGAGTGGGAAGGGCATCCTCACTCATCTTAGCATGTTCAGTACTCTCTGAAAATGGGTCACCACTTTTATCGGTGTCCTCAAAGTTTTCTGTGGAGTTCAAAAACGAGTTGATTCGCAGGCGCCGAAGACCCTGTTTGCTGTTTTTCTGAGTAAACACATCACCTTCTGCATCAGCATCAAAACCAATCATGCTTCGATACGGTCTTTGTACCGTCGGCCTCAATCGCTCGGGTTTCCGGTTTCCCATTGCTTTCAGTCCAAAGTCCTCTTCATTGCTTGTGGGAAAGTTTTTGTGGGATTTTCTAAGGGTCGAAGAATAAACATGGATCACATCATCCGTATGTTCATTAGATCGATCATCTGCCTCTCGAGAGGTTACTTTTCCTTCCCTCAACTGGTTCCAGTTGCTGGAAGGAATTCCCACACGGGATTCAAAATCTGACTTCACACCCAAATCTTCATCCTGTGTGAGATCTTCCCACCAACGTGTGCCCAAGTAACGGTGTGAGGAGCTAATAGGTCTCTGCAGATAATCCCTGGTCGGATTCTCACAAACAAGTCCTCGATCACCATACCGTCGTTCGATCTCCCGAGTCTCTGCAAAATCATTCCTCTGGTAATCTGCTCCCCCAAAGGTTTGTGAACGACCAGGAGTGCGCCTATTCATTCTCTTGTAGTCATTATCACCATAGCTATCCAAATGATGTGGGTGGCCTTCCCAATTGTCCCACTGGCCTGTTGGTTTTCGTGCAAACAGTTGTGACTTTTCGAACGAGTCATGGAAAGAATTCCTTGGATTAAGAAGTGCCGGAGTGCGTTTGGCAACACGATTGGAGGAGGATGAGGCCCAGGAGCCTGCAGGAGAACCCTGTGAGTAGATCCTTGGTAGGAAGCGTGACCTGCTATTTTGCCGTGATATAGATTCAGGGATCTTTACTTTCTGGGGCATAGCTTCCTGGGCATCTTGCACCGATCGCGACTGGGCATAAAGAATTCGGAACTCTTCTTCAAACATCTGCACAATCTCACCAGCAAAAACCTCCACCATGCTGCGGTGGATCTTCTCGTGAGCCCAAGTGAAGCTGCAGCACAGGATAAAGAGAAGAACACACAGTAAGTGAAACATTACTCGACTCGAAGGCTTTACACAAACTTACAACAATCACCTTGCAAACAAAAACTTTTTTAGTGGCCTCGGACAACCCGGTACTCAAATATATCAAAATGTTTCTTTGGTAAAGAGACGTAGAAAACGTAAAGTTCACTTCAAATTTCAAAAACAAATATACAAAGAGAGTTGAGGACCTGTAAGTGCCACAAATGACAATTTCAAAGTCAATCAGCAGCAACTTTCCAAGAGTTTGGCCTGAAAACTTCATTCCAGACTTGCAGTGATAACAGCAACCAGGAAGTGTCCTCACGATCATGTTCTGCAAAACAAACACATCAAACATGACAAATCGAACATCGTTGATAAAATGCAATGGCGTGAGTGGTCAGAAAAAGTGTTATTGCCGGGGTTCCAAATTGGCCTTTCGGTTGATACTCATTTTAAATACAATCAATCAAGTGCCATACTCTATGCAGAGCGTCGGTTCTGCTGGAGCAGTTTCTTGGCGAGGTTTATAATCCTGGATGAGATGCCAATCCAACAAGAAGTCAAGGCAGGAAATTGTAATTTGTCAAAAGTGCTGGCAATAGATCACCAACTCTTGCTGGTGCAGACAACAGGACGCTTTGCGATCAGTAACGCACACCAACCAATGCCAGAAGACAGAATGTTCAGTTTAACGTCCATCCGAGGGATGGCACACACATCAATGAATCACCCTGCCTGTGCCTGTGAATCACAAGGATGACAGTTTATAGCTGGGCTGAGATTTGAACCCAGGCTCAGAGGCGAGTGTGCGATGCTGCAAGCCATTCTAAATGCCTTTAAATAATAAAGTGATATTACACTTTTGGAGTAATGTTCAGTGGAAATGTGAACAAATAAAAACAATGGATCCAGGTTTGATTCTCTGATTTATGTAAAATAGTTGGAGAACCAACTCGGTCATAGTGTGCAAAACATATTTTGATCTAGAGAGAGACAAGTCTGTGACATTCTTTTGCTCAGTTTCACTTCGTTGACAGAGTGGTGTTTTTAAGGTCCATGACATTTCCATCTTTCTATGGACTCTCAGGGTCGTACGTGTTACTCCTCCGTGTGAACAATCACCTTTCTCCTCCGCGTGCATGTAACGAGATTCCGTACAATTTGCCAAATTTAGAGGCAAAGTACTGCTAAACTGCAGGTTCATGTTCCGATTCATGTTCTGATTCGTGTTCTGCAGTGTTCAAAATATGCGATTAAATTGACATGAAGTTGTTCCTCAGTCATAGACGGACATCTGTAGACAGAGGGACAGACAGACAGAATGAACCAATTGCTTAACCCTGGTTTGCGCTTCGTGTGGTTATAAACATCATGAATTGGCACAGCTTGGCGATGGGTTTTTTTTTTCCCCATCCATCCAAATGCCTTGCCCTTCCACATGTATTGTGGGCTTAGAATGCAGGCTGTTTACCCATCACTGCCTTGCATGGTCTCACACTCCCAATATTTCTGTGGGTTGTGGGTGATTGGTTATGGGTCTCCACCTCCAGAAAAAAATAAAAAAAAAAATAAAATCGCCTTGTGGACCTGATGACAGGCAACTGACAGCCATCTGGTTTCACAGATGATTGTAGAATACCATGCCTCCATGAAGTACCAAATTTAGTTCAAGAGTTCAGGGTTCCCTCAAGGACTCTTGGTCCAGATCACACTCAGTCTCCAAAATGCCTCATATCAACCAGGTGGCTGGGGTAGCCAGCTATCCAAGACCACCCTGTAGAATACAAGTAGCCAAGGTGGAGAGACAAGAAAGGTCATTTTATAACACAAGCTGTAATTCCTAAGAGCGTAAGCTGTCATTCATTGGTAGAAAATGTTTATTTATTTGTATGCAGCCTGTGGCTGCTTGGCTGCATCATTTTCTATGGGTGCAGCTGTGCTGTTGATGCAATGATACCAGTAAGCTGGTACTCATTTTGCCAACCTGAGAAGGATGACAGGCTGAATCAACCTCACCTGATGTTAATTCAACGGTATGACGGGCTTGGTAGTCAAGACCCTTAGATCTTAAGCCAGCTACCTTATAACCATTAAGCCAACACCAGGCTTATGGTAGAAAAGGTCACGCCACATCTTTTAACCAACATTTTAAGTCATAGTCATATTCATAGTCATAGCTGTCAATCTTGGACCATTGACCCAAGGATTACTAACAAGGCCTCGACTCACCAGAAACCTGCAGACGATGACTAGCATAAATAGACAAACGAATGCAGTTCTCTTCTTGGTAAATGCATAATCGTTTGGGAGGAAGAGTGAAAACCACAATAATGACTATTAATGATAAAAAAGACCATTTCTTGTTAAAATAAGAACTCTGGATACAGAAATAATACAAACATTTTAAAATATCTGACAAACCGACCGTACCTGCAGTCGTTTGGGATCCAGGCCATGCTGTTGGCACATTTTGTCGAAATATGGAAAGTTGATCTCATCATGCAGGATGTACACGGGTACACGATGGGTGGTGGCTGCCTCAACCAATGCTTCAAAAATGTCCACATCCGTGAAAATGTCCATCACAACCGCCACAAGCTGCAAGACACACGAGTAACTCCGTTACAACACGCAGCGATCGAGTGAAATGTACAACCTGCACGTGCAGATTAGATACCTGTGTATAAACATGTGATTGAATGCCAAACCTGAACAGAGACAAATGCCAAACCTGGACAGAGACAAATGCCAATCCAATCCAATCCAATGTCCGTATTCTTTCCAGCGCATTGGCATGACTGAAGCAAGCCTCTTAAGAGAATAAAATGCGGCGTTTGTCATTGCCTTTCTCAGTGGTGGTCAGGGCAGGAATCTGTAATTTGTTTAGGGTTGTTGTTGTTTCATATCAGCCTGAGGCTGCTGGTTACAATATTTTTTTCTGGAAGCGTGGCTTTGCTGCTAATGCAGTGCCCCTGTTGGCAGAAAACTGGTACTCATTTTGCCAACCTCAAAAGGATGACAGGCTGAGTCAACCCACCTGGTGTTATTTCAACACCATGACAGGGGGTCAAACTCAAGACCCTAACATCATAAGCCAGCCACCTTCATCATGAAGTCAATACTCGGCTTATTTGTTGAGGGTGCCTGCACACAAAGGCCTATTCTTCGAAAATACACTGTGGGATATTTAACATCCACCAGTGAATGCTCGAAGACGATGCAACTGGCTTCACATCCCTCTTAAGGACGGGCGTACTCTACGATGCTATGCCATGGCTGTGAATCATCAGGATGTCAGTTTATAGTTGGGTCGGGAATCAAGCCCAGATAAGACAACACAAAGGCAAGTACATGACCTCGAAACCATCTTGTCAGATCAGGTCAGGTATGGGAGCATGCGCCAGAGCAGCATGTCACTGCGTCTCCTTTCTGCCGCTACTCCAGGGGCCTCCATCTGGCCATCCCCCAGGCAGATGCCTGGCCCATTCCCATCTCCTTGAGATGCTGATCAATTTGCTGCAACCACGAGGCACGTGGTCAGCCCATTGGCCTCCTGCACTCACGAGGCTCCCTCGCTGAGAGAATCTGATGAGCAGGATCAGCATCAGGAAAACGAGCCACAAGTCCATACAGCTGCAGCTGATGTTTACGGACTATGCAGGTAACAAATCTCATTTGACTCTATCTCATCAACCGCTCGTTGGACACAAAGTCAGACCAGGGATAGCCAAGGAGTCTCCGAAGAGACCTGGTACCAAAGGAATTAAATCTCCGTCTCAGATCCCTGGTTAGAGTCCAAGTCTCACATCAGTAGAGCAAGACTGAAAGCACCAAGGACTTTCGCCCTCCTGCACAGGTACCGACAGCGCCAAACCCCATGGTCCAATGAATCCATGACTCTCCAGGCCCGACCCAGACATATATTGACCTCTGGCTCACAGCCAGCGGAGACATGAATCTCACTGCCAAGGTAAGTGAATCTCTCCGTGTCCTCAACGTCCTCAACACAAACAGGCACAGACAAGATAGCAGCATCCAAGATGTCATTGAAAGCCTGGATTTTAGTTTTTACCCAGGAAATCCCAGCATATCCTAGTGGCTCCGACTCCCCATTCAGTACCTCGAGGGCCCCCAAAGGGATATCCAGTCTCCTCAAAGATGACTGCATCATCTGCGAAATCAAGGTCAGAGATCTTGACATTCCTAAACAATTCACCGCAGCTTGATCTCTCCGACATCCACCCCAGAATCCAGTCCATACAAGTGTTGAAAAATGTGGGGGCCAGTACACACCCCTGATGAACTCCAGTAACAACTGAAATAAGTTGGAGATGGAACCACCACATCTCACAGCACTCTCAGTACCAGTACCATCTTGACAACCCACAAATTTGAAACAGTAGTGTAAAAATCACGTGCCATAAAGACACCACGACAACAACATGTATAAAAAAACCTTGAATGTTTGATTCACCTCCACCTCACCAACCCCTCCCTCCCCCTTTCATTCCCTCCCACTCCATTAGTCCTATCTCATCTCAATCCCACTGCCCTCCCCCTCTTCAGTTCTTTTCTTCCTTCATCCTTTATACCCTTCACATCTATTCAAACACATATGGGGGTGGGATGGGATTGGGTGAGTGGGGGGTTGACCATTTGTGCACAAATGGTCATCGTTAAAACCACTATTAACACTGTTGTGGCAAGGTTCTACATATGGGGCCCCAGAACCATGAGAAACAAGGATTGAAGTTCACCGAGAACAACTTAGGCGAAAGACTGACGGGTGAATCTCAAAACAGAAACTTCAGATCAGAGCACATCAAAGAAAAGAATTCATCATTTGAAGAGATTGCAAAACAATAGCAGGACTGTTTATGTGACAGAGGAGATGATTCATTGATGGTATGAAAGAATCACAATGGCTGATAACTAAGTTTTGAGTCATCGGGGAATCCATAAAGGCCTCTGGTGGTGTCATTCTCTTGTGATCTCCTAGGCCTGAGTAGAGAGAATTTTGCACTTGAACACAAAGACCTGCCACGAACAGCAATTGCAGAAGTACTATCTTCTAAAAGGTTGATATTGCAATTTATCAGCAATTCCAATGAAAATCTATGACAGGTACCATAGGAAAAGAAAAACAATTCAAACAAGAAAGAGATCAATCAGAGATTGCAGACCCTCACCAGGACTTGTTTTGTGTGGTGTTTGTGTAGTTTCGCATGGTATATTTTGTGTGGTGTTTGTGTACTGGTGTGTTACGTAATTAGAGACACAACTAGAACTGCCACTTTATAACTGCTGGTAGTGATGACTGGGTACCAATATGGCCCGCTTTGATGCAACCCCGCTTTGATCGGACACCTGACCCTGACATTTATTATTATTATTATTATTATTATTATTATTATTATTAATATTTAATTGAATTTAGAATGGGATTAAAATAAATTCAATTCAAATCAAATAGAAGACCAAATAGGTACAGTCCTGCATTGGAATAATCACAAGGAACCCAAACAAGCAAAAAGCAAAGATGAAGTCATCAGGAGGAACCTGCATAGGATTTCCATTTCAGCTGCTACTCCTCTACCCTCAAACTCATCCAGGCACAGCCAAGTAAGCCTTATTCCCACCCCCCCAATTTTTTTTTTAAATCTAAAAAACAAAAACAACCCAGATCAAAAGATTAAATAAATAATTCTGGCTGCCAGACCATGTATCCGATCAAGTTGAAATTTAAAACATTTATTCCGTATCACCACTAGATCATAATTGTGAAGTTCCACGTCTATTGATTAAGCAGTTCCATATAAAACATTATTTAATATTTTCTTCAATCCATATGGCAGCCAAACCATGTTACCTATGAATTATTCCTGAAGAAATTTGTATACCCAAGGCTTTAGGAACATTTGTATGAAGTTTCCCCTTGATCTGTCCAGCCGTTCTGGAGAAAAAGATATTTGTAGGTTTTAAGGTAAATCCAATATGGCTACCAATCCATGTGACCCATGACATCAACATGTGTGAACTTTTTGTTCCTTATGGATAAGTGGTCCTATATGTAAAGTTTCGCCTCGATCTGTTCAGCCACCTCAGAAAAGAATATTTTTGAAGATTAAAAAAAAAACAATATGCCTGCCGAATCATGTGACCGGACATTATCAATTATTTTTTTCTGTGGACCAATTTATCTCGAGATGACCCTCAAAAATTTTCATACTGATCAGATGTAGCATTCTACATAGGCAATTATGACGTCATAAAAAGGACATTATCCATGAGGAATACTTCCCATGTGCCAAGTTTCAATTTTTTTCCTTGATGCAGTTTCAGAGATACAAAGGCCCACAATTTTTCCATTTAACCAAAATGGCTGCCACACCACGTGACCTACGACATCATAACATTCTACATGAGTAGTCGCTCCGATGGTGAAAATTTCGTCTCAATCCGATAAGCGGTCGTGGAGAAAAACACAAAAGTTCTGTGCGGACGAACAAACGACGACAAATGGACCCGAAATGCAATCCCCTCTTCTTCGGCGCGGGTAACTCGAGAGTTCATAGAACCTGATACCCCACAGCATGTAACTTAAATTTTAACAAAGTAGTGATTTTAACAATCGATTAGAAAATATCTGAAAGTTTAGTGCTGTTGAAGTGGTCCAGAAGCAGTCCCAAATAATACCCTTATACATCACTCCATCGAATCTTTATTTCGATTGAAGGACAGCAAAACTGGAGGTTCTTGGAAGTATTATGTAGGCAATTTGTGTTCTGCAGTGTTCAGCTATATAATTCAGTTTATTTACATGACCTTTTTACAATCTTTATTATATTTTAATTAATTCCAGGTTTTACCATTTTCCGCAGTGTCTATTACACCGCCTTCTCAAACACATTACATTAGTTATTCGTGCCTGTTGTTTGTATCCTTTATAAACGCCCTTAAAAACAGTAAGTTTCCTGTTTGGAATGATTTTTAATTTTGTTTGACTGCCAGGCCGGCAGACAGAGTTAGGTGATTATCTTACTCCTCTCCACGCATGTGCAATTTAGATGAATTCAGAACCAAAGTAAAGTCAAATGACAGACTTGTCTTCCTATTCATGTTCAAAATAAAACATTCCATTTAAATAAGCTGTTCCTCGATCATAAACTGATAAGACGGACAGACGGACGGACAAGAACCAATTACTTAACCCCACTTTTTGCTTTGCGCACACGGGGTAAAGATCCCAGTGTACCATATTTACTACATATAATAGCGGGATCTCCAAGCGTTTGCCTTGAGTTGAGAGGTTTGACCTGAAGTCCAGAACCCACTCCCTCCTTCCTCCCCTAAACTCCATCTATTACCCATACTACCCTTCCTCTTTTTTTTACCCTTACCCCCTACAGGTTTCACCGGAGGGGACTATAGGTTTCCTCTCCATCTGTCCGTCCCAATTGTGGTTTTTCAATATTTTTCCCCATACCCTTTTTAACATATTCAACCAAAACATGATACATTGCTTGATGATGAATAAGTTACAGAACATGTTCAAGTTTCATGGCATTTCGTCAATTTTTCACAGTTACAGTATGCCCGTTTTAAAGTTAGAAAATATCATATTATTATACGTGGGTCAGTGTTCAGCTGGCCTGACTCCACCCCAATAAAATCATGTACCACCATTACATGAAGCAGTACAGATCGGCAGGCCTTAGGCCAAGGTGTTGGTCCATGGCCCAGTGCCCAGTGCCATTGGAATGATCACAGGTGTATAACCACGATGTATTATATATGTACATAAGCCATACGCACGTTTTTGATTCACGTATGTACATCAGGTCATTTTAACATGAAATAGGCAAAGCCGAGAAATTAACAAAACACGGTGGGTTAGAAAGAAAGGGTCTTCTTCTTCGTCATTGTAGTTCTCGAGCGTGCGTTAAAGCAAGCTAATTTTATCTCCCGAACATTCATTGGGACCGTTAGGAGATATGTACGGCAAAGCAATTTTCGATCTTGTAATTTATTATTATTAGCTCACCTGGACTTCAGTCAGATGAGCTGATGCGATCGAGTGGTGTCTGCAGGCGAGTGAGTTAGTGAGGTCAGTCAGTCCGTAAACACTTCAGTCATTACCGCTTGAACTAAACACATGATTTTAATGAAACTTGACCACAACCTTCACCACCCAGGACGTACCAAAGTTTATCGACCACAACAAAATCTGCGCTCATTAAGGGGATCTCTGGGGTGGGGTTTAACCCCCCAAACAGGTATTTGCTCTCTTTTCCGAAACTACACACACAACTTCTATGAAACTTGACCATCACCCATGATGACCGGTCTTGTAGGGTCAACCTACGATACAAACTCATTTACAACGAGAAGGGCACTTGGTAGAGCACATACGTCTGCCACGTAATACCTGATCCACGAGAAAATATCGGGGCCAATACATTTTTGAACGAGAAGGGCACTCGGCAGAGTGCATACCTCCGCCACGTAATACCTGATCCACGAGAACATATCGGGCCCAATATATTTTTGAATGAAATATCATGCTAAATATCGTTTTTGGCCCTATCTCTCAATGTTGAAGAATCACTTTAGAAATTAAATAATTCTCGTATCTAGATCTGGATTCGGATCTTCACCAAAATTGAATCAATTCGGCCTTGCCACACACCCAACAGGTCTGTCGATCAAGTTTCATCCGAATCCGTCCGCAACTTTTTGACATGTGCTGTCTATTAGTTTAGCCCTATTTCTCAATGGTGAAGAATCACTTAAAAAATTATCAGATCCAGATCCGCATTCAGATATTCACCAAAATTGAATCAATTCTTTGTTGTCACACTCCCAACAAAACCACCGAGTTTCATCTGAATCCGTCCACAACTTTTTGAGATATCGTGCTATATATCAATTTTGGCCCTGTCTCTCAATTGTGAAGAATCACTTTTAAAATTCCAGTAGTCGGATCCAGATCCGGATCTTCACCAAAATCTAATCAGTTTGTCCTTGTCACACACCCAACCTGTCCCCAATCCTCATCTGAATCCAAATCCGTCCACAACTTAAGATATCCTGCACACAAACAAACAGACAAACAAAGAAGAAGTCATCGTGCAGAGCACGATACTGTACTTGCAAAATCCATAAAACAAATTTGACCTCAAAAATAATTGGTGGTTGAATTAAATGACCAAATTTGCAAATCCTCTTCAAATTTAAAGTGAATTGGATGAAAATTGACAATTTTAGAATTTTGGCCTATGTTGAGCTTTTCGCCAATGTGGACCTCCAAAATAATTGGCTTGTTGAACCCAGTGACCTGAAATATAAATCCTCTTCAAATTTCAAGTCAATCAGATGAAAATTGAGGATTTTAGAAATACTACCTGAGTTGTTGACCTTTGGCCTACAGTACGTTGACCTTTTGGTCGATGTTGACCTCAAAAATAATTGGCTGGTTTAATTCAGTGACCTGATATGCAATTTGCAAATCTTCTTCAGATTTTAAGTCAATGGGTTGAAAATGAAGGATTTTAGAAATACCACATTAGTTGTTGACCTTGGGCCTATGTTGACCTTTCAGTCAATGTTGACCTAAAACAATAATTGGATGGTTGAATTCATTGACGTGAAATATAAATCCTCTTCAAATTTCAAGTCAATCGGATGAAAATTGAGGGTTTTAGAAATACCACTTTAGTTGTTGACTTTTGGCTTATGTTTGAACTTTGACCTTTTGACCTAAAAATCAATAAGCTTTTTCCTTATGACAAACTCTACCATGTGGTGAAGTTTTGTGACGATCTGTTTAAGATTGTGACCTGTAGGTGACAAACAGTCAGACAGAATAACAAAAACAACTGACCAATATACTTGAAAAATCTTTGATTTTGCAAGTAACAAGAAAAAGACGTCGTGCAGAGCACGATACTCGCAAAATCCACCCCCTCTACAAAGGCTGCCATGGATACATCAAATTGTCCATTTCATTAAGATTAAAATTGACAATCTCTATCAAAGCTCAGGTCAATCGGATAAAAATTGATTATTTTTCAGACTGATATTGATGATTTTAGAAGTTTGACCTTGAGTTGACCTTTGACCTTTTGACCTCAAAAATAGTTAGTTTCCAAATTCAGTGACACAATATGCAAATCTTGTTCAAATTTCAAGTCAATCGGATGAAAAATGACGATTTCACTAATTTGACCTCAAGATGACCTTTGACCTCAAAATCAATATGCTTCTCAGTTGAGACTACCTCAACAACTCGGTGAAGTTTCATGACGATCGGTTTAGAATTGTGACCTGTAGGCAATAAACAGACAGAATAACAAAATCGACTGACCAATATACTTGAAAAATATTCGATTTTGCAACTAACAAACAGACAGAAAGAGGTGAAAACATCACCTCCCTCACCTTCGGTGGCGGAGGTAACAAGAACAGCACTTGGGAAAGAGCGCACACCTCCACCAGGCTGAACAGTTGACGTTTTGTATCGCACTGACAGGCAGGAACCGGATCTGGATCTTCACCAAAATCGAATCCTGTCATCCTTGTCACACAACCTGTCCACCAAATTTTGTCCGAATCCGGCCATAACTTTTTGAGATATTCTGCTCACAGACCAAAAGACAGGGTTGAAAATACAACCTCTGCCCACCTTTGGTGACGGCGGTAATGAGCTTCCAACAGGTAGTACCATGATCATCTATCTATAATTCCAGCAATGTGTGTCTGTGTCTGTCTGTGTCTGTCTGTCTGTCTGTCTGTCTGTCTGTGTCTGTCTGTCTGTGTCTGTCTGTCTGTGTCTGTCTGTCTGTGTCTGTCTGTGTGTCTGTCTGTGTGTCTGTGTCTGTGTGTGTGTGTCTGTGTGTGTGACCGCTGTTTCTCGACAACCTCTGGTCCGATCTAATTGAAACTTGCCAGGTATATTGCTGGGGACCTGAGGATGTGCCTTTTCAAGGTTTGATATTAATCGGACAAGTGCTTCCCAAGTTATGGCCATTTATTTACCAAACCAATGACAAGACACGTTGTTGCGTGGGCGTAGCCGATGGGGAAGGGAAGCACAGCCACGTTCCCCATTTCGGGTTACAACGTACGGGCTTCCGGAGAGTGATGACTTCGTGTATTCTAATAATTTCTCGATTTCTTATGCGCATTTATAGATAAACAGAATGGCCCAAGTTATGATCGTTTTCATATTAGACGGTGCATAAATTTCGGGAACATCAGAGTGCTGGTATGCTCCAAACCAGGAAGTAAATTTTTTCTCTCTTCTCTCTCTTTTTTGTTTTTCCTTGCCACGACATTGCGAAAAAGTAAAATACGTTGGCGCTAATTGAATAATTGGGTATTAAAAATAAATTGCGAATAATCGTAACTGCGAATAATATCGAACTTCCGGGTCACGCACGTACGGGCACGTGAGAGAGAAGAAACGGCCTGTGTGGTTTATTTATTTTTTATTATTATTTTTTTATTGTTTATTTTTTTACGGGCACGTACTAGTCTAATAAATGTCATTTTCTGTTTGTCCGTGTGTGTGTGTGTGTGTGTGTGTGTGTGTGTGTGTGTGTGTGTGTGTGTGTGTGTGTGTGTGTGTGTGTGTGTGTGTGTGTGTGTGTGTGTGTGTGTGTGTGTGTGTGTGTGTGTGTGTGTGTGTGTGTGTGTGTGTGCAACACCAGTCACGCCAAAACTACCAGGCTGATCGCCACCAAACTTGGCACATGGACCAAGTTTGACCTCATGGGGAACATGGGCTATTCAGGGGTTCAGGAGAGAAGGTCCACAAAAATTCTCCATGTAAATGTATATGGTGTAACTCCACACGGTGGTGGTGGCAGAGGGTATTACAAGTCAGCTGTGGAGATAACTTGCATTTTAACACTGCACATGTCCCCAGAGAATGGGATGACCCAAAGCCAACCTCCACTAACCAAGAGAGCCAGGGGAAGGGTGGGGGGGGGTAGTAGTAGGGAGGGGAAGGAGCGGGAGGTACCCAGAGTTTCCCAGCAACACCGGGCACCCATGCCAGTGATAAATCAAACTTATTTGAAGTTTAATATTTGTTTGTTTGTTCGGGAAGAATCGTGGTGATGGTGTGTGTGTATGTGTATGTGTATGTGTATGTGTATGTGTATGTGCATGTGTATGTGCATGTGTATGTGCATGTGTATGTGCATGTGTATGTGTATGTGTGTGTATGTGTATGTGTATGTGTATGTGTATGTGTGAGTGTCACACAGTAGATATCACGAACATGTGACATTAAATAGATGAGGTTGGCACAATACATCGTTCAGCTACACAGCACAGCCAACCAATCGATTGAACAAAGTCCGAGTAAACTGTACTCCACAATAGAGAGAGAGAGAGAGGAGAGAGAGAGGAGAGAGAGAGGAGAGAGAGAGGAGAGAGAGAGGAGAGAGAGAGGAGAGAGAGAGAGGAGAGGAGAGGAGAGGAGAGGAGAGGAGAGGAGAGGAGAGGAGAGGAGAGAGAGGAGAGGAGAGGAGAGGAGAGGAGAGGAGAGGAGAGGAGAGGAGAGGAGAGGAGAGAAGAGAGGAGAGGAGAGGAGAGGAGAGGAGAGGAGAGGAGAGAGGAGAGAGAGAGGAGAGAGAGAGGAGAGAGACAGACAGACAGTCAGTCAGTCAGTCAGTCAGTCAGTCCTCCTCAGGCGAAGTTTCGTTTCTGGTCCACAAGTCTTCTCAAGCCAAGAGTCGGCAAAGAACAATCTCATCTGTGTTGCCATGTATGATGCGGTTTTACTTTGTGAGACATTATCCGCGGTGATGCTCCATGCTCACTATCACAGCCAGGAGGGGCAATTGATATTTAAACGACTGTGGTCATCATTGGTTCGATATTTATCGATGTGCCTTCCTGATGAGGGCAAATAAGCCCGAAATCCAGACAGACGGCTCCGTTTGATGTTGACCATGTCATCTTGGTCTGTTTGACAGAGTCGCCGGGCAGAGGCCTCTGTGCTGGACAGGACGTTTTGGTGTAGGACAATGTCCAATGGAGATCGCGGGAGTACTTGTCACACTCCACATGTATCGATATGCATTTATATTCCGTAAAATATTGCAAAGAGTTCAGAAAAATGAAAGAAGTTACCGGACGTTTGGACCACCCTGTACGTTACATATCGCCTTTTGCGCGAGGGGACGGTGATGGCGCTTCATTCATTGTTCTGCCACAAATATTGTGCCATTACCTGTAACAGGTTTTCAGTTCACGTAATAAGATGTATTTGTGTGCTTGAGTGGCCTCTCGTAAGCGCACGTGCCGTCGAACAGCGCAACAGGTGTATTCGCTCTCCTCAATCATATTCACAGTTGCCCACCTGGAGAACCACCTGCAGACCACCTTGTTGTGGAACACTTTGAATCGCTAATCTGCATTTGTGCAAGTTAGAAATACGATCCACTGTGTCGTACTCGGGAATTTAATCTTCATTAGAGCAAAGAATCAGAGGTTGTGAATCGGAAGTCATGTGACGTTAACGCTGCGAATGAAAAACGAAGTGGAAGTGCGTGGGGAAGGAAACCGACAAGGTGGCAGCTTGGGAGGCGATTTCACGTGCATGCAAAAATCTGTTTATGCAGCTCGTCTCTAATTCATGTAATTATTACGTTTCAAACTGACGGCCGATTCGTGGAGTAAAAGTTAATAAACACGTGCGGACAGTTTGTCACATGCTCGCTACTTCGACTGTGTTGAATTCTTGGCAAACAAAGCTATATATATATATATATATATATATATATATATATATATATATATATATATATATATATATATATATATATATATATATATATATATATATATATATATATATATATATATATATATATATATATCTTCTTCTTTTGGCTGCTCCCGTTAGGGGTTGCCACAGCGGATCATCCGCATAATGATTTGGCACAGGTTTTACGCCGGATACCCTTCCTGATGCAACCCTGGTTGCCTCTTATGAATCAGGGATAATATATATATATATATATATATATACATATATATATATATATATATATATATATACATATATATATATATATATACATATATATCATCTGATCGAGTGAACTCGAGCATTATCAACAACTCTTCTCCACAGAACCCATCTCTCCATACAGCCTGGCAACCCACCTGCCAATACCCGAATCGCGCTCTCGAGTCTAGAGCATCGATGTAGGTTAGGGCCGGTCTACCTCGTGTTGTGTGACCGTGCAATGG
>NC_140969.1:87857357-87914857 GCF_056783735.1 Eptatretus burgeri
CACACATATATATATATATATATATATATATATATATATATATATATATATATATATATATATATATATATATATATATATATATATATATATATATATATAAACATATATATATATATAAACATATATATATATATATATATATATATATATATATATATATATATATATATAAACATATATATATATATATATAAACATATATATATATATATATATAAACATATATATATATATATATATATATATATATATATATATATAAACATATATATATATATATATATATATAAACATATATATATATATATATATAAACATATATATATATATATATATATATATATATATATATATATATAAACATATATATATACATATATATATATATATATCTCCACAGCTGACTGTTATATGTTATATATATATATATATATATATATATATATATATATATATATATATATATATATATATATATATATATATATATATATATATATATATATATATATATATATATATATATATATATATATATATGTGAAGACCACAAGGGGAAAACCAGAGATGTCAGGATAAGTCAATTTTGAAGAAACTGAAAAACAAAGTTTCAAGACTTTGGTGGACTGTTTAATAACTGTCATATAGATTTCTTTTCCAGTAAAAGGAAGAGTGATCATTGGCCGATCAAATTAAGCATGTAGCATTTGCCAAGCTTCTGTGTTATTTAATTTAAGAGCAAAGAATGAATCAATGTTGCAAACTGACATCACTGGTTATTCCCTTGTTTAATAATTGCCATGCAATTTTAACCCAGGATGTGTTGCAAATTCATGCTTGTTGGTTATTAGCATACATTACATGACTTTGATGATCACAGATTATTTTTTTCAACATTAAAGGGTCATTGTTTTTTTGTTTGATTGGTGTTCAACGCCATACTCAAGGGTATTTTCGCTTATATGATGACGGATTCTCCATTTCTTACTCCGTACTACTTAATATGATGGAAAACCGGGAGGAAACCAAGGATAAACCACCCCCGCGATAGCCGGTCACCTCATGTGACTCCCTCATATACCTAAGCAGGTTGATTGGGCGGTGGGTACATCGAATGAGGATGGGTACTCAGACGCGCTAACCATTAAGCCACGGCGTGGGTCCCATAAAAGTCACAATAAAGGTTTGATCAGGCTTGAACCACGATATGCACCAACTACGGAGCCCATGATGTAACCAAATAGGCCATTGTAGAGCTCAGAGTTTATGCTGTGAAAGTTTTGCAACCTTTCATTTTTTAGTTTCTCAACTCTGAATATTATGGTGGAACAGTTAACATGAATGAAAAGGAGATAACCAGGAGTAAAGTACTGACAACTCTGGGTTTCTACTTGATCAGCTTTGACAACACTTGTTTTTTCATTGCACGGCTAAACTTTATACCATATAAATTATGACACCCCTGGTTATTTGTTAAAGTAATATTGTGAGAGGAAACCTTATGTTGCCAACTATTGGCAGGTGCAATAACCCTGAAATTTATAAAAAGTGATATCTCTGGTTTTCCCCTTGTGGTCTTTATATATATATATATATATATATATATATATATATACATAAATATCTATATATATATATATATATATACATATACATATACATACATACATATATATATATACATATATATATATATATATATATATATATACATATATACATATATATATACATATACACACAGGGTGGCCTGAAAGTCACTTTACCCCTTCCCAGTGAAGCATTGCTCTTGAACTCTTTTAATATACAGGTTTTATTGTGCAGTACAGTAAGTCCTCGCTAACCGGAAGTTCGCATATCGTAGTTTCGATTTTTCGTAATTTAGTTTTAATGACCAATTTTTCAATTATCGCAAACATTTTATGCCTATCGTAATGTCATTGCAAGGAAAAACACAAAAAAAAGTTTCAAACTGCCTGCAAAAAACAACAATCACACAGGATGCGAATAAACACACTTTCACTTTACTGCGCATGTACTGTATGCTGTACTGTACGTATTCTCTTCACGCTCGCCTGCATACCTTCCAGTATGAATCCCAAGCGACCCGCAAGTCTTTTGCCAAGCACACCTTGTTTCAAGCGACAACGAAAGGCTGTCACATTGAAGGTGAAATTGGATATAATTAAAAGACATGAACGAGGTGAAGGGCAACGGAAATCGGCCGCGCGCAGCAATCGCTGCATCGACTGTACATTCGATCGTTCAAAGTTCGGCAAAGATAAAGAAAATATCACAGATTGCGACCAGTTCGAGTGCAACGACACTAACGAGAATGAGAGATGGTGCCATGCACAACATGAAGCGTTTATTATGTGTGTGGATAGAAGATCAAACTAAACGTCGCATGCCTTTATCTCTTGCTGTGATACAAGAAAAAGCGCATCGTTTGTTAGGGCATTGACCCACGATTACGTGATCAATTACTTCTCCAATCATGTTGAGAAGTACCTCCAAGGAGAACAACATTGACAACAAATCTTTGCTGCTTGTAGACAATGCTCCTGTCCATCCTCAGCAAATGGAAGACTGGTGTGAAAACATGCAGGTAGTATTTTTACCACCAAATACTACCTCACTTTTACAGCCTATGGATGAGGGAGTTATTGTTGCTTTTAAAGCCTATTATGTTAAGCATACCATGCTGCAGCTTATCAAAAAAACTGATAAGGACAAGCTATCAATCAAGGAGTTTTGGCGAACATACAACATAAAAATGGCTTTGGAAAACATTGAGGATTCATGGGCGGAGGCGAGTGCCTCCACAATGAACGCTGTGTGAAAGAAAGTGTGGCCCGAGTGTGTCCAAAATTTCACGGGGTTTGCTGATGTTCCGTTGATTACAAGTCAAATTGTAGACCTGGCGCAGGAGGTTGGTTTGAAGAGGTTGACGAAGAAGACGTGTATGACTTACTGGAGTCTCATGCAGAACCCTTAAGCAATGAAGATCTTATGGAGTTAGAACAGCAGTGGGCTCTTGAGGAAGAAGAAGATGCTGTGACACCTTCATCCGAGCATCTCACCATGAAAAACCTCAGCCAAATCCTCAGCTCGTTTGAAAGTGCCACAGAATTTGTTATCGAGCAAGATCCAAATCTTGAAAGGAGCACTGATTTTAGCTGTGTTGTTTATGATGCCCTTTGTTGCTACAAGGAACGTTATGCAGCAAAGAAAAAGAAAGCCATCCAGCCCACTCTCCATGCATTTTTCAAGCCAAAAGATGCAGCACCAACTCCATCCACCATCCAGGATGCTCCTTCAACCAGCTGCCAAGAGACCGTTCCTGCTGGTGAAGAAAGTGACAGCACAGTGTCAAGTGAAGAGGGGGACGATTCTGCCACTCCGCAAGTGTGACTTGTCCACCGCAATCAACTCCGTTCCTCCAGCCTCGGGGTAAGTCTCCACGACTCGAGGAGTGTGTTTTGTTTATTTGTGTTTATGTCCAAAAAATTCCGAGCCAAAAACACATACCCCCTTTAACACATTGGTTTCTATGGGAAAATATGTTTTGTTTAACACAGTTTCGCTTATCATAAGGTTTTCCAGGAACGCAACCCTTGCGAAAAGCGAGGACTTGCTGTACTTACAATAATTAATGTCATTGTATCTGTATGTGCTCCATCATTCTTCTGAGTTCGTGATTCTGCATACCATAGCAGGTGAGGGGGCGAGGGCAGAGGGGAAGGGACGGAGGGAAGTGCGAGAAATTTATCAGGGGTAAAGTAACTTTCGGGCTACCCTGTATATATGATCTGCTCCTACCAAAACATTTTATTGGTGTTAAACTACGTATTAAACATGGATTATGTTTGTGAATGAGAGCCGATGGATGAATATCCATTCTGATAACAGTTTGGCTTTCGGGTGAGGTTCAAAAATTAAATAATTAGATGCACGGATTCTGAAGTTGTGTTTTTTAAAGGATGGGGGTGTGTAGCAATTTTGTGACTACCCAAGATAAGGGGGCTGCAGCCCTTCAGCTCTCTCCAGGCCCCAATGGTTGATCCGTGGGTGTTAAAAAAAAATCACATCAGTTAAATAATATCAAAAAGAAAACCATCCGTTATGTGGAGCAGGTGAGGAATAGTCTAATGATGGTAATTAATTTATTAAGTGCCTTTGGTGTGCTTTATTAAATGAATAAGCACATCATTCACTTCATCAGGAAGGTGGGATAGTCTGGCTTAAAAGCCACATCACCTTCTCAACGATGGACTTCTCAGCATCAAAATCCATCTAAACAATGCAGTCAAGGTTGGGTAAAAGTAATCAACGTTCACATCAAAGAGTACATAATTGGTCATAATATTGTAATTACATCTGCCAGCCAGGCCACTGAACATTAACCTAATGACAGCAATGTGGGCATCAGCATTTACAGCACGAGTCATGGCTTCTTTCGTAGTCCTCAAGTCAAAGTCACCATAACGTCCGAGTGCTCACTTATACCGAGCGTACCACTTTGATAACAAGTCATTACAATTAATAACAAAATAAACACCGACGCACCGTGGGTATATGATTACTGGTGCTTCAACTATGGAAGAATTTTCTTCAAATCAAAACTTGGTTTCACTGGAGCCAAGCAGGATAGCCTAGAGGTATGCACACACTCCCCTCTGAGCTGCCAAGCTTGAGTTTGAAATCTCACCCAGCTATAAACTGTCATCCTGGTATTTCATCAATGTGTGTGCCATCCATCAGATGGACATTAAACTGGGCTGATCCCAAGATCCCAAGATTTTAAAGATCCCAAGGTGTCCTTCGTGAAGTGTGCACGGGCTATCACCAGCACCATGACCAAATGATAAATTCCAGCTCCAACATACAGGAAGGCACTGCATCAGTGGCACAGCCATGCCCATGCAAGAAATGATATTAAGCCGCAGCCACACATACTGCACATGAACGATGATGAATGGAGGCCAGATGCGGAGAAGAAATTAAACACACACAAATAAATAAATAAACAAACAAAACCAGCATCGAGAAGAAAAAACAAACAAACAAACAATTAACAATGGAGTTGAAATTCCCCAAAGTATTTAAAAGGGAGAGTCATCTAGATCTGGAACTGAACCATTATCTAATTGGCTTGTTCCAGTCACCTTCCCAACTCATCCACTACGATCTGTCATAACTCGTCCACAATTTTTGAAATACCATGCTATATGTCGTTTTTGGCCACATCTCTCAATGGTGAAGAATATCACTTGGATAATTAAAAAAAATATATTCGCAACCGGATCCGGATCTTCACCAAAATCGAATCCTTCCATCCTTGTCGCACACCCAACTTGGCCACCAAGGATCATCCGAATCCATGCTTAACTTTTTGAGATATGCGACACTGTATATTGTTTTTGGTCCGACCTCTCAATGGTGAAGATTCACTTATAAAATTCCACTATCGAGATCCAGATTCAGATCTTCACCAACATCAAATAATTTCATCCTTGTTCAACCCCAAACCTATCCACCAAATTTTGTCCGAATCATTTTGAGATAGCCTGCTCACTGACAGAGACAGACAAACAGACAGACAGATGAAAAGCAAACAAACAGGGGTGAAAACATAACCTCAGTCCATCTTTGTTAGTGGAGGTAAGTAAAGTATTGAAGGGACATTCCATCAAGAGAGTGAAGGGATTGAAAAAAAAAAGAAATTGATGCATTGGACAGGACTTGAAATAAATTAACAATCGAGTTTGAAGTTCATTGAAAAACAAGATAGTAAGTCTTAATCATCTCCCCAAGTCCACCCTTTCTGCTCACCTCCACTCCCTCATCTCCCCCCGATGGAATCGCCTCTCTGAGCTTTTCTTGTCTTGTCTTTCTTCCTTCCAATATGTCAACACATCAATCTGTCCCCCCCAAACCAGTCAATCTCTTCCACTCCTCACAGACTGATCATTTTTCTCTCGAGTATTATCATTTATTTTTAAACATCGATGTTTAAACATGAGGAAACCTCATGGTGTCGCTTGTGTACACACAGATCCCATGCAGGACAAAGCAATCAGTGTACTTTCACATTCATTTCATATAATGGGTGTTGGTAAACAATGGACAACTCCACGGGTGGATATGGGATTTAAGCCTCAGTTCCTCACTAAACATTGTGAGTTTAGCAGTTTGGATGGGAACATGAACAGACCGACCTAAACCCCTGCTTTTTCATGCTCATGTTGTTACTTAAGAACTCATAGTGTATTCGTTTCCTGAGCATGTTTGTTTGTCTGTCTGTCACGTACAGGTCGCAATTCTACACTGACCTTCACAAAACTTACCTGGTAGAGCGAGTCAAAAGATAGAAGCCTATTGTTTTTGAGGTCAAAATGTCAACGGTCAAGGTCACAAGGTCATGGTTCCTGACATCTTTTGGAGATAACTTGGCACAATCATTGTTGAGACTTCCAGTTTGCATCGCTACATTCCAATTGCCCAGCACTTTATAAGCAGTCGTTGGTGAATCACCTCTGAGCAGCCATTTTCTCCAAGCGGTCAAGGTCAAAGATTTGGAGCTCAATGTCAAATTTGTTTTAAAAATCGTCAATTTTTATCCAATGGATGACATTTGAACAGGATTTGCATATTGGGTAACCAAAAAAAAAAAAAAAAAAAATCAAAAAAAAAAAAAAAAAAAAAAAAATCGGTTTAGCCGTTGAGACATGACATAACAATTTCACACCATTATAATCAAATGTGACTTTTTGTGATTGTATTTTTGCCATACCTCAAAACGTTTAAGATATCAAATTGAAACTTACAAAGCTTATTTGTACGTCTGTGTAGTATGTGTGTGTAAAATGTGGTTGAGATGTTTCGATAGCAACTATTGCCAGCCTAGCAACGATTGTTGTTTCCATAGCAACTTTTTTTTTAATTCGGATTTCGCAAGTATCGTGCTATGCACAACATCATTCTTGTTTGTGCCTCGTCGACCTGTACATCTCTACCTTGTCCTCTGCATGTCTACCAATTGCCATTAGATGTCCAGTTTTTTCATGAGCGTTGACCTCTATATTTAAAAGGATGGAGAAGGCGTGGAGTTAGTAGTTTGCGCTCGAGAGAAACAAAAAGACAGAAGAGTTACACTAAGGAGAGAAAAATCACAACTCTTGGACTCGAGACACTTATGTGATCACCAACTTCGAGCTAGCACCAAGCTGATGAGCTATATAGGATGAAAGAGCGAATACTCAACAATACCTTTCTTGCCTCGTTGATGTGCTTCTGGACAATCTGCTTTATCGTCGGCACATACTCCCCAACAGGTGGGTGAAAATGCACCGCAACATTGGTGGGCCCCAAGAAGTGGGTGGGGGAAGGCCAACCCAACTCCAGGTCTGGAGCAGATATCTCGGTGTCCATGGGCCAGTAGGTTCCCGAAGATGAGCTGCAAAGGTCTGTTTCATGTTCCATCACATCACCGCCGATGATGTTTCCGCTGAGCCGGTCATCTCGTACCAGGGGCCGTTGCAGGTGGCGCTCAATATGCTCAATGTCGATCTCGGAGAGGAACTCTGGAAACTTCATACGATCCAGGAAACCGAAGTAAGCATCGCGTCCTTCCTCGATCAGTATGTCGATGGCCATGCGGTATTCCTCTTTGTAAGAAGGAAGCTGCAGGAATTCTTGGTAGGAACAGTCTTCACCCAACGAAGAATGCTGGGACAGTCGAGCCATATTGAGTGGAGCACCAACTCACTGCTCACACACGAGAGATAGCAACACGATCACAAATTGTATAGCATATACTCAAGCAGTTAAACTAATTGCAAGCTTTCACCAACACCATTATGCTCTGCTTCATTCAGCAACAAAGAACTGGTTTCACAAACATTGATTAAAAAAAGGTCATCTTTGGTGCATTTACAAATATAACAAAGATTCACCAACAGAGAAAATATCAATTTTTATTGATGTGATGCATCACACAGTACTATTGGAAAACATCACACTCCCTCAATAATTTTCTGACTCTCATCATACCTGGCCAATTCAGCAAAACAAATATACCTTCTGAACAACAAATGAAATGAAAAAGAAAATTGACGTTGATCGATATATGCTAACCACCGTGGGAAGCAACAGAAGAGCTGATGTTTCAGCATCGTTCCTTCCTTGGAGCAAAACAGCAATGAAGGGTTAATGCACGAAACGTCAGCTTCTCCTTGCTTCCCGCGGCGGTTAGCATACCTTCATCAACTTTCTGTCGATCTCTGCATCAGTCCTTCTTCCTGTCCGCTGACCCAGATATACTGTATACTACTACAATATGATCGCCTTCCCCAGCAAAACTAATTCTTCATTCTAAATGTGCTTTATGCATTTTCGAAGATTTGAAATCTCCACTCACTTCTACAAATGCTACATGACGGCATGTGCAGCACCTGAAACTGGCAGAGAAGAAAATGGCTTTTCAATAACAAATGCTTACTGGCACCATCACATCACATCACGTCACGTCACGTCACATCAGGGTATAGGAAAGTGGGTGGAGTCATGTGATCATCCCGGTCTACACATCTGCGTTGTGTATAACTTAGCAACTGCACTGTGCACATACGCCAAGGACTAGCGGTCTGAAATCTCTGGTTCCACTAGAACAGATCTGGACTATTTTGAAAGAAGTAACATTTACATCTTCAACAACGTTTTGTGGAAGTCCATTCCATTCCTTTATGACTCCTCTGGCTGAATAACTTGTTTTTATTCCCACTCCAGACCTACTCCTAAACAATTTTAGATCGTGTCCTCTTGTGGTTGTGTTTGCTGCAACTGTGAACAAGTGATTGACTGGACTCAAAGTTTCCCATGCAGTAACTTGTACACGGTAATCACATCACCCCTTTCGACATCTGTCGTACAATGAATGCAGGTTCAGAATCTCCGGTCGTTGCTCGTTCAGTATATACATAAAGAGTAAACACCCGTATCGTGTGCACGTGTGAAACATGAAAAGTTGGTTTGAATTTCGTTATAATAATACAGCTTACAAACGTGCGACTAAAGGCTCAACGGGTAAATGCAGGGACGTCAGTTTATGAATACGAATCCACATTAGACACCGATCTCACCGATTACTGCATGTGGTATGTGTTTCGGTTGTGGAAGCTGCATTGACGGTCAAAGGTCTTCACCTCCATTGACTGAACCGGCTTTAACCACAAATTCCAACCTCAGTGAATTGTTTACTTGTCAAGTCATGTTGAACCTCCCATGTACCCAACCGTTTTCTTTTCCAATGCCGACTTTTAATTTATATCTGTATTTCACAATTCAGCCTCTGTTAGACAATGAACTTGGATGCAGGAGGATGCCATATGATCTCCTCATACATGTGCTGTATCAACACTACATGAATTCAATCCATCAAGAGTACCTCTGGCTGTGACTTCCCCTCTGCTCCAACCTCATGTTTGTCTGTATGTTGCACCGTCCTCCAAACAGTGACGACTCCATCTCCATCTCTCTGACAACATGGACAAACTTTTAACCGCTCAACCAACTCTCTTCCTCATGTGTGGTGATTTCAATTGTAACCATGCAAATTCACTGCGTGCTGGTACTTCTCTCACCAGCCATGACACTTCAGCAGTGGACTTCTGTGACTCTGTGGGATTGATTTAATCTGTGAAGTTTCGGACCCAGATTTCTGTCAATGGCAAATTATCCCTTCTGAACTTGGTGATTACCAACTTCCCCACCAATGTATCTTGCTCTGCCTCTGCACCAATTGGTTCATCGAATCATGTGCTTGTGAAGATCAACATCTCTCTGGACATTCTCAAGAGAGCTGCCTTAGTACCAGCAAGGCTGGCAGCTCACTCAGACGGATTGGCAGGGATTGCAAGTAGCCATTACACTTCAGGGTATCTACCACCCCTGATGTTAACTCAGCCTGACAAGTGTTCCACCTGCTCTCCCTTTTGCACAGATCCATCCCATTTCTCCTCAGTCGTCATACCCATCCTTCCACCCATGGTACACTGAATCATGTGGTGAGGCAGTTGTCTTGAAACCACTTGCCTTCTCTTCTTAGAAGGCAAATCGGACCAAAGGCTATCTCAGATTGTTCTAAAAGATCAGCAACAAGTGTGTGCCCACTCTCAAGAGAGCCAGAAAACAAAATTTGTCCAACATCCAGAATGAAGTTTCAAATTTGTCTCCCTCCTCTAAAACTTGGTGGCACCATGTTAAGTTAGTGTCCAGAGTATGCTTATATATATATATATAAGTATATATATATATATATATATATATATATATATATATATATACACACACGTCATACCCATCCTTCCACCCATGGTACACTGAATCATGTGGTGAGGCAGTTGTCTTGAAACCACTTGCCTTCTCTTCTTAGAAGGCAAATCGGACCAAAGGCTATCTCAGATTGTTCTAAAAGATCAGCAACAAGTGTGTGCCCACTCTCAAGAGAGCCAGAAAACAAAATTTGTCCAACATCCAGAATGAAGTTTCAAATTTGTCTCCCTCCTCTAAAACTTGGTGGCACCATGTTAAGTTAGTGTCCAGAGTATGCTTATATATATATATATATATATATATATATATATATATATATATATATATATATATATATATATATATATATATATATATATATATATATATATATATATATATATATATATATATATATATATATATATATATATATATATATATATACACACACGTCATACCCATCCTTCCACCCATGGTACACTGAATCATGTGGTGAGGCAGTTGTCTTGAAACCACTTGCCTTCTCTTCTTAGAAGGCAAATCGGACCAAAGGCTATCTCAGATTGTTCTAAAAGATCAGCAACAAGTGTGTGCCCACTCTCAAGAGAGCCAGAAAACAAAATTTGTCCAACATCCAGATTGAAGTTTCAAATTTGTCTCCCTCCTCTAAAACTTGGTGGCACCATGTTAAGTTAGTGTCCAGAGTATGCTTGACCTCCATCCCTTCCCTCTCTTTAAATGGCACCACAGCTACTCAAGAAGCTAGTATATCGGATATTGGGTAAGCAGCTGAAAGCAAAGGGTTGTAAGGTAATGTTTTCTGGGATCCTCCCAAGATTAGGAAATGATATAGAAACAAGAAACGAATACTTCGATATCGCGCGGCTGGGGGCAGTGAAAGGTTAAGAGTGATTAAACAATTTTGCAGTTATAAAATTTAAATGAAGACACGGTGAATTAGCATGCATGATGGGAAGAGTTGTGACGTTGGACAAATATATATTTATAGCCCTCAGATCAAAGGGACGTATGCGACCATAAGTGTGACAGAAGACGTGACAGAAGGCACAGGACAGAATAGCCAATTATATAACATCGCGACGTCGCCGCGCTATAATAACCACCGTCACCAAAAAAGAGGAAGAAATCACCTCCACAAGACGTTTTAAAAACACTTCTGGTGAAAAACAAAGAACAAGAGTTACAACGCTGCACGTCAACAATTAACGGAACAGGAAAATTATCACTTCCTGCTCAGAAAATCAACTTCCGGCGTCACACAGAAAACGATTCAGCACAACAAATGTCGCTCTTCCGCATTAACCCCACTCACAATACACCCGGCAATCTCCGCCCACAATACACCCGGCAATCTCCGCCCACAATACACCCGGCAATCTCCGCCCACAATACACCCGGCAATCTCCGCCCACAATACACCCGGCAATCTCCGCCCACAATACACCCGGCAATCTCCGCCCACAATACACCCGGCAATCTCCGCCCACAATACACCCGGCAATCTCCGCCCACAATACACCCGGCAATCTCCACCCACAATACACCCGGCAATCTCCACCCACAATACACCCGGCAATCTCCACCCACAATACACCCGGCAATCTCCGCCCACAATACACCCGGCAATCTCCGCCCACAATACACCCGGCAATCTCCGCCCACAATACACCCGGCAATCTCCACCCACAATACACCCGGCAATCTCCGCCCACAATACACCCAGCAATCTCCGCCCACAATACACCCGGCAATCTCCGCCCACATCACACCCAACAATAAGTGCGACAGAAGACACAGGACAGAATAGCCAATTAAATAACAGCGCGATGTCACCGTGCTGTAATTATGAGCAGAGCAATAGATGTCAACCAATGGCTGGAAGAATGGTGTGGAGAGGAAGGTTTTGCAATTAAGAAGCAGTGGGAATCATTTTGGGGACAAAAGGAGTATTTCCAGAATGATGGCCGTATGTTAAATAGAAAGGGGGCAGGAAGTTTTGTAGTGGGAATTGAGGAAGGAATTCAGGCATTTTTAGGTCAGTGGAGGGTCGGGAAGCTATTAAGGAAGGAACGGATGGTGTAATTATGATGAATAAGGCTAGGCAAGAAAATAGAATTTCAGGAAGGGAAAAGTTAAACATATTCTATTCCAATGCCAGGAGTTTAAATAATAAGATGGAAGACGTTGAGGCAAAGAGAGAGCGAAGAGTACGATATGGTCGCAGTAAGGCCTAGGTCACATTTGCCACGGCGGCCGTGGGGTCTCCAAAATCTGCGACCACTAGCAATTACACGGCGGCCGCAGTATTTCCAAGGTCACACAATGTAACAGTCACATATGTTTTTATTTTTTGGGTAGCAGCACGGCGTATATATAAATTGTGGAGACCGAAAACGTGGGGGTGCTGTACGGTCTTTGATTTGATGTCGCACGGTGACCTGAGGGCGTCGCTGCGGCAGCAATATAATTTTCAAGGCAGACGCAAGGTGCCCACAAGGCGACTGCAGGGGGACCCTAAGGCGAACGTGCGGCCAGACGGACGGTAACGAGTGGGTATATATACCAGTTCTTTTTTTTACTGAAATAAAAATATACCAGTATATATAACTGAATATACTATAACAATAATATTGTGACGTCCACGGGACTTGAACAGTCCCGCTAACGCAGAATGAGCCGAAACGATGGAGGCGGTTTATCCTTTACAACCCAAAGATGGCGGTTCTAATCGCTCTACCGCAAACGGGACGAGGAAGGTGGCACAAGTCGCTTTTCACTGAGTTAATAACGTTTATTTCTCTAACCAGAAATAATAAGACTCGGCAAAGGAGGGATCCGGGGCGATTCGACGGGATGGTGGTGTGGGTTCGGGCGTGGGGAAAACACAGACAATTCCAATGGATATACAAATCTCAAACCCTCTAAAGGCGCCAGACACACACACACACACACACACACACACACACACACACACACACACACACACACACACACACACACACACACACACACACACACACACACACACACACACACACACACACACACACACACAACGTAGCTGGTCCTGGTGGTCAGGCTGGCCCGTGGAGTGGACGCAACAGTCCCTGGATTGGCGCCGGACGAGCTGGCTTTGCGCTCGTCAGGGGCAGGAGACACCGTGGTACTGTCGACCTCCTGGTGTCGGCCCAAGACCGCTCACAGCCGCCAGGGAGCCAGTTCTGGCGCCAAGTTGCGAGCAGGAGAAGGAGGCAGGTCCGCCCGCCGTTCGACCCCGTACTCCGAGCCAGCAGAACCCCAGAGCCAACCGAGGTGAGGCACGAGGCACAGCGAGGCCACGAGACACGATCAATCCAGGAAGGAACCAGCGCAACAATAGAGCACACTCCCAGCACAACAGCCTCCACCAAAACGGCTTTTTCTTTATCGATCTTCTTCTTCCACCCCTTTTCCCCGAACAGAACCTTTTTATCCTCGAGTCCTCGTCACTTCCAATCGAGCCGTTTTATTGGCCCTCCGCCGTCGCCTTCCGCCAATCGTGATCACGGGGCGGAGCCATCCGCGGCACTGTCCTGTGACGTCACGGCAAGCCTCCAGGGAATACTAAAAGGGGTTTACGCAGACACACTTACCCTAACCCGTCTCCCTATCTAATTACGCGACAATTATCATTTCCCCCTTGAAGAAATGGACATTTACTAGACAACTTATCACCACTGAATTGCTACTTATTACATCGAGATCCTGGTACACTCGAACAGCATGGCATACCTAATTAAACATCCTAATTACCCTTTGAATGCATACCCCCCTCAGACGTAACAATATACCGTGGTGCCCCCACAATCCGAACGCCCCATTGTTTGAACAAATTGGAATCTGAACAATTTTTTCGAGAAAACTTTGCCCTAAAAACCTAATACATTTTAAAAAACCAAACACAACGTGGCGTTCATGTTTGTTCACGTGTTTCCCCCACCTATTCGAGCCGCATCATCACGCTTTGTTCATTCAGTTCGTCGGTGGAAGTCCTCGTGGAAGCATCTCTCGTATGTCGATCGATACTTTAGGCCTCAGTCACATTTGCTCGACGGCGAGGATACGGCGGCCGTACGCCCTCTGAATTGACAGAAACGTGCGGTGGCCGCAGAGAAACTGAGGTGGCCTCGGGGTGGCCCTACGCCATATGGCTATATTTTACAGGCCGTAAGGTCGCCGTGGAATTATAACGCGGAGTTATAACTTTTTTCATTTCTACGTTCGCCGTAGAAATTCAACAAGCCAAAACAAAAGAACTGGTAAAAAAAAAAATTAACCCATTCGTTACCGTCCGTCTGGCCGCACGTTCGGCTTCGGGTCCCCCTGCGGTGGCCTTGCCGGCACCTTGCGTCTGCCTTCAAAATTCTATGGCCGCCGCAGGAACGCTCTAAGGTCACCCTTGGACATCAAATCAAAGACAGCACGGCACACCCATGTTTTCGGTCTCCACAATTTACAAATACGCCGTGCGGCTACCCGAAAAATAACAAGGACAAATGTGTCCAAGAGCAGCGTCCAAAACCTAAAAGTTTTGTCGGCTAAAAAAAACAAAAAAAAACAACAACTTCCGATATTTCGGCACGTGCCTTCATTAAGCCAATAGCGAAACCAGTCATAATGTATTTACGAAATATATAATGTATTTACGAAATTACAATTCGATAAATGGAATAATCTTTAAATAGTAACGTCAACTTTTCGAAACTTTAAAGCAAATGTCCGAATATATTTAAAAGTTCATGAGAGACGCTCTCAAAAGGCACCGTCTATGTGAGGATGTGTAGATGTGCTCAGTATTTAAGGCGATCCAGATCTTAGATATGCAAGAGCCGAGTCCGAGAGATTGAAGAAGAAGAAGAAGAAGAAGAAGAAGAAGAAGAAGAAGAAGAAGAAGAAGAAGAAGAAGAAGAAGAAGAAGAAGAAGAAGAAGAAGAAGAAGAAGAAGGACGACAACAAGCTCTCTTTCAGCAGCGTTCGCTACTGCTAAAAACATGTGTGACCGTGAAAATACTGTGGTGCCCGTACATTTTGTAGACCCCCCGGCTGCCGTGCCAAATGTGACAGGCCCTTCCTCTTGTTTTCACCTTCATTTGTGATGTTTGTTTTTTTAATTTATCTTGTGTTTTAATTAATAACAAAAAAAGCAATCCGATCACGTGGTGTGACGGACTGTTGGACAAGGATTGAATTTCACAGCAAAACCAGTTGTAATTTGGAATATCCATGATTACCTCAGCCCGATGCGTTTGATGAAAGTGATTGTGGTTCTGCGGGCATCATGTCTGATGAGCTGCCCCGGGGGCAGCGCTCTCGCAGAGTGCGCGAGCGATCGGAACCCAGGCCGGAGCATGAGCCTGTGTGGACCTTTGGATGTGGTGATTGTACCAGTTTACATACAATACACCGCCACCGAAGGTCATTTACTCATCTTATTTTATCTTAAACATGGGTAATTTCAGTTTAAAGTGTCTTGAAAGTTGGTTTTCTTTGGGTTCACGAACGGATTAATTCACTCCATTATTTCTTATTGGGAAAATATTTTTGGAATCCAAACTTTTTGCAATCCGAACAGCCTCCTGGAACAAATTAAATTGGGATTCTGGGGCACCACTGTGTATAGGCAAACACCTCTACTCCGATCCCTAGCGGTAGCGCACGGTGGACGCACGGTCGACGCAGACTGCCACGGAGGCCGTACGGGAACCGTGCGTCAACCCTGCATTGCCCGCAGGTAGTCACACAGACCGCAAGGCCACCGTAGGGCGACCGTGGAAATCTTGCGGCCGCCGTAATTTTTTGGGGGTTGGGAAAATTCATTTTTCATTGAGAAGAGCTTACGGCAGCCGCACGAATAATGCAAGCCCACCGTACGCCCCACGTACGGTCGACGTGGAACACATCTACGTCATAGCTTGGCTTGTCGAATTGCTACGGCGAACGTAGAAATGAAAAAAAGTTATAACTCCGCGCTATAATTCCATGGCGACCCTACGGCCTGTAAAATATAGCCAAACGGCGTAGGGCCTCCCTGAGGCCACCTCAGTTTCTCTGCGGCCGCCGCACGTTTCTGTCAATTCAGAGGGCGTACGGCCGCCGTATCCTCGCCGTAGAGCAAATGTGACTTAGGCCTAAGTGAGACATGGTTTAAGGAGGAGAGTAACTGGAGGACAGGATTAGAAGACTACAAGGTGAATCGGTGTAATAGGAAGGAGAAAAATAGGAGGAGTAGCAATCTGGGTAAAGGACAGCATTGCATCAAGAGAAATGGATGACATTAAGCAGCGTAGAGCATTCTGTATGGGTAGAAATTAGAGATTGTAAAAACAGCAAGATTTTGGTAGGATGCTTTTATAGGACTCCGGGTGTAAAGGAAGGAGTAGTACTGCACATGAAGAATTCAAAAGGGCATGTGGTAAGGGAAGAGTATTGATTATGGGGATTTTAACTTGCCAGCGAGAGATTGGGTCCAGGAACAGGGAAAGGGCAGAGCAGATGAGGATTTCCTAGTTTTAGTCCAAGATTGCTTTTTAACCCAGTTTGTAGATAAGCCCACGAGGGGGAGTGCAGTGTTTGATCTCTTTTTAAGTAACAATCCCAATATGGTGGAGGAGGTGGAAGTCGGGGAGCATTTAGGAGCAAGTGACAATAACATTGTATGTGCAAAGATTCCATAAAGAGTTCAGGATGGTAGAGTGAGGCTATTAGATTTCAAGAAGGCAAACCTTGAGGGTATGAGGAGAGAGTTGGGTGATGTAGATTGGGAGACTCAAAACAACAGGACAATCAGCATCAGAGAAATGGAAAACCTTCAAGGAGAAAATGTGGAGAGTGCAGAGTAAGTACATTCCAATGAGGTGTAAGACTAGAAGCAGAAAGAGGCCAGGGTGGTTGAGTCGTGAGATAAGGAATGCTATTAAGGAGAAGCAGAAGGCTTTTATTAGGTTTAAAATAACAGGACTGGAGTGAGATTTATATAATTATCAGAGTAAAGAGGCAAGTGAAGAAAATAACTCGGCAAGCCAAAAGAGAGGATGAGGACATCGCCTCTCAGCGGTGACGGTCTGTGGACAACAGAAGTTATGACGTCAGCGAATGACCGATGTCATGACGTCATGACACCTCTCAGCGGTGATGTCACACGTCGCCATGCAAACAAATGTAAAAATTGGAAAATCGCCAAAAAAAATCCCAAACCTGTCCATCTGGCGCAATCTCACATAGCCTATGCTGTACATGAGACCACAGAGCACCCACATGCCGAAAGTGGACACAATCCGTCGGGCAGTTTCGGAGGAGATACATCCACAAAATATGACTTAGCGTCATATATATATATATATATATATATATATATATATATATATATATATATATATATATATATATATATATATATATATATATATATATATATATATATATATATATATGATAATATCAAGGCTTTCTTTAAGTATATCAGGGGGAAAGAACAGGTTAGGACCAATGTGGGCCCATTGAAGAATAGCACCGGGAGAGTCGTTAGTGAGGAAAGTGAGATGGCAGGCTTATTAAACAGGTACTTTTCTTCAACTTTTACTCAAGAACAGTCAGGAGAATTGCCAATAGCTGAGAGTATTTATCAAGGAGGTGAGGAAGGGCTTTTGCAGAAGACCCAGGTTGGAATGGAGGAAGTAAAGGAACAGCTCGGTAATCTAAAAGTAGATAAGGCTCCGGGTCCAGATAATATGCACCTGAGAATATTGAGGGAATTGGCTAAGCAGGTAAACGAGATGTTAACGGATATTTTCACGAGTTCACTGGAGTCAGGACAGGTACCGGAGGATTGGAGAGTAGCAAATGTAACACCTTTATTGAAGAAAGGATCCAGAGAAGAATTGGGAAATTATAGACCTGTTAGTTTGACTTCAGTTGTGGGGAAGGTGTTGGAGACATTAAATTAGGACTGGATGAAGAACCATTTAAACAAATACAAACTAATTAAAGGTAGTCAGCATGGGTTTACCAAAGTTAGTTCCTGTTTAACAAATCTTTTGGAGTTCTATGAAGCAGTGTCTGATTGGGTGGATGAGGGAAAGGCAGTGGACATAGTACATCTAGACTTTAAGAAGGCATTTGATAAGGTACCACATCGGAGGTTGTTAGCCAAAGTGAGGGCTTGTGGAGTGGCTGGTCAGGTAACAAATTGGATTGCAAACTGGCTTCGTGGTCAGAAGCAAAGAGTGGCTGTGAGTGGGAGGATGTCTTGCTGGGAGGATGCAACTCGTGGGATACCTCAGGGATCAGTACAAGGACCATTATCATTCATTATTTACATCAACGATTTGGATAGTGGGGTGAAGAGTAAGCTTTCCAAATTTGCAGATGACACAAAGCTTTGAGGTAAGGTGGATAACAGAGGGGGTGGTGATCAGATACAGGAAAGTGTTGACACTTGTATAGATTGGGCAACAGATTGGCAGATGGAATTTAACCTGAGCAAGTGTAAGGTGGAGGGAATGGGTAAGAATAATGAAAATAGAGATTACAGGATGAAAGGGGTAATTTTGGAGCGTGTCACACAGGAGAACGATCTGGGGGGTGGTAATAGATATGGGAGGTAAGAAGGCAGCACAGTATCAGTTCAGTTGTATTTGGAGGGGGATCAATGATAAATCAAAAAAGGTGGTTTCAACATTCTACAGGAATTTGGTGAGGCCATATTTTGAATATTGTTTGCAGTTTTGGTCACCACAACTTATAAAGGATATAGCTGCATAGAAAGGGTTCAACACAGGGCTACTAGATTGATTCCGGGCCGAGCTGGACTCAGCTCCGAGGAGAGGCTGAAGGAGACAGGGTTTATATATTAGAAAGGGGGCGGTTATGAGGTGATATGATAGAGATGTTGAAGATAATGAAAGGTACAGACAAAATAAGTGCAGAAGAATTATTCAACAGAGTAGACAGTGATAGGACCAGAGGCCATAGCCTGAGAGTAAAGAAGAGGAGAGTTAAGATGGTAGTAAGTGAGGGTTCTTTTACTCAGAGAACAGTTAATGCATAGAATGGTCTCCCTGGAAAGGTAGTGGCAGTAGAAATAGTCGATAAGTTTAAATTGGAATTAGGTAGGTACCTGGAAGTTATGGAGATAGAGGGGTATGGGGATGTTGGCAGGACTTTTAGGTAGTTTGAGCATTGATGGGTGGTTGTGTGCATCCGTGCGGAGTGTTGTTTGTGGGGGTCTCATCAAGGGGTGTCATGTGGTTGATGTGTGCTTTTTACTAAAGAACCATCTTCGGCCATGCCCCCACCCTAGGAAAGAAAAAAACACCACAAAAAAAAACAAAAAGAAAAACTACAACCCCCCCCCCCAAAAAAAAGCATTTTTCTTTTTTTGGTCTGGTGGTGAAAAATTGGTCTCGTGTTGATAAGGTGCAGGCATGATGGGCCGAATGCCCTCCACCTGAGTCTAATTTCCTTGTGTATTCCTGTTCTCCAATGACCTTATCTCAGATAATCAAGTTGGATTCAGACCAGATCACTCCACCTTGGACAAGCTGCTTCTACTCTCCCAACAATGGATGGAGGCCCTCAATGTCAGACATGAGATTAGGACCATCTCTCCAGATAAATCTCGAGATTTTTATACAGTCTGGCATCCTGGCTTGTTGTCCAAACTCTCTGCCTATGGCATACAAGTTCAACTCCACACGTGGCTTACTGACTTCCTCCACTCTCGTAGCCAATGTGTGCCTTTCAACGGAATCCTTTCATCTCCTTCCTGTCAAGGCTGCAGTTCCCTAAAGCAGTGTGCTTGGCCCCATCTAATCCTAATCTTCATCGATGATCTCTCTGATTCTGTGGAAAATCCTCATTTCTTTGTTGATGACTCCCCCCTCTGCCACATCATCCCTCATCCTGCAGACAGACAGGCAGCAGCCTCTTCCCTCTCTTCAGACCTTGACAAAATCACAAACTGTTCAAAACACATGGAATATGTCTTTTAATCCTGACAAAGACCACACTCAAACACTGTCTGTCAGTCTCTCTCTGAAAGGACCATACAGCAAACCTTTACATCTACAACCCTCTCAAAGAAGTTCAGTCACTCAAACTCATGGGCATCACTCTCAGCCATGATCTTTCTTGGGAAAACCACATTTCAAAGTTTGCCTCCAAAATCAGTCGCCAAGTGGGCATCCTCAGTCAAGCAATGTCCTTCCTTAGCACAACTGAACTCTTATCCATCTACAATGCTTTCATCTGCAACTTGATTGAGTACTGCTCTTACCTCTGGGCTGGCGTCCCTGCCTCACACCTAGCTGAGCTTGACGTCATGTAAATCTCCCACAATTGTGCTGAATCTCTGGATCTATCACTTTGCCATCGCCGACAGGTCCCAATGGGGGGGTTTGCACCTTGCACGAACTTCATGTTGAGGTGCATAATCGGTTATCATGGCTTTCATGGGGAACACCTTCCGGACGCAAAAATTACTGCAACCACAAATGTTTCAGTCAATTCTGTCCAACGTACAATTATATTTAATTTTTTTAATGTCGTGGACAAACTTTTATACATCATGGGTGATGAAGATGTTGGTCAAGTTTCATCAGAATTGTATGTGTAGTTTTGGAGAAGAAAGCAAATACATATATTGGGGGGCAACCACCCTTAAATCCCCTTAGAGCCCGATTTTGCTAATGTCAGGAACAAACTTTTGTATGTTGTGGGTGATGAAGGTTGTGGTGAAGTTTGGTGTATCGTTTCTAAGAAGAAAGCAAATACCTCTGGGGAGGGGGGGGAACCCACCCCCTAAAATCCCTCTGTTGACCCCTTCAAACTCCGTTTTTTTTATGCCATCACAGGTGATGAAGATTATGGTCAAATTGCATTGAAATCGCATGTGTAGTTTCTAAGAAGAAGTTGCAAATATTTGTGGATGGACGGTTGGATGGACGACACACACGCCATCCCATAAGCTCCCCGGAACTACTTTACAAGTGAGCTAAAAATCATCCCTTGGAATATTATTACAAACGAACTACAGTTGGAAGCTGTCCAGGGTTCAGCGACGATCCTGAAGCGACACAAAACTTTGAGAACAGGAAACTTCACAGCTTAGTCCATGAATCATAAATAACCCCTTCCCGAAATGAAGGTGGATGCTTTGAGCCTGCCCTGGGAGGACTCCATTCCATATTCTGAAACCCGTGTATGTAGATACCAATAAACGACACACACACACCTGGTTAGTCTGTTTCACCTCTTGACATCCACCCATCACACGTAGAGATAGCAGGCAACAACAGCAACTTGCACATCCACGTGCACAGGCACGCACGCACGCACAGACCTGGGGCAGGAGCATTCAAAACCAACAGCTTGTACACGCAGCGACCTTTGCACCCCATCAGTCGGCTCTGAATCCGATTCGTACATGGTACAGTCCCCTCAACAGGGGTGAAAGGTGGGGGAGCATTGGGAGAGAGAGAGATAGAGGAGTGGAGAGAGAGAGGGGGAGAGGGGAGGAGTCAGAGAGAGAGAGAGGGAGAGAGAGAAAGGGGTCAGGGTCGGATAGAGGGAGAGGGGTAGGAGGGAGGGGGTAGGGTTGGGAGGGAGAGGAGTGAGGGATTCTGGCAGATGAAATGCCCAGTTTATCATCCATCGGAGAGACAACACACACAGTGATGAATCACCCAGCCTGTGAAACACCGGTAGGACAGTGTACAGCTGGGTTGGGATTCTAATCCAGGCTACACAGAGTGAACATGCGTACCTCTCGGCTTTCCTGCCGTGATGTGGCGATTCCTTAATCCAGAACTGAAAAAAAAAAATTTTCTCATTGTGATCATGTAATCTATTTTGCCTTCCTACCTCCAGCGTAGAACCACGGTATCGCAATTGAAAGTTGAAGAACGCGCCAAGTGGCTGAACCATGCAATGCACGGAACGTTTGAAGAAATTTTTTAAAGCGAAACATTTAATTTTTATTTGTATTTATCTATGCCGGTGACGGGTTGTATAACATCGTCAAGAACGGGAAACATCATGGAAAATAAAATTTCATATTTTCAGCGAGGTAGCCACCACCTGTTGCACTGCAGAACAACACGTGGCCAACACAGGCAATCTATATCCAGAATTTAGTGACAGTGTGAATATTGTAGAGCGCTGGCTTAAGCACTCCAACTAAGTGGTTGTTAAGAAATGGCTCATTTGACACGCAACTGGCAATCACCAAACCGTCATAATCAACATACCCTTCCCAGAGACACCCGAAATGTTAAATATGTCCGAATTAGACAAATGAACACTTTTCTAGGAGTTGGAACTGCTTGTAAGTTTGATTCTGGAGCTTAAATTTTGTAATTCTCCTTAGCTTAAGAGATACTCATGGTGATCACATGTGTGGAAATGAAATAAAGCAACGAATGCTGACGTCTCTAGGTGTTTATAAGCATTGCAATGTATGCAGTGATTCGTCGCTATGATGAACAAGCATTCGATAATGAGTGAGGAAAGTGAAAAAAAAAACTATTGCTAAGAAATCGTTGAGGCCTGTTCCAAGTCAAGGCATGGTTGAGCAGGCCAAAAAAACATGGCGGCTTCAGACCCCAGTGAGGTTACCCAGGAAACGTCTTAAGACCCCAGAGAGCGAGGTGGCCGAGGATCTCCT
This sequence comes from Eptatretus burgeri, assembly GCF_056783735.1. Lineage (NCBI taxonomy): Eukaryota > Metazoa > Chordata > Myxini > Myxiniformes > Myxinidae > Eptatretus > Eptatretus burgeri. The sequence continues at coordinate 87,880,399 of NC_140969.1, forward strand.
GATGGATATAATTAAATAAGGCAGTTAATTACCTTCAAAATGGGTGTTTTAATTAACCCAAACACCCAATTTTCAGTCACGCACTTCCTTGGAGTTTTCTTTGTATGCACGTAAAGTTTCAGGCTGCTCGGTTCTACGGTTTTGGAGTTATGGAGGAGACACAGACACAGACACACACTGACATTTATTAGTGTAGATGACTGCCCGGGTCAAAATAAAGCCGCCGACCTCCCAGACTCAGAGTGGACACTTCAACCACAATGTCATAGAGTCTGATTAACATTGACCAATTAATGAAAACAGTAAAAGAAGTCTCCCACTCAAAATCAATTTCCATCTGAAGAGAGGAATGCAGAACATTTATTTATTCAAATTTCAAGTGAGCTTGGAACCTTACTTCCTGAGAAACATCTCAACACTCAACACAGCTTCCCAAAACCTTCCAAGTTATAATTTAGCTCTTCCACAACATTTCAGATCATTCACTGAAAAAGTACACAGCAAACTGCCTCAAAGAGCACTGTACCCCCCCCCCCCACCCCACATTGCCAACTAACCATCATAGAGACAGCAGAAAGGCCTGGCTCTGTAGTCGACTGGCAATGATCTTTTGTTGCGAGCACAGAAAAGGAGGAAGTCAGTTTTTCTTTGTCAATGGAGGTAATCACCAATTTTTCATTGGCATTCAAGTTTCCATAATATGTATTTCATTAAGCACTCCACAAGCAAATTTGTTTAATCCCAGAACCTCATTCTATCCTTCCACTTTCACACAAGTGCATGCGGATTGTGGATTCGTCACCGCAGTTTCAAGTTTGGAGCATAAACGATTAGCACTCGCTTGTCGGAAGTATTGAGCATGTCGGATATCTCCCTTTATGTGCATACACACTGTTATGTTTGTAACTCGTGGCCAGACACAGATATAAACCGGAGGTCGTTTATTTCCACTCCATAGCACGGTGCATGCGGAAAACAGAAGTCGTAAAGAAAAAGAATCACAGCTTGACTTATTATGTCACAGAGTAGCCCATGATTCTAATAATGCAAGAGTTAGGTCTACAATCAGTTCGACATCACATGCACAAGATTGCCACGATACCCCACAAACCAAAAGGATTACGTCACACAAATGCATTCTCAAAGGCCATCAATCACGTAGCCCCACACTGGGAATGAGAAGTTACTCACCAAGTCCATAACAAGCCACGGCAAAGTGTTTCTGGACATTGGCAGTGTGGTGAAAAATGAGGCAATGAAGGTGTTTCCTCATAAAATTTGGCCCCAACTGGTTAGCAGTGAAAAGGATTTCAATGTGAAATGGATAAACATAAGGGTCCGACTGATGAAAAGCGAGTCTTCAACGTTTTGGTGTTTTGCTCCATCCAGAGTCGGGATTCCAAAAGTTCGCTCAAAGTGTGTGCCAATGAAAACTGAGACGGCACGGTCAAGAAATTTGACCGCATTGTTGAAAGACTATGGTTAAACATGGTGATCGTAGCACGATGAGCTGAAAAGCAATTTGGTACACTTGCAAGAGAGATTACAAAAAAAAACTGGTCAAAGGAGTTATTTAACAAGGTTAAATATTTAACTTCAGAGAATACTACGTTACGAATGTCTATTTAGGATGTTATTCACAAAACTACAGAAAATAACTGCAACATCCTAAAAAAAAAAAAACAACAACAAATAAACAGATAAACAAAAGGCACAAAGACATCACAACTTCACCACAGTAACATGACAAGACAACAAACACATCATGGAGACAGCAAGATCGGCATCGGTGGATATCTACATATATATATATATATATATATATATATATATATATATATATATATATATATATATATATATATATATATATATATATATATATATATATCAGGTACACTTTCAGGTATTTATTTAATTCAGTCAAGGCAAGTAATAAAGAGAGAAACCAATGTTTGTACAATAATAATCCTGTGAAATATACCTCGTGATAACGCAATGGTTCCGAGCCATCTGCTCCTTGGCATCAAATACTTGAGTTTTACAACCGTCACATAAAGAGAGGGTAATAAAGTACAGTACTGCAGTACTATTTAAACAATCATTGAGTACCACGGAGTAGCACATAATGTATGTGACGTATCTGTTTGGGAAATCTAATGAATCAATAGCGAGTTCCCAAAGGAAACAACAGTATCAGTTTATAAGAAAGACAAGGAAGCATTTGTGCATCAGGGTTTGTACATTGTAATAAAGCATATAGGTCTCTCCTCGCCCATCCCCACGTGGCTCAGGGCCAAACATACAGTATCGGCCTGTACGAGCATCAGCTTGCTTGTGCCAGGCATGGGTAAGGAGTGCGTCTGGCACATCGATTGGCTTTCCATGGGCGTGTGCGCTGCTCTGCATTCCTTTCTTCACGCAACCACACTAAGCTCACGGAATAGCTCCAGATTCACACTTTCGACAGATTCACAGCCTCGGCCTAAGGCTCATTGCAAAAATTGGGGTTTACAAACCCATTGGAAAAGGTTCCCCCACCAACACACTAGCACAACCTCTTCTTCATCAGTTTCACAAGTTGCTCTCCAAAGACTTCCATTGTAAAAGGTAGATCATGTCTTGTCCTTTCAGTCCAAAGAAGAACTCCCCCCCCCCATCCCCTCCCTCCTGAAAGCCAACAGTGACCCATACTTTGAAAGAACAAAGCATTTGTAATTAAAATGCACCAACATTACATCAAAGCACATTTAAAATTCAATCAAAATATTTATTAGCACTGTGACCTGCACATACCATCTCCCAATGGGCAAATAGCACGTAAAGTGCTGTCTCTGCTCATGGGCGGATCTCTGCAGCGTCAAAAACAGGGCTTTGATAGCCCGATATCATGTCAGAGTCAAGGCCAGAAAGGAGACAGTCACAAGAGGAGATCATCCCTGTGGCCATCAAAATGTGCTGGGCCAGCTCACTTGGCGTGGCTACATGGTCAAGTACTTAAGGACTTGAAAAGGACGTTGAGGGCCAATCCACTATGGCAGGATGGGCAGTACTTGGAATATTTGTAAAACATTAAATGCAAAATACTGTACGTGTTAGTAAAATAAAGTTTACACTCAACAAGTAATACCAGTGGTGATATAGGACTGTGGCACATACAAGTCTCTTCTTCAGAAAAATAAGAAAAAAAGACCACCAAGGAAAGAGTCACAGGAAGTTGCCATCTCAGCAAGATAAAAAGAAGAGAAGCCAAATGGTTCAGACAGAAAACTAAATTCAACTGGAGGGGAGCACTCGGGAGAGTGCAAAACCTCCGCCGCCAATACTGCTGGGTCAATCAAGTGAACCTTATATCTTATTCATTATATATGATGTCAACAGTGCTGACAGTTATAGTTCTTTTCTCCATTTTTTTTGGGGGGGGGGGGGGTTGGAAATCACTGAAAACGTACAAATGCAAAAAAAAAAAAATTCTCTAAATATTTTTTTTTGGGGGGGGGGGTTGGAAATCACTAAAAACATGTAGAAATGCAAAAAAAAAATTCTTTAACAATTTTTTTTTGGGGGGGGACCAAGTCCAAAATCTAATGGCATGATCCTTGGACCATACCTAACCCCCCACCAAGTTTCGTCGAAATCCGTCGAGGAGTTTTTCCGTAATACTGTTCACAAACAAACAGAAAGGGGTGAAAACAGTAACCTCCGATCTTCGATGGCGGAGGTTAATGACCTTTCAGATCACAAATATTGAAAGAAAAAAAAACTGAAAGGGAATTTGTCTAGACACAGCAGGAAGAACGGACAACCTATGTAGGATCTGGAATGGAGGAAGAGCAAGGCTGAAATAGAGATCAAATTGAAAATTTCATGGGAGTACCATGGACGATAAAATAATAACAACCCCCCCCCTCCCCATGCCAGTGCCGGGTAGCCCCTGATGGTATATATTCATATAATGGACATGGTGGTCCTCATAAAAGCCAGCGGTTTAGGTGTGCCTTGTGAAGAGTGCACAGATAGCTATTTTTGTGAATACAAGTGACATTTTAGCCCTTTATTTGGAACTATATCTTAATGGAAGTGTGAAGTGGGACCATACTTTTCAGTTTTTCTAAAAAACCTCTTCATATTAACAAATTAAGGTTTAGGGCCTTGGTTCATGAAAGAGAGGTGTCCATTTTTATCAAGACAAAATAATGAGGATAAACTTGGCTTCCATTTTGAGGACACGAGTTAAGAGGGGCAACTTACCTGTTCATAAACAAGTGCCACTCGTGATTTACTCCTTCCCATCAACAAACAATGCGTTATATGTATCAAAGCCAATGGCAGATCAACAAATGACGATAACCAGTTGCTCTACTCTGTGATGTAGACTTTAGGCAGATAGGTGACATCATTCAGAGAGAATTCAAGATTGTAAAACAACCATAGGTGTGGTTGCTTGTTTGTGGAGACTTTCACTTCAGTTTTGTTTTGTTTATTTTTAGCTGCCTTTATGTTGTTTTCCAATTAAAGGCAATTTAATTCGTCATTTAGTCCACAACAAGACCTTGACGACAGTAAAATTAGCTTTACCCTTGTATTAGATACCTGTCAGAGGTAAGTCGTATGGCAAAATGTGCACTGAGGAGGTGGTGATTGAAAACAATAAAGCAGAATAGGGTAAGGTTGTATGATGTAAAACCTCCTGTACAGGTGAGGACAGGTGGACGAGTTGGACATAAAGGCACGACATCCTTTCTTTGAACAATGTAATGAACTGTTTGGCCAGTGGGCCGCAAACCATGGTGGTAAAGTGAGCTGTGGAGTGCTGGAGAGGGGAGAGGAGGGTGGAACACATTAAATGTGGGCTGCCCCACATGGCATCTCAGGTGAGAATCTCAGTTAGAGAAATTGAGGGTTGTTTACCACTCGTGATGAAAGGGTTTGGGAGAGTTTAGCACAAAAATACTATCAATGAGAGTCAGACAATACCTCTTACGAATACAGTACAGACTGCACACGACTGAAGATGAGAGAAGTGGTGTACTGTACAGTGGACTTCCATTCCCTTTGCACGCAGGTGCAAAATTTAATTACATTTTTTTTTCCACCTGAAAATCGAATCACGTCGTCTTTGTCACAAACCCAACCTGTCCCCCAACTCGAAAATTGCAAGGTGCAATAGAAAAATTTTCAGTACCTTGTCGAAGGTGTTAAATCGAAAAAAAATGTAACTAGAATGAGTAAACTGAGGACCAAGTGTATATATATATATATATATATATATATATATATATATATATATATATATATATATATATATATATATATATATATATATATATATATATATATATATATATATATATATATATATATATATATATATATATATATATATATATATTACAAGCTGAAGTACCCAGTAATACCCAGGAAATTTGCCCCATTTTCCTCACGCTAGTTAGACTGAGGCATTAGTTGTATGGAGAAAATTCGGAAGGCTTCTTTTATTCCTCAGATTTATGCTGCTGTAATCCTCAGAGAGGTCATCGTTGAAGGCAGTCTTGAGCCACTCAATGTTTCTAGCAGCAGTGGTAACTGTCGATGTCCTGCCAAAACCCGGACCTACAAAGCTGGAACATGAGTTTTGTGCTTCTCTCGCCCGTCGGTGTGACGCTCTATTTGCAGTTGGGCGACGCTCTCTCTCCACAGCTGACTTCGCTTACATGGCTCTTTCATGAGCAGATCTATCAGCAGTTATCTGTTGCCGTGAGCGTGCAGTTTGAGAATTCAAATAACAGGAGGAGAATGTGTATGTTTAAAAAGTCAACGAATACGAACATTTTGTATTACAAAAAACCCCAGCGTTTTTAACCATGAAGCCTTTTGTTACGGTTAATACGCCGACACACTATTCGAAAGCCATTTTTTTTTAATGGAAATTTTATATATATATATATATATATATATATATATATATATATATATATATATATATATATATTCATTTTTATGGAAAGCTACTTAGCGCATCCTGGAGCTGAATGTTCAGTCTATATGTGTGTAAAGTTTCATCAAGATCGGTTCACTGGTCTAGGAGCTTATTGGTTACAAACAGACAGACAGACAGACAGACAGACAGACAGACAGAAGGACTGCCATTTATATAGTCGATATTGTTGCGGTTCTCTGAACCGTATGCATCCAACAGATCGTGGTCCCAAGACAGTTATTCCATTATTATACATGTAGATAGTCCCTTCCATTTTGTCTAGCGGGACAACAGGGGCGTGCGTTGCGATGATCTCATAACTGGGTTTGCTTACATCATTTCTTCTTCATTTCATTCCAACTCTTCTTTTCTGATTATTCCTGAGGTAAATCTGAGCCACGTGTGCCCTGCACTGTGAGATGGGTCCTCAGCAAAGGCCAAGTAGGCACAGCACCCACAACCCTCCATACAAAACAGCCTGCAGAGTAACCATGAAAAATATGGGTTTGCCTCATAACGTCACCAAATGACGTCATAATGTCTCAAGCTTGACATATCTAGAAAGCACTCATCGAGGTGTTCAATTTGAGGTACTACACGATATGGTTCCTAAAACTTGAAAATTTGACCTTGGGGTCAAATATGTTTGACCTCAGGCGCTAACCATGAAGGTCAAGGCCAATCGCCACCAAAAATTAATCAGCTGAGTGCCAGACCATGAACTATATTCCCATGAAGTTTGAAGACGATCCGATCAAAATTACTCAAAAAATAAGGGTTTTGTCGACTCCCCTGATTTGCGACAGTGACCTTGACCTTCAAAATTTTATGTGCTGAAAGTGACCTCTATAGGCATCTGATATGCGAAGTTACAAAAATTTCCAATGATAACTGCTCTGCAGAATTTTTTTATACGTGATTACAGACAAACAAACACAAAAAAAAAACATGCAAGCTGACTAACATATCTTGCAAAAAACTTCGTTTTGGCAAGATAATGAGATGCAAATGTTTCATGAACGGGAGCTGCCAGGAGGGGGCTAGTTTTTAAAATGTGGCACAGTGGTGGTTAGGGTAGTGAGGCAGAGGCACTGGACCTGGGGCCTCCTGAGGAGCTGAAAGCATCCAAAAAAACACCAGGTGGGCGATCTGTTAGGGAGCCCGGTGCTAAAGGGACGATCCGTAGCGAGAATGCCAAGAGGGCATATTGGGTGCTGGGAGCACAAGCTCCATTGTGGTAAACCAATGAGGACCCCACAATAGTTATGAGCATGTGAAGACACTCAAGTCAGGACTTTGACTGGGCCACTCAAGAACAATTATTTTTTTTCTTATTCAGCCACTCCAGTGTGGCTTTAGCTTTGTGCTTTGGATCACGATCCCCCTAAAATGTGAATCTCATACCCAGTTTCAGATTCATGGCCGACTCAAGTAGGTTTTCATCAGGAAGTCTTCTGTACTTTGCACCGTCCATTATCCCTTCTATCCTGACAAGCATTCCAGTCCTTGCTGATAAAAATCAGCCCATAACATGATGCTGTCACTACCATGCTTGACAGTAGGGATAGTGTTGACTGGGTGACGTGCAGTGTTGGGCTTCCGTCAGATGTAACACTGAATTTAGACAAAAAAAAAAAGGTTCAATTTTTGTCTCGTTTGACCACAAAACATTTCTCCACATGCCTGCAGTATCATCAAGATACTTTTTCTCAAACTCCAGATGAGCTTTTAGATGTGTCATTTTCAGTAATGGCTTCTTTCTTGCCCACTGTTCCAAGAGGCTGGCTTTGTGAAGGGAACAGGGTATTTTTAGTTGATGAACACTAACCCCCCTTCTCGGACATAGAGCCAGGCAGATCTTTGAAAGTCATTGTTTGATTTTCAGTGACATCCCGAACCAGTTTCGTGCTTACATGGCTGCTGAGTTTGGATGGGCGACCTGATCTGGATAGAGTCAAGATGGTATGATACGCCTTCCACTTCTTAATGATGGATGTCACCGTACTCAAAAGGATAATGAGAGACTAAAATCTTCTTATAACCCTCTCCTGAATGGTGCTTCTCCACCACTTTATGTCCGACTTCTTTGGAAAGCTCCTTGGTCTTCATGTTTGCCTTGTTGGTTGACAAAGTGCATTGCACCTTAAAGCTCCTTATATAAGTGAGGGAGCTCAATTTTTAAGTTAAACCACTCATTACATCCAGGTGAAACTCATTACTTACTTTGTAACCTTTCAAACAAATATTTTTTTCATAAAGTGGTTTAGGGTTAATTTGCCAAATGGTTTGAATACTTATGCAACTCAGAATCATCAGGTTTTCTCTGTTGATATGACTTATTCACATTTTATCTGCTTTTTTTTCCGCTTTATCACTTTGTAATAGTTTGTGAAGATTATATATATCAGGTTTGATTTGAAAGCATCATGAAATATGCTCAGGTGACATCAAAATGTGAAAACTTTGGAGGGAGGTGAATACATTTGCAGGCCACTGTAGCTCAAAAGGGATGTGTGGTGAGTCTGGTGGCTGTGGTGTTGGTTCCTGCAGGTAGACATCCTCGTTTGATGAGTCATGTTGTGACGGAGATAGTCCGCAATGAGATTAGGGTGTATGTTCCCAATGACCAGGAACCGTGTAGCACTCAGATTTCTTGACCCGATACGATGCACTTATCAGCTGGGACCCCACAAATTTGCAGATGTGCATCTTGCACCCTCAATAGATGAGACCAGATATCTGTTCCTTGTACATGGTTTGTTACGATCAGCGTATAGGTAGACTAAATCAAGCACTCCTACCCGTAGCGAGGGTGTGACAGAACTTAAGGACACCTTTGATTGTTTATCGTGATTATGGTTTGAAGTGCGAGTGTTGATGTTAGGACTGGATCATTTTGAGTCAAAGAAAGGGATCTGTTGGTTGGTGAATTGATCCCGCTGGTACCACATTCTCTGGAAAATATCACCTGTGCGGATGCGCGCGAAAGTGCTGCAGGAATTGCTGGGCCTCCCTTTGGGTCCTGACGTAGAAGCTCATCTTCCAACTCGTGAACTTCTTTTTCTGCCACAGGATTCTTGTTTGGATTTTTTATCTGACTGATCTCGATACTCATGCAGTAGTGTTGAACGAGCTCATCATGAACCAGATATGTGAAGCCAGGGGCAGGGTCAGTGCAGATGACTGCAGGGGGTCCGTCGATGGTCGGATTTCTATGCATAAGCAGATCAGAGCATCTCGAAGTGTGTCGTTACGTTCATTGTCCACGTGTCATGAATTGGTGAACGAGAAATTGGTGAAATCACGCAAGACAAGGATCAGCTGGTGATTGCATTTCATTATGTCAGCTGCGAATGAGACATCGATGGCATCGGGGAGGGAGGGGGGTCTCCGGTGTTGCAGTTTGTGAAGCTTGTCCTGTGCATACTGTGACAGTCACCCTTTGAGTTGTTGTGGTTGCACTGGGCCCATATTATCAACAGCCTCAAAAGGCCAGCAGCACTGTTTTGCCTGGAAATGTTGGATCGAACAAGTCCTCATATTCCAAGTGAAGTGCAAGGAACGTGGATTGCATATTGGACATGAACATGTTGTTAGGATCGAGCAAGATAGGTGCAGAATGTGAGGAGTCTTTGGTTCAGGGGTGCAATCTTCAGTAAGCTATGAATGGTGTTGTGTGATCACGGGGTATAAACACTGGTCAGATCTGACAAAACTGTTCCCTTCACTTGAAAACTAGGGGCTCATTGGAGAAGTTGGGCATTCTGACTTTTCCTGCCATTCTTTTGATGAGACTCGGAGGCCAGATGTGACTGGTACTGAAGGACCTTGCAATATGGGCATCTGTGTGAAGTTCCAGTGCAAAGGTCATGTTAGTTTGTGGGATGTTTGGTGGAGTTCTAATTCAATAAATTTACCTGGCCATACGATTGTGGTGTTGGGTGTGGCACGTAGGACATGGGCTCGATACACAGTGTGGAGATCTTGTGATCTTTCTTGTGATCCGTATAGGTAAGTGGTGTTCACACCCAAGATAAGCTGACACTTCGCTGGACGAACTGCGATGTCATTAATCTCCATGAAGGGTGTTCCTGCAAGTATTTCAACGTCAAGGTTTTCGGCAACCAGGCCCTCAAATTGAAATACTCATCAGTTTTGTGTAAGTATGAGGTTGGTTTCTCCAACGACTATGAGAGGGGAAGACTCATCAGCTCGATGGGGCAGATTGTGAACTCTTGAGAATTTTGATCCCCAATTTCTTAGCTGTAGTTTCACAGATTCGGTCTTGTTGAAATCTGTCTGCATGGTTTCAGTGGGGGTGGTATTTGGAGAGAGAATTGTGGCTTTGATGTTAAAGTGCGCCCGGATCGTGCATCATCAGAAGGGTGAAACTCATTCAACAGCAAGTCCAGAGCTTGCAATATTTCTGGCTTTATCAAAGCCAGAGAACAGGACTGGAGCTCTGAACAATATTGTTGCTTGACAAGGTGTGGGAGGTCACTGCAGATTAGGCAAAGCCATGTGAGCACAACAAGGTGTTCAAGCAAGGGAAAGAGCTCATCTTTAACAACAACATATTGGCCTTGCACTGTCCTGGAGGAGATCATTTTCAACAAATGCCATAATATTCTGATCCAAATCTTCAGAGCATTCGTCAGCATCGAGATGTATTGAGGCAAATTCCAGAATGTGCCCTTCAGTGGATTGAAACCCAAAATGCAATCGGATTGACTGCCAAATATTGGTTATGGATGTTGAGTTTCTCAAAATTGTGTTTTTACGAGAGATATAATTGGACAGTAGATGCAAATCTCTCCAATCATTGGTTCTAGCATTGAGACTTTTTTTTTTGCTGGGCAGTTTGGCGTTTGACAGCAGGGGCAAGGTCATCATCATCAGTGAATTCACAGAGGTGGGAAGTTTTATTCATTTTCTCCCAGGTGAAATTTTCCACGAGAAAGCGTACAACGTTGGGGTAGAGAGACAGGGTATATTAGAGGTTACGTTTCCAGTTTTCAAATGAGTTAACAGTTTTGGACTTTCCGAGGGACCATTGTTTTGGCGCACGGTGAGATGTGACAACCTTCCCACCAGCAGGATGGCCACTCTCATTAAGTGATATGGTATACAAGTCAGTGTTTATGATGCAGCTGCAGTTTCAGCTGGTAGGCTGCTCACCCGTTTGTGATAGATGCAGAAGATCGGCGTCCAGAGATGGCACTCAAAATCAGCGTTTTTTAGGAAGTACCGCTCAGTTGTGAGCTGGAAAATGTGTGGAAACGAATCCTGATGCTGCCACCACGCCACAAAGGTAGTTAGGGGGAGGGGTGGGGGACTCCAGGTCAATGTATCTTGATCAAACACAAGACTTATGAATGAGAGGATTTTATGTTTGTCTACATTGTCGAGGCTCGTATAAGAGTGAGCACACAACGCACAGCAAGGGGGGCGGGAGAGGGAAGGGCAAAACAGTGGGAACAGAGACATGAGGAGATCTGTGGAAGGGAGAGGGATGGGGTGGGGACCATGGAGAATAAAATATGGACATTACAGGGACTTTGAAGAAGGAAAGCAGGGAATTTGAAGGAGGTGGGTTTGGGTTGGATTAACAGGGGTAGAAAAGATCGACAATTTGGATGGGGGATGATAGATGGTGGTGAACAGCTGTTTTGAACGCCTGGAGGGAAGAATGGGATTGAACAGAGTGAGGGAGTTTATTCCAAAGGCGGGAAGAATGAGGAATGAAAGAGTGAAGGTGAGCAGTGATTCGTGATTTTGGTAGTTTAACAGGAGTTTTTGGCGGACCTTGAGTGCCCTGCGGAAATATGGTGGGAACATATCGCAGACAGAGCGGGGGATGGGAGGGGGGGTGAGACCAGAGAGGAGACGGTAGAAGATGGAAACACCACCGACCTGCCTCAGTGAGAGAGTAAGAAGCCCAAAGACTCAGCCTCATCGCGGGAGATAGCAATGATCCGAAAAGCCTTGGTTTCCACAACGTGAAACCGAGAAAGGTGAGAGGCAGGAGCACCTGCCCAGAGGGGAGAGCAGTACTCCATCAGGCTGTGGACGAAAGCTTTGTATGTGGTCAGGAGCTCAGGTGGGCCGAGGAAGGACTTTGCACGACTGAGGATTCCCAGTCGGCGACTGGCTCTGGAGGCGAGGTTGGAATTGTGGCTTTCCCAGGAAAGATCATGGCAGATAGTGAAACCCAGAATCTTGAATGAAAGGACTTCTTCCAGAGGATTGTTGAGAAAGTAGATGGGGGGCGGTTCTAAACGGTCCATTTGGAGAGACATAGTGAGAGTGTGAGATTTGTCAAGATTGAAAGACATGTTCCACGTGTTGAACCAGTTTGTGATTCTATCCAGATCTACAGAGAGCGAAGAAACTGCGGCTTGCCGGTCTGAGGAATGACTGATGGTACGGCAGAGGGTGGAGTCATCAGCAAAGAGATAGAGGATTTTCCAGTCAGAGAGATCATTGATAAAAAAAAAAACAGAAAAAGAACAGGGCCCAGAACACTACCTTGTGGAACTCCAGCCTGGACAGGAAGAGGGGATGAAAGAACTCCATTTAGGGCCACACGTTGACTGCGACAGGAGAGGAAGTCTGCGAGCTATGAGTGGAGATTACTTTTATGCCATGGAAGAAAATGTGTGAACCACAAGATTCGCGCACCTTTGGGTAAAACAACAACGATCCACCGGGGACACCAACCCAATGCCAACGCAAGAGGACACTCCAGAGAGGAACACTCTTTTCAAGAGTTATCTCCAGGACCCTGACCAAATTCCAACTCTCTGCATATGACTACCACTGGGAAGGTAAAGGTAAACCACCGAGTGTTAATCCTTGCTGTGGGGCAGCACCAGAAAGAAGAAAAATAAAGTATGATGTACATTGCAATCGATAGTTTCTAACATGGAGATAAAGTAATAATACACATTAAAGGTACCTCAACTTGTGTTAACATGACGTAAAAAGGTCCTCACGAAATGAGACAACTTTGTCAAACTGTCCAAAACCAGTTGTGCGTGTTATTTAAGCCAGTACTTTGCAGCATACCTCCTATCACAGGCAGTGCAAACACAGTCAGGGAGGGATGGGCATGGATAACATATAATAGGGTTACCATATTTTAACTTAAAAATAAATAAATAAATAATTTTAAAAAGAGGACACGCCAGAGAGGGACACTGAAAAAGGACACACTTTTCAAGTTTCCTTTACGTATTGAGCAATCGTATCGGCAGTCTCATTAGGTGTGTTCGGGACCTCAATTAATTTTGAGTGCAAACCGCTGTTTTTCCAGTCGAAATACCGAATTATTACTGGAAGTAGTGCTTGTCCAAGTCCACATGTGATTTTACATCAATATTAACACCTTTATTTGCCACAGAGATGTACATACCAGATCTACATACCAAGCACTGAGCTTCCCATTGTTTTTGACCACTTTAAAAACATGGGAATTTTGTCTTTAGTTCTGCAGTGATTTTACACCTTCATTTTTGGCTTTGTAAAGAGCTCTTGAAGAAAATCAAATCAGTGTCTACGGTACGGACTCAGAAAAGACAATGAATCGTGAACTGAGCACACCATAGGACTCTCTCACGACGAGGTTGGACAGGGAGAGGATGCGTGGTGCGGCTGTTCAGACACGTCCATTACACCACAACGCAGTAGTACAGACTTGTACCAAACTCTCCTGGTCTAGACATGACATAACCACATTTTATCACCAAAAGAGAATGCGCAAAAATGGTTTAACCATTTAAAGAAGCTAGAAAGTATCCTGAATCTTAAAATTTATCCATTTGAAAAATGCAAAAGCAAAAAAAAAGGAAAAAGGAAAAATCCGAAACATTTTTCGATTTTTGGGGATTTTTATTTTTATTAACCTCCGCCATCGAAGATGGACGGAGGTTACTGTTTTCACCCCTGTCTATTTGTTTGTTTGCTTGTGAACAGTATTACGGAAAACCTCCTGGACGGATTTTGAGAAAACTTGGTGGGGGGATGAGGTATGGTCCAAGGATCATGCCATTAGATTTTGGACTTGGTCCAAAGTCCAATATGGCCGCTATGGTGGCCATTTTGAAAAAAATATTTTAATTTTTGTTTTTGCATTTCTACATATTTTAAGTGATTTCCAACCAAAAATAAATAAATTTGTTAGAGAAAAAAAAAACATAATTTTGCAACTTTTTTTCAAAAAAAATTTCGATTTTATTTGAAAAATATTTGAATTTTTTTTTTTTTTGCATTTCTACATGTTTTAAGTGATTTCCAACCCCCCCCAAAAAAAAAATTGTTAGAGAAAAAAAACAAAAACAAATTTTGCACCTTTTTTTTCAAAAAAATTGATTTTTTGGGGGGGCGTTTCTACATGCGCGTCGATCGAGTTTAGTTTAGTCAATCGTGGTTCAGTAGAGTCTGATCCGTTTTTGACCTACAATGAATGGGATATCAGGTTCACTTAAGTGACCCAGCAGTATTGGCGGCGGAGGTTTTGCACTCTACCGAGTGCTCCCCCTTTAGTTTTTTGCTGTTTTTGTCATGTTTAGCATATAGAAGTAGTAGAAGGAGATGGAGAAGGAGAAGGAGAGGAAGAAGAAAAAAGAAGAAGAAAAAGAAGAAGAAAACTCTGAATACAAGGTTGATGCGAACGGACCTTGCATTTTCAGATGCCTTCCAGTTATTATTTCAGAAGCGAACGAAGCTGTGCTTATACAACGAATGTTTGTGCATTTTGTATTAATGCCTGAAGCACATCAAAGAAATCTCACCTAACGTATTGAGCCGTTCACGTTTAAAACCCGTTTTGATCCGTTCCCATTTCCCATATTGCAAATAATTAATTGGACAAATCCATAACATTGTGTGCACTGTAATCCTTTGTGTTGTGTTGAGTGTTGTGCACCCATCATTTTGATGGGCTTTTCTCCCTCGTTAACGATCATCCACATTCAAAGTACAAAATCAATTTGCATTTAAATTAGAGGCAGAAATGTTATGGTTAGATGAGGAAACTTTGTCGAACTATGCTCAAGGCTAATTGAATCGTAATATTAAAGTAGGATAATACCAAGCTTGCACACTAAAAACTCTGCTCGCCGTCACACGATCCCTATGAAATTGCTGTGGCACTTAGCGGACATGCCGACAATATTTGGGAAGTCTTGGCGTTCCATAGTACCACTTGCATTTTGCACAATGCGTATTTTTGTCATTCCCCGTGTACGGTTTGTCGTCTGCTACCAACTATGTTGTACTGCTATCCCTAGTTAAAGTAGGATGTCCGGAGTCACCGCATTAAAATTCCTCTGTGAATGGACTCACAGACAAAGGCACTCGATAGACAACATACCACCACCAGGCTGAACAGGTTACATTTTGTATCCCAATGATAGACCGGATCTGCATCCGGACCTTCACCAAAATCTAATCTGCTTGTTCTTGTCACCTACACAACTCATCCACCTAGTTTTGTCATAATCTGTCCACTCCTTTTTGAAATACCATGCTCTATATCATTTTGGTACAATCTGTCGATGGTGAAGAATAACTTGTAAATTAAAAAAAAGAAGATTGGATCCGGATATTCACCAAAATTGAATGAATTCGTCCGTGTCAAACACCCAACCTTGTCCACAACTTTTTGAGATATCCTGCTCACAGAGAGAGACAGACAGACAAACAGACAGGAGTGAAAACATAACCTCAGTCCACCTTCGATGGCGGAGGTAATCAACTAGGTAAGGAGAAAGTTCAAAACCATTGATAGCATAAGAAAAGTCGCCATGAAGCCCAGAAGACGACAGAAGGGAGTGGAGACGGCAGCGTGCTGGAGATAGGTTCACAAAGTTGATCCCTTAACATATCGTAATGTTTAATAAGGTCTATCTATAAAGCAATATAAACTTGAATAAAATAAAAACATTGATGATCGAATATAATAATTGCCCTCTTTAAAATATTTATCAGTATGTTTTACTCTTGATAGGTAAGCTTCCTAAATTCCTCCAAACAAACTACAATGGCCTCGATGTACTCTGCTTCTCCGTCTATAAAGCTCGTTGCATGGTAAGTTACAAAAGGGATGATTTTGTGGTTGTGAAGCTGTGAAATTGTGGATGCAGAGCCTTCTTCTTTAGCCACCTCCCATCTGCTAAGAAGTCAGCTATCATCACTCCCATTCACAAGGGTGCAAAAAGTACAGATCATCTGAACAACAGACCAGTAATCTTCCTTCCAATTATAAGCAAAGTCATGGAATCCATCATTGCTGCAGACATCAACTTTCTTCATTTAAAAAGATTGATCCCTGACCATCAGTTTCATTCCCATTCTGCTGCTTCTCTTTCAACAATGGTGCAGAGGCCCTAAATCCCAAACAAGAGGTCAAGACCATCTCCATGAATATCTAATTGGGCATGCGACAGTCTTTCATCCTACACTGCTCGCCAAGCTCTCTACCTGTGGCATACACGACCACCTACATTCCGCAGCTACGTCACTCTGCTGATCAGGAATAGATTAGATGCTGGTGTAACAGATGAAAGAAGTTTTTCAATCCTGGCAATCTCAGTAACATCCTGTCTCTCTGGAAGGAAATGAATCCACCTGTCTAGTTATATGGTCAGCCACAGGAAGACGTTCAGTCTTGAACTTCTAGGCCTCTGAATCTCCAACTCTAATGAGCTGACCATATAGCAAAGCGAACCTCCAAAGCCAGCCAGACTGGGCTTTATTTGTTTTTTTTTTGTATACATTGTCGAGGCTTGTATGAAAGATAACACAATGCACAGCAAAGGGGGCATGAGACAAGAGGGACAGGACAGGGAAGGACAAAACAGTGAGGAACAGAGACATTAACAGATCTGTGGAAGGGAGAGGGGTCTGTGGAGGGGATAGGGAAGGGAACACGGGGTATACAAGATGGACATAACAGGGAATTTGAAGGAGGTGGTTTTGGGGTGGATTAACGGGGGTAGAAAAGGTCGAGGATTTGGATGGGGGAAGATAAGAGGTGGTGGTGAATGGCTGTTTTGAAGAACTGGAGGGAAGAATGGGATTGAAGAGAGTGAGGGAGTTTATTCCAAATGTGGGGGGGGGGGGGGGAAAGAGGGATGAGCGAACCTTGAGCGCCATGCGGAAAAATGGATGGGGGGACATATCGCAGACAGAGCGGGGGGGGGGACACCGGATAGCAGATGGGAGAAGACATAGACCACCGACCTGCCTGCCGTGAGAGAGTGAGAGGTCCAAAGATTCAGCCTTACCGCGGGAGATACCAATGATCCTAAATACCTTAGTTTCCACAGCGTGAAGCCGAGAAAGGTGAGAAGCAGGAGCACCAGCCCAGAGAGGAGAGCAGTATTCCATCAGGCTGCAGACGAATGATTTGTATGTGGTCAAGAGCTCAGATGGGCCGAGGAAGGAGTTTGCACGATGGAGGATTCCCAGTCAGCGACTGGCTTTGGAGGTGAGGTTGGAAATGTGGCTTTCCCAGAAAAGGTCATGGCAGATCGTGAGACCCAGAGGATTGTTGAGAAAGTAAATGGGGGGGGGTGTTCTAAACGGTACTTTCGGAGAGACAGAGTGAGAGTGTGAGATTTGTCAGGATTGAAAGACATGTTCCACGTGTTGGACCAGTTTGTGATTTTATCCAGAGCTGCAGAGAGTGAAGAAGCTGCTGCTTGCTGATGTGAGGGATGACAGATGGTACGGCAGAGGGTGGAGTCATCAGAAAAGAGATATAGAGGATTTTCCAGAAAGTCAGACAGATCATTGATGAAAACCAGAAAAAGAACAGGGCCCAGAACGCTGCCTTGAGGAACTTCAGCCTGGACAGGAAGAGGGGATGAGAGAACTCCAGTTAGGGCCACGTGTTGGCTGCAACAGGAAAGGAAGTCTGCGAGCCATGAGTGGAGATGGCCTGCGATACCATAGGAAGAGAGTTTGGTGAGCAGGGCAGGGTGCAGGACAGTTGATGCGGGAGAAAGCAGTGATGCGAGACCAGTCTCAAAGTTTGATGGCTGCTTGGAGACCCTGCCAGTCAGCCTGAGTGAAATGCCAGACTCGACGATGCTGAGGTGGTTCTCCAATAACAGCCAGAGAGATGTTTACTTTGACAAGCATGTCGTCAGAAGAACCGATTGGAGCAAAGGAAGAACAGATATTTTCAGGGAAATTTGTCAAAATCAGATCCAGAAGAGATGGAGTACCGTTGGTTGAGATCTGGGTCAGGAAGTTGACCGGTTGAGTCAGTCCCACTGAATCGCAGAAATCTTTTGCTGAGGTGCCATGACAGGTGAGAGAGGTACCCACTCCCAGCCAACTGACATGATGACAATTGAAGTCACCCCATATGAGGAAGAGAGAGTTGGGATGAGAGAATATAAGTTGGTCCATGTTTTCGGATAGTGAGGTGTAAATGGAGTCATCACTGTTTGGTGGACGGTACAGTACACATATAAACATGAGGTGGGAGCGGAGCAGAAGCAATAACCAGAGGTATTCCTGGAGGTGTGGGGGAGTGAGGAATAGTCTTTGTTGAAGAGAGCAACTCCTCCACCAGGACAAGGCTCAGGTCTGTCATGCCGGAGGAGGGAGTAACCAGGGAGAGATACTTGGGAGTCAGAGTCGTCTTGAGGGAGGAAAGTTTCTGTTGGGCAGATTATGCCTGGTTTGTCAGTGGAAATCTGTGTGAAAAGATCTGTAAGGTTTGAGCGAAGGCCCCGGATATTTGAGATCCACACTGTTAATGAAGAGGGAGGGGAGGAGGCTTTCGGTGCAGGGGAGGGGGAGGGGAGGACAAGGGAGGAGGGGAGGGGGGAGGTTAGGAGAGTTGTTGAAAGAGTGTGGGGGATTGCAGAACAGCTCGGGGATGGGGCTGGATGAGGAGGAGAAAAGGCTCTGTGGTGCTGGGTTGAGGTCCAGTGGGGAATAAGGGAGGGGACAGAAGGCAGTTGAGGATTTGAGGAGGTAGAGTGATGAGATTGATGATAGAGGGCAGGGGAAGGAGGCACCTTTGTGGATGAGAGGGGACGCAACTTGGAGAAGGGTGAGTGAGGGGAGTGAATGGAGGGAGAAGGGAAAGTGGGAAGAGTTGAGGAAGAACGGTGAGGGGGGAGTTTTTGAGAAAAGTGTGACGGTTGCTTTGAGAGGGAGGTGTGAGAGGGGTTAATTGGCACTGAAGTTGGAAAAAATAATGACGTTTGATGGAAAGCGAACATACAAAGCAAACTGGGTTTTTTTTTTAATTTTTAGTTCAGTAATGCGATTTAACACGTTTCTTGATGGATGCAATAAAGGCGAATTAAGAGAATGGAGAGAAGAAACACTGTAACTGTTGGACATTTTCGACAAGGTATGAAGGAAAGGTCGAATTGAGAGCAGTCTGTTTAAATAGTGGAAGAGTTGTGAATTATGATACAGTAATGAGAACCACACGTGTGAAAGAGTAAGATGAAGCATTATAAGAGATCGTTTTTATTATTTTGATGGAAATTGCATAAGATTAGGTGAAGGAAACGTTGGAGAAAAAAAAATTGTGAGGTGAATGATGAATTTGGATCGGTAAACCAGACCCGTCGCTAGGGGGGGGGGAATTTGGGTGCAATGCCCCCCATGGCGCATCTGGTGCCCCCCCCCGGCGCATCTGGTGCACCCCCCCCCCCACTTGTACGCCACCCATTTATGCCCTGTTGCACCCTGTGAACAACTTAGTGTTTAAGGACGAGCACCCACTGTGAACTCCTTGCTGTTTAAGAGTTCACCTGTGTGAACTAAAACCCTTATTCCAGATGTTCAACGTGGTGAATAATAAGGCCTTCTTGGATAAACTGTTCTTTAATAATATCCTTCTTTGAATAACAGTCAAAACATAAGTGTGCGCTTGCCAGCGAATCTCCAAAAGCAATTGGCAAGACAATACAGTCCAAGCTCACAAGATAACTTTACCTCTGTGCAATTGACTGCTTTAAATGCAGACTTTGTGGTATCTTCAGGCTGGTCGTATTTGCTGTTGATAGTTCAACGTGATGATCGCAGGTCATAGCCTACTGTATCTCATTTGAAAGTGCACTGATTCCGGTGCCAACCTCCCCCGTTTAGTCATTGTCTCTCTGGTATATTAATTTTCTAATGCCAATTCTTGACAACAACTTGTATAAGTGTGCCTGGATTGGTGCCAATTGTCTAATCATTGAATATCTGCATTGTGAATGTGCCAGTTTGTTGCGACTCTCCTGCATTCAAATAATTTTAGGCCAAAAACATTGGAACATATTAAATCTAGCTGAAATCAATTTGGTTAGTATGCGACGGCAACCTCAGTATAGATGCGTCAATGCTGCATGAATACAATAACATACCAGGTTATCAAAAATATTAAATATTATAATTGTGCCCCCCTCCCCCCATCCAGTTCATATGTCCCCCTTAATACTGAACCCTGGCGACGGGCCTGCGGTAAACGTAGAGGGTAGAAACAGATCACGTGATTACAAGAGGTGTGTAGTTAAAAGTGAATTTATTTGTTTGTTTTATTTTTTTTTAAATAAGGATTGTGTAAGATTTGGAAAAGGGAAGGTAGAACTAAAATCGTGGAGGTGTATGATGAATTTGGGACGTAAACGCAGAGTGAAGCTGATGGATCAATGAAAAGTACCAGGAAGAGGGTAGAGAAAGACACATGGTTTCAGGAGGTGTGTAGTTAGAAAGGATAAAAGGACAAAAAATTATTTTTTTGGAATATCCGGTAAGATTAGGGAATGGAAGGTTGCAAAAAGAAATCATGAAGGTAATGGTGAGAGTGGGTCAGCTCAAATAGAAGAAATATGGTGTGCCGGCGGAAGGAGGAAAAATAAAAAGGACCGGTACTTGTGGGTATGGAGGGAGAAAGGGTTGTTGTTTCTTTTGTTTTTTAATTCAAGACTAGAAATAGAGTCTGTAGTTGGGAGGGATATATGGGGGCATTGGGAAAATAGGAATTGATGGTAATAGGGAGAGAATACAAATAAAAACGATCATCCACCGACACAGCAAGGACGGGTAGGCCTCAAGGAAACTCAATAAGACGAGGTTGACAAAAACTCACAAAATAGCATGATCTCTGAAACAAAACCGAACTAGGAACACACAGTAAGCATGTAGGTGAGAAAATAAGCAGTTAAAATGTGACAAATAACGACCGGAAACTTAGCTTTGAGAAAGTCGGCAGAGACCCCCGAGAGAAGCTGCTGTTTCCCCAAGCTCGGAACCGCAAATGGGCATTCTCAATCATCTCAAGTCATTCCTTAACAAATCAGAACAACTCAGTCTACAAGGTAAAACTCACAATCCATTTGTTCAGAGTCCAATGGAGTACTGCTCTCCCCTATGGGCTGGCACCCCAGCATCACATGTTTCTCCTGGATTCTGTAGAATCTAAAGCTCTCAACATAATTAGCATCAAACATGATGAGACCAAAGCATGCTTTCTCACCACATACAGGTTGACGACTTTTGTTTTATACTGCCTCTCTTAAGGTCTTGCTACCTCTGGTCATTCATCCCTTCAGGTTGCATGTGTTATTCCTCTGTCAAATTGTCAAAATTCAGACTCACTCCTCTCCCCCACTCTTTTTTTCCTTCTTCTTCAGTCTGTGGAACCTCCTTCTTCAGTCTGTTAAATACAACTGTTCTCTCCAGGGCTTCAAGTTGTCTACATCACCAACAGTGGAAGTCATCTTCCATCCTGAGCAATAATCTTTACCATCCTCATTAATCCTCCACTCCCCACCTCCCCCTATTTGCACATTACCCTGTTTTTCCTTGTTCTCTGTCCTCGTCCTCATCGTCGTCCTCCTCCTGTTTGGTCATCCCATTATTGTGGTCCACAATGTCCTGTACCCGTCAGTGAATTGCCTTCACCCCTCTGTTACCTTGCTCTTTCATGAACTCAGACTTTATATACCAACAATTTTTATGGCATTTCTTGGACATTGTGAGTATCCTGTTCGTAGAATGGTTTGAATGCTTCTCTGCATTAGCTAAACAAGATTATCTTTTTGTTTGGTTTCAACCAGCACCCTGAACAAATTCAATCAGAATGTGGCATAATGGTTAGATCATGCACCCCGAGTTTGGTAGGTAAGCGGTTTGATTCTGACCTGAGCCAAATCACACCAAAAACTATATTAATGGTACATACTGCTTCCTTGCTTGATGCTCAGCATTTAAGTAATTAAGCACAGACAAAATTTCCCCTTAAAATTGCACTGCTGTCGCCAGAGAGTAAAAAAAGAAAATACATCACAAAGATGGCCAAAAGTGCCCCAGGAATTACATACCTACAAACTCAAAACACACACACACACACACACACACACACACACACACACACACACACACACACACACACACACACACACACACACACACACACACCCTCTCGGTCAACGGTTACATTTGTCAGAATTCAGGTTTCAGTGTTAGACATATGTCTGCAAGTGTGTGCATCATTTACATTATAGTTCCTCCATAAGCCTGAGACCACAGCAAAAAAAAAAAAACACAATAAATAAATAAATAAACCACACAGATTGACAGTCAGACAATAAGCTGCAACATTTGGTTGAAACCATTCAACACAAACATGTCGTCCCCCCCCCCCCAAACTTCTCCCACTCCCCCACCACCCTCAAAAACAAGTCCAAGGTGAGGGCATCAATTAGGAAGCACATTATCAACTTATGGAATTCTGAAAGTGTAACTGATTGGCTGTTTTGAAACATCATGACACCATCAACAACAAATACTGTGCTGAACTCCTCCACCAGTTGAGGGAAACTCTGAAAAGTACTGTATTCAAAAAAATAACATTTCAAGCTTCAGAAAGAAATTCCATTCCTAAAGAAGAATGACCTCTTCACACATCTAAAGTTGAGATAGCAACCACAAGGGATCGCAGACGGCCATCACAAGGGATTGTATTTACCCTTTGAAGAAGATTCCATCAGTCAGATGATCGTGTAAAGTTGTTATGGGGATTCTGCACCTTTTTGATGGAATATTCTCCTGCATAGGATTGAATAGTACAGTATTGGAAAGAGGTGGACGAAGTGTTTGAGAGTCCAAAGATGCCTTTTTGTTTTGCTTTTGGTTCCAAGACATCTCCTTCACAGTCAAGGAAAGATATTTCCTCATGCCCTTGTAATGTCCACAAAAATGCAACGCACGTGATGGATTTTTTTTTAAGTTTCTCATAGCTCTGTACGGCGGTTTAATGTAATAAAAGTATACGAGGACATCGGTTAAATTATTTGCACGGTGGCTAACATCGTGCAAGTTAACTGGGAACATGATGTCACAATCACACGTGACAATAGTGAGAAACAAGAACATGTGTAATAATTAGAAGGGCACTCGGTAGAGCGCATACCTCCGCCACGTAATGCCTGATCCACGAGAACACATCGGCCCAATACATTTTTGAAATATCATGCTATACAGTAGTATATCGTTTTTGGCCCTATCTCTCAATTGTGAAGAATCACTTTAAAAATTAAATAATTCTCATATCCAGATGTGGATCTTCATCAAAATCGAATCGATTCATCCGTGCCACATAACCAACGTTTCCACCAAGTTCCATTCAAAATCTGTCCACAACTTTTTGAGATATCATGCTGTATATTAGTTTAGCCCTATCTCCCGGTGGTGAAGGATCACTTAAAAATTATCAGATCCGGATCTTCACCAAAATTTAATCAGTTCGTCCTTGTCACACACCCATCCCTGTCCACAAAATGTCATCCGGATCCATCCACAATTTTTTGAGATATCCTGCACACAAACAAACAAACAATGAAAGAAAAAGACGTCGTGCAGAGCATGATACTTGCAAAAACCACACCCCTCTCCAAAGGTTGCCATGGATACATCAAATTGTCCATTTTCTTAAGATTAAAATTCTCAATCTTGATCAAAGTTCAATCGGATGAAAATAGATTATTTTTAAGATTTAAATTGACGATTTTAGCAGTTTGACCTTGAGTTGACCTTTGACCTTTTAATCTTAAATATAGTTGGTTTCCAAAAACCCAATTCAATACTATGCAATTGCTGTTTTATTCCAAAGTCAATCGGATGAAAATTGACAATTTTTAAAATAAAATTGGATTTTAGAGGTTTGTCCTCAAAAATTAATTGGTTTCCCAATTCAGTGACATAATATGAAAATCTTTTTCAAATTTCAAGTCAATCGGATGAAAAAATGACGATTTCAGAAATTTGACCTCAAAATCAATACGCTTCCCAGTTGAGACTACCTCTACAACTCAGTGAAGTTTCATGACGATCGGTTTGGAATTGTGACCTGTAGGCAATAAACAGAGAAAATAACAAAATCGACTGACCAACATACTTGAATTTTGATTTTGCAACTAACAAACAAACAGACAGACAAAGGGGTGAAAAACATAACCTCCTTCACCTTCAGTGGCGGAAGTAATAAAACTGTCTATCCTTTTTTTGTCAATCATATGACTAATCCTCATGCTAAGCCGGTTATCCAGTCTGCTGGCATGAATCGGTGAACGGAAAAGATGCCAAGGTGCCATTCATGAAGAGTAGACGAGTTATGGCCGCCACCCTCAAAACATTACAAGGCCCACGCAAACCACATTCGTTCAAATATTTGGCCTGGCCAGCCAGTTCGTGAGACTTGGGCCAACCCCACATAAAGGTGTAATAATTGGGGCCATTAAAACTCGTACTTTACGTTCCCATAGTCACATGTCGAGAATTTACACAATCATCATTCAACTGCTCGTAAAGTGCAAACGAGCCCAGTAGTTAGTTGTGAGAATCAAGTCTTAAAATTGCTCTGAAAGACCCGTGTTCGGTGAAAGGTGCGTTGGTAGACTCGTCGGTGCATTCAAAACTCGTACCGTTAATAAGAGAAGTGCACAAATATAGAAAGCCAACACACTCCAGAGCACCATGGTCAAGTGAAGGTCTTACGCACGACCTTGTTGTAAATACAGGTAAGACTGTTACCTTGAGAGCAGCAAGATACAGTAGTATACAGTATATTTGCACAA
This sequence comes from Eptatretus burgeri, assembly GCF_056783735.1. NCBI lineage: Eukaryota > Metazoa > Chordata > Myxini > Myxiniformes > Myxinidae > Eptatretus > Eptatretus burgeri. Next base: position 87,905,476 of record NC_140969.1, read on the forward strand.
AGTGCTCTTAATTGACACGCAGTTGTTCAAAAACCAAGGCTAAGAAGTCCATTAATCAAAGTTCAATTTTTCTCTATATATTTTTTACACATTTTGACGACAATCAATGATAATTTGTTTCACCGAAGAGGTAACAACAGTATCATCATCGTCAACATTCGACATCTCGAGTCAAGTATGGCGGCAGGTGCGTACAAGCTTGGGCGCAGTCCCAGCCAGTGATCTGGAGAAAACTGCTGGCAGGTACAGGTAGATTCTCATCCGTCAGCATTCCTCAGGAACCAAACTCATTAAAACAGGAATGAATCTCCAAGAGAGGCGTTGGTCTCTTCGAACATTTGACGATAGTCTTTCGGTTTCTGTAAGATCCATTTCTTTTCTTTTCACTGAACTTGTGTGTCCAATTTTACCAGTTTAAATGACTTCTCAAAATTGACTTTCCTGAAGTACAACACCCTCACCTTACTGACCTTCAAAGTTATCAGCTTATGTCTCCCATTGACATTCCTCTACCTTTACTTCCTGGCTCTCATTTGTTCATAAGGTTTATTGTCAGCTCTTATCAATGCCCAGGATGTCAACAAAAGCCAATAACACGACTATTTCCACCATCGTAAATCTCAATCCTCCATTTATTTCCCTGATCCGGACAAGGTGCATGAAGAGCTTTTAACGCTGGAGGAGGCCATTTGGCCCATCAAATGTGTGCTCCATCAACACCACGTTAACTTACTCCTAACAAGTAACAATTTTTATAAAATTCAGTGACTTCCTGTTACACTTAAATTCAGTGGTGGTTGGGGTGGGGGAGTGGAGATGGGAGCAGTGAGACAAGCACAGACACACACATCACTAAGGTGTGCATGTGATATACAGTGGGGAGAACAAATATTCGATACACTGCCGATTTTGCAGGTTTTTCCCACTTACAAAGCACGTAGAGGTCTGTAATTTTTATCATAGGTACACTTCAACTGTGAAAGACGGAATCTAAAACAAAAATCCTGAAAATCACATTGTATGATTTTTAAATAATTAATTTGCATTTTATTGCATGAAATAAGTATTTGATACATCAGAAAAACAGAACTTAATATTTGGTACGGAAACCTTTGTTTGTAATTACAGAGATCAGACGTTTCCTGCAGTTCTTAACCAGGTTTGCAGACTGCAGCAGGGATTTTGGCCCACTCCTCCATACAGATCTTCTCCAGATCCTTCAGGTTTCGGGGCTGTCGCTGGGCAACACAGACTTTCAACTCCCTCCAAATATTTTCTATTGGGTTCAGGTCTGGAGACTGGCTCGGCCACTCCAGGACCTTGAGATGCTTCTTAGGAAGCCACTCCTTAGTTGCCCTGGCTGTGCGTTTCGGGTCGTTGTCATGCTGGAAGACCCAGCCACACCCCATCTTCAATGCTCTTGTTGAGGGAAGGAGGTTGTTGGCCAAGATCTCACGATACATGGCCCCATCCATCCTCCCCTCAATACGGTGCAGTCGTCCTGTTCCCTTTGCAGAAAAGTATCCCCAAAGAATGATGTTTCCACCTCCATGCTTCACGGTTGGGATGGTGTTCTTGAGGTTGTACTCATCCTTCTTCTTCCTCCAAACACGGCGAGTGGAGTTTAAACCAAAAAGCTCTATTTTGGTCTCATCAGACCACATGACCTTCTCCTATTCCTCCTCTGGATCATCCAGATGGTCAATGGCAAACTTCAGACGGGCCTGGACATGCGCTGGCTTGAGCAGAGGGACCTTGCGTGCGCTGCAGGATTTTAATCCATGACGGCATAGTGTGTTACTTATGGTTTTCTTTGATACTTTGGTCCCAGCTCTCTTCAGGTCATTGACCAGGTCCTGCCGTGTAGTTCTGGGCTGATCCATCACCTCTCATGATCATTGAGGCTCCACGAGGTGAGATCTTGTATGGAGCCCCAGACTGAGGGAGATTGACTGTTATCTTGAACTTCTTCCATTTTCTAATAATTGCACCAACAGTTGTTGCTTTCTCACCAAGCTGCTTGCCTATTGTCCTGCAGCCCATCCCACCCTTGTGCAAGTCTACAATTTTGTCCCTGATGTCCTTAGACATCCCTCTGGTCTTGCCCATTGTGGAGAGGTTGGAGTCTGATTGATTGAGTGTGGACAGCTGTCTTTTATGCAGATAATGAGTTCAAACAGGTGCAGTTAATACAGGTAATGAGTGGAGAATGGGAGGGCTTCTTAAAGACAAAACTAACAGGTCTGTGAGAGCCGGAATTCTTACTGGTTGGTTGGTGATCAAATACTTATTTCATGCAATAAAATGCAAATTAATTATTTAAAAATCATACAATGTGATTTTCAGGATTTTCGTTTTAGATTCCGTCTTTCACAGTTGAAGTGTCCCTATGATAAAAATTACAGACCTCTACGTGCTTTGTAAGTGGGAAAACCTGCAAAATCGGCAGTGTATCAAATACTCGTTCTCCCCACTGTATATATATATATATATATATATATATATATATATATATATATATATATATATATATATATATATATATATATATATATATATATTTATATATATATATATATATATATATATATATAATATACAGAACAAACAAACACAACTATCGCTTCACTGACAGGAATATTTAGGGAGGGGGAGGGGGGAGACAGAGAGAATGAGAGAGAAAGAGAAAGAGAAAGAGAAAGAGAGAAAGAAAGAGAGAAAGAAAGAGAGAAATAAAGAGAGAAAGAAAGAGAGAAATAAAGAGAGAAAGAAAGAGAGAAAGAAAGAGAGAAAAAAAAAGAGAAATAAAGAGAGAAAGAAAGAGAGAAAGAAAAAGAGAAAGAAAAAGAGAAAGATAAAAAGAAAGAAAAAGAGAAAGAAAAAGAGAAAGAAAAAGAGAGAAAAAGAGAGAGAGAAAGAGAGAGAGAAAGAGAGAGAGGGGGGAGCAAGGGGAGCAAGGGGAGCATGGGGAGCAAGGGGTGGCAGAGGGCCAAGAGGTGTGGGGGGAGGAAGGTGGCGTGAGGGGAAGGGAAGGGATGGTGGTGTGAGGGAAGGGAAGGGAAGGTGGCGTGAGGGGAAGGGAGGGGAAGGGAAGGTCGCGTGAGGCGAAGGGAAGGTCGTGTGAGGGGAAGGGAAGGTCGTGTGAGGGGAAGTGAAGGGAAGGCGGCGTGGGGGAAGTGAAGGGAAGGCGGCGTGAGGGAAGGGAAAGGAAGGCGGCGTGAGGGAAGGGAAGGAAAGGCGGCGTGAGGGAAGGGAAGGGAAGGCGGCGTGAGGGAAGGGAAGGGAAGGCGGCGTGAGGGAAGGGAAGGAAGGCGGCGTGAGGGAAGGGAAGGGAAGGCGGCGTGAGGGAAGGGAAGGGAAGGCGGCGTGAGGGAAGGGAAGGGAAGGCGGCGTGAGGGAAGGGAAGGGAAGGCGGCGTGAGGAAGGGAAGGAAGGGAAAGGCGGCGTGAGGGAAGGGAAGGAAGGAAAGCGGCGTGAGGAAGGGAAGGGAAGGGAAGGCGGCGTGAGGGAAGGGAAGGAAGGCGGCGTGAGGGAAGGAAGGGAAGGCGGCGTGAGGGAAGGGAAGGGAAGGCGGCGTGAGGGAAGGGAAGGGAAGGCGGCGTGAGGGAAGGGAAGGGAAGGGAAGGCGGCGTGAGGGAAGGAAGGAAGGGAAGGCGGCGTGAGGGAAGGAAGGGAAGGGAAGGCGGCGTGAGGGAAGGAAGGAAGGAAGGCGGCGTGAGGGAAGGAAGGGAAGGAAGGCGGCGTGAGGGAAGGAAGAAGGGAAGGCGGCGTGAGGGAAGGGAAGGGAAGGAAAGCGGCGTGAGGGAAGGGAAGGGAAGGCGGCGTGAGGGAAGGGAAGGGAAGGCGGCGTGAGGGAAGGGAAGGGAAGGCGGCGTGAGGGAAGGGAAGGGAAGGCGGCGTGAGGGAAGGGAAGGGAAGGCGGCGTGAGGGAAGGGAAGGCAAGGCGGCGTGAGGGAAGGGAAGGGAAGGCGGCGTGAGGGAAGGGAAGGAAGGCGGCGTGAGGGAAGGGAAGGGAAGGCGGCGTGAGGGAAGGGAAGGGAAGGCGGCGTGAGGGAAGGGAAGGGAGGGCGGCGTGAGGGAAGGGAAGGGAAGGCGGCGTGAGGGAAGGGAAGGGAAGGCGGCGTGAGGGAAGGGAAGGGAAGGCGGCGTGAGGGAAGGGAAGGGAAGGCGGCGTGAGGGAAGGGAAGGGAAGGCGGCGTGAGGGAAGGGAAGGGAAGGCGGCGTGAGGGAAGGGAAGGGAAGGCGGCGTGAGGGAAGGGAAGGGAAGGTGGCGTGAGGGAAGGGAAGGGAAGGCGGCGTGAGGGGAAGGGAAGGGAAGGCGGCCTGCAAACGCTGCTATATTGCAAAAGGGACGCCCCAGGGATGTGTTCCTTTTCAAATAATAAATTACCAGGCCATGTGCAATCGTAACATGCCCAACAGGGATGAAAAAAAATTTCCCTGAAAAAGAAACGACTTATTTATTTATATGAAGTAGGAATTACTCGGAATTGACGTCCATTCTAGTTCACCACTCAATTACCTTTCAACTCCATGGTTGGAATCAAGTACTTTGGAACTGATTCCGCCGACCACGATTAAGCACTCAAGCAAGCACTTCAACAAAACAGTTGATAAGGAACAGCTGCCTTGGTCATACTAAACACCGTCCGGAGATGACCAGATATGTCCGGAGTGTCAAACAATGTGCGAATTGGACAAATTAACACCGTTTTATGCAGTAGGAGCTGCTACTAGGTTCAATTCCACTGTTTGAATTTTGAAATTCAGTTCAGATAATGAGATTCTCAAGCTTATCACATTTCTGCTATAATGCTTTTCAACATCCAGAGTTTTATGGGGATGGAAGAGGGGTTTGGGAGGAGGTAAGCATGAGCTTAGTGTCAGGGAAGGCAGACGTGTGGTGGAGCGTTAATTACGATTCATACTATCTCATCAAAATGATTCTGCATAGAATAACAATGAAGATGGAAACAAAATAATGTCTGAAATCCATTTTCTACTGGTCATACGATAAACACGGTCGGGACACATCCAGCATATCAGATAATATACATATCAGATAACAGTGTGAATACAACTCTGGACGTTTTATAAGCATTACAGATGAAATACGATAAGCTCTGGAATCTCGTAACCTGAACGAAATTTCAAAATTTAAACTGCAAAATTGACCAGAGAGTTGTATTTACACATCATCTGATATGCTAGACATGTCCTGACTGTGTTTATCGTATGACCGGTAGAAAATGTGAAACTGCAGAAACTTGTGGGGGGCGGAGGGGGGTGGGTGGGTGGCAACAAAGCACTGCAAGAGAAGAGGGTGCAAGACCAGAAAGGAGGCGGTAGAAGACAGAAGCGACCAATTTGTCTGCGATAGTAAAGTGATAAGCCGATGGACTTGACTTCAACACGGGAGATTCCAATGATCTTTAAGGCTTCGGTTTCTACGGCATCAAACTGAGCAAGGTGTGAAGCAGGGGAGCCAGCCAAGAAGGGAGAGCAGCACTCCGTCAAGATGCAAACGAAGGCCTTGCAGGTGGATATGAGTTCAGGTGTGCCAAGGAAGCACTTTGTATGACAGAGGGTGCCCAATCGGCGAATGGATTTGGAGGGCAACTTTGAAATTGGTTTGCCCAACAAAGGTCGTGGCTGATAGTGAGACCGAAGAGTTTGAATGACTGAACTTCCTCAAGGGGATTGTTAAGAAAGTAGATGGGAGGGTTTGCCAAACGATCCTTTCAGAGAGAGATAGTCACAGTATGAGATTTGTCGGGATTGAAAGATATATTCCAAGTGTTTGACCAGCTTGTGATTTTGTCAAAGTCTGAAGAAAGGGTAGAGGCTGCAGCCTGCCTGTCTGAAGGATGAGGGATGTCACGGCAGAGGGTGAAGTCATCAGCAAATCGATAAAGGGGATTTTCCAGAGATTAAGAGAAATCATTGATGAAGATTAGTAATAGATGTGGCCTAACACACTGCCTTGGGGCACTGCAGCCTTGTCAGGAAGAGGAGATGAAAGGATTCCATTGAGAGGCACATGTTGGCTATGGGAGTGGAGGAAGTCAGTAACTCAAGAGTGGAGTTGGCCTTGGATGCCTCAAGCAGAGAGTTTTGTTGGACAGCAAGCCGGGATGCCAGACTGCGTCAAAAGCTCGAGATTTGGCTGGAGAGATGGTCCTGATTGAAAGCTGATGGGTCTATGGTTAAGAGGGATCAGTGTTTGTACTTTATTTTTATGTAATGCAGTGATGTTGCTGCATTTCCAAGCAGATGCAAGATAACCTCTGACAAATGGCAGGCAGAAAAGGGCAGAAAAAGGATGCGCAAGAGCAGCAGAGCAGGTTTTTAGGACACGTTATCTAATGCCATCCGGTCCTGCAGTTGCAGAGTCGAGAGTCGAGAGTCGAGAGAGAATGGGACACAAGATTTGTAAGCAAACATTGAAGTGAGGCATTCAGCCTTCTCATAAACGGAGTCGGTGGTGGTGCCATTTGAAGAAAGGGAAGGAGTGCAAGGGGAGCATCGACCAGAGACAGACTTAACAAGGCCTCACCAGGTTTTAGAGGAGGGAGACAAGTTTGAAAGTCATTCTTGAGGTTGGACAGATGTTGTTTTCTGGCTCTCATGAGAGCAGACACACACTTGTTGCAGGCTTTTTGGAATGCACTGTGGTTGCCTTCAGTCAGATTTGTCTTCCAGGAAGAGAGGGCAAGTTGTTTCAGAGCAACTGGCTCACCAGAGGATTCAGTGTACCATGGGCGGCAATAAGGATAGGATAATTGAAGACGAGATGGGATGAATCCAGCATGAGAGAGGGCAGGTTTCTGTGAAAGAATTCCGAGGCCGAGTCAACATCAGGCAGAGGCAGTCGATAAGGGAGAACAATCCAGAAAAGAGATGGCTGCTTGCAGTCCCTGCCAATCTGCTTTAGTGTAATGCCAGACTCTCAGGCATTGATGCAGCTCTCTGAGAATAACCAGAGAGATTTTGATCCTGAGAAGAACATGATCAGATGAACCAATTGGAGCAGAGGAAGAGCAGGAGAGATTTGCAGGGAGGTTTGTCATCACAAAGTCCAGAAGGGAGGATTTGCCATTCGGAAACATCCCGGATGGAAAGTTCACAGATCGAGTCAGTGCCATGGAGTCACAGAAGTCTTTTGTTGAAGTGTCATGGCTGATGTGAGAGAGGTACCAACACCCAGCCAATTTGCATGGTGACAATTGAGAAAGAGAAAGAGAGACAGAGATGTCGATGTAGATGTAGTCATCACTGTTTGGAGCACGGTACAACACAGATTTCGATGAATTATGCAGGTCACGTGAGTATGTCTAAGTGAGTACTTCTACTAAGTATGTAGTACACAATGAGTACGTCCATCAAGAACATACTAGAATGCGAATTAGTCTGTCAAGTTTGTTATCCAACATAGTTGATTAAAATTATCACCCACAATCTATGCTTTCAGCAAAGTAGTTGAGCTCCACTTCAAATTCACATTTTTTGCCTACCCACCCATAAGGTGGATAAACAGGTAGTTTTAGATAATTTGAAGATTTCACATTCTCGACATCAATCCAGCAGGTGACTACAAAAACTTAGCACCGAATAAAAGAGCATCCCTAAGTGATGCAACAGTATGTCACTACGGACGTTCCCATATAGGTGTGACGGTGTTGGATATCAGAAGGAGAGACAGTGATCCAGATGTACACACCTGCCGTCATCAACCAATCGTTAAAAAAACTTTTGCACGACGACAAATGACCATTACTGTCGCTCTTTTGAATAGGGCCCAGAGTACCGAACAAAAGGAGAGAAGAGATTGGGACCATACTCTGTGCAGAGCGTTGGTGCTGCTTAAGCAGTCTCCTTGGCTATTGGGCACAATCCTGGACGGGTCGCCACTCCGACACAGTATACCCGCATGCTGGCACTCAGTTTGCTGACCTCAGAAGGATGACAGGCCGAGTTAACCCCACCTGGTCTTAATTCAACAGCTGAGCGGGATTTGAACTCAGGACCCTCGGATCGAAAGCCCGCCACCCTAACCATCAAGCCAACACCAGGTATACCGAACTATAACAACCCCTCTATCTGAAGTACAACAGCAAGAAATGTGGCAGCGCAGCAAGTTAACTTGCATAATGCCTAAATGATATTATCAATGCCTACATGTCATAAACGATACACGGAAGTGCAAGAAAATAATCAGTAATTCAGCATGTCCAGTCTGGGACACACCCTGAAGTCCATTATTCACAGACAATCAAATGCTGATGAAGACAGTTCATAACTGCACAAGTACAAGCAGACTATATAATTATGGGTAAAGGCAAGGGTTTTTTTTTTTTTTGTATGATCATATTTCCTCAATTGTATTCCATTTTTCCTTCAATTTCGACCGACAGAGTGATCTAGATGGGACGACACGAGTATGGACAAATAAAGCTCAGTGCAGACTGACAGACACAGACAACCAGGAACTGACAGCATGAACTACGATGATGCACATCACGACCTGCGTGACCATTTTTCCGAGCCAACTGCAACCTCAGTTGCCTTCTGCACTTCTCCATTTATCTGTTCACATGATTGCACTTCCTCACTGGCAAACTACCAGGTACTAAAGGTTTAAACAAAAGCATCATATTCATGACTATCCATGACTAAATTGAGCCAGGTGTACTGAAGTAACCTTTCAAAAGATGGTATGCCTTCGGTGTTATTAGATGGAAGTGATAAACAAGATGTTTGAAGGTTACACTGATTGGTGTTCAATGCGAATTGAATGCTATGGATTCTAAACCTGAACTTTGAACCCATCTTTATTAAAAGATGTGTGCAGTGGTTATAGCTCACTTTAACTCTCAGGGACTCATTTTGGTCACACCTCACCGTTTAAAAATGGGACCGCACGTACTGAAGCTAACCTGGATCAGGGGCAAGGCACTCAAACCCCCGCAGACCCCCTTAGACCCTGATTTTGTTAATGCCGTGAACAAACTTTGGTACATCACAGGCAATCAAAGTTGTGGTCAGGTTTATTGAAATTGGGTGTGTAGTTTCAGAGAAGAAAGCAAATATCTATTGGGGGGGGAAGGGGGTCAAAGCCCCCCCCTCTCCCAATAGACCAAATCTTCACATTTTTTACCAATTCTGATCAATTCGTTTTCTCTTAACTTTGTTTCGCAACCAATTCGGCCACAATCCCACTGTTCTGGCATTTGTAAAGACAAGTCTTGTTTTTAAAGAGGAAATAGTTCTCTACTCGGAGCCAGCCAGATAAGAGCAAATGCCCACAAGGCCCTATTATCATTGATACCTAAAGAAGAGACTTTTCATTTGAAAGTTCAGGCTCAGGGAAGAGCTGTACAAA